>NC_041385.1:53012644-53044193 GCF_002162155.2 Triticum dicoccoides
GGGGAGGGAGTGGAGCGAGTGGGGGTTAGGGTTTCAGTTTATTGGGGTTAACGGGATATAGGCCAGGGGGTAGTGGGTTGGCCGGCTGGCTGACTAGCTGGGCCGGTTGGCCTAGTGGGGGGGGGCTCCCTTTTTCTTGTTTTTTTTCTTTTATTATTTTTTCATTATTTCTTTTCTGTTACTTTTAGTTTCACTTTTATTTTAGATTTATGACTTATAAAAGTAGTCCCTAATTTAGTCTAAATAATTATACTACGGCCTCATAAGTTTGGGCAACTAGATAGAATAGTTTAATAATTTATTAATTGTAAAAAGCATTTGATTAATTGTTTTGCTACTATTTTATTTACTTTTGGACAATCAAATACTTTCAAAGAGGTTGGTTTCTCCACCATTATTACTTATGCATTATTTGGCTCTCTCCGAACATTTTAGTTTTAAGATTGGAAAACTTTTATTATTTGTTTGATTTTGAATTTGGATTTGAATCGGTTTTGAACTAACGCGACATTAGAAACAGTGACTGAGATGACGTGGCATCATTACTAGAGGGTTACTGTAGCTTGATTACCCGGGCGTCACAAGAAGGGACCTTCATCAACCAAGCCAAATACACTCGAGACATGCTCAAGAGATTCAAGCTAAATGATGTCAAGCCGGCCTCCACTCCAATGCCCGTCAAATGCCAACTTAACATTTATCCCAATGGTAAAGTGGTGGATCAAAAGGTATATCGCTCCATGATTGGATCCTTGCTTTACCTTTGTGCATCTAGACCGGATATCATGTTGAGTGTGGGAATTGGTGCACGGTTTCAAGCCGCACCTAAGGAAAGCCACTTTGTGGAGGTCAAGCGAATCTTTCGATATTTGGCTCATACCCCACACTTTGGCTTATGGTACCCAAGAGGAGCCAACTTTGATCTTTTGGGCTATACTGATTCAGATTAGGCGGGAGACAAAGTGGATAGGAATTCCACCTCCGGAGGGTGCCAATTTCTTGGTTGCTCTTTAGTGAGTTGGTCTTCTAAGAAGCAAAGTTGTGTATCTCTCTCATCCACCGAAGCGGAGTATGTGGCTTCCGGTAGTTGTTGTGCTCAACTCCTATGGATGAGGCATACTTTGAAGGATTATGGAGTCACTTGTGATGAAGTGCCTCTCTGGTGTGACAATGAAAGTGCCATCAAGATCTCTCTCAACCTGGTGCAACACTTCAAGACGAAGCATATTGAGATTTGGTATCACTTCATCCGGGATCACATTAGGCGAAGGGAGATCAAGCTCATGTATGTCAACACTCATGATAACCTTGTAGATATTTTCACGAAGCCCTTGGATGAAGCAATATTTCGCGAGTTAAGGCATGAGCTAAATATCATTGATTCGAGCAATGTGGTTTGAACCCTTGCACACCCCACCATACTCATCATGCATTCTTGTCTAGGTGTAGGCATGGACATAGTGGGAGTGTTGTTCTCTCAATGAGCTTTCCCTCCCCCCATTATGCATAAACTAATCAAACTCTTTCACATTAGCCATTTTTGATGGTACTTGTGCTTCAAAGATGAGTTTTGGTCATGGGCCCAAGGTTAAAATCTTCACGGTGCCATACCTCCGGACTCAAACATAGGTGGCCTCGGCCACCGCCCTCTCTTGGGGAGGAGTGTGTTTCTCGTCTTCTTTTGTTTGGTTTGCTTGTGTGTTTGCTCTCATTTCTAGTCATTTTCTTTTTTTGAGCTAAGACTTTTTGGGCCAGTCCTTTTGCGGTTGAGTGGTACTACCGCTGGGTGCGCGGTACTACTGCTGATGATCATCAAGCGGTACTACCGCCCACTACGGCAGCACTACCGCTTTGGGGCGGGCGTGGGGGTTATGTTGGGGCAGGGGGAGTTGTCTTTCTCCCCCATACCCATTCGCTCCACCCACTCATGTTCTTCGTCGCTCCAGCGACATCTTGCCGCAGGAGGGCTTGGGCGTGCCGCCGTCTTCGTGCCGTCCCTCTCCAGTTCCTTCGGTGGAATCGATCCCCACCGCGTCCTCTTGCCATGGATGCCGGTATTGCCCCCGTTCCCGTTATCTCTTTGCCTAGATTTCACATCTAGCTGTTAGGGGCAATAGGCATTGCTTTTCTCGATTTTTGGCTAAGTCGAGGCTTGAGTAGGATGGAGATGGCATCTAGACCTTTTGGATTGAAGTTTGGTAGGTTTATTTTTGAATTTGGCATCATCGGTAGTGCCAGATCTGCCCACGGCAGTAGGGAATCGCCGTTCCCCGTCTAGAGCGGTATTACCGCTCATCTGGCGCGGTACTACCGCTCGAGCGGTACTGCTGCTTCTGGGTCGCGGTACTACCGCTGGATGCCCAATTCCATCATTTTCCTACCACTTTTTGATCCATGTTGTTTTGTATGGAGGCTTATGCTCTTTCTCTCGTGTTGTTTCTTCTGCTTGTGTGTTTGGTTCCAGGTGATGAGCATCCTGAGCAGCATGTTCGCCGTGTCAACCCCGGACGTTCAACATCAAAGCACTACCGCACCTCTGATACAGTGGGTGACTCCTCAAGTGCTCAACCTCCACCTCAACTACTGAAGAAGCCTGCCAACAAGCCGAAGCCAAAGGGTAAGACTGTGACAGATATGACTGCCAAGGGATTATGGGAAAGGCGTCGCCGCAACCATGAAACGTCCATTTTGCATCATGCTTTTATATCAATATTTATTGCATTATGGGCTGTTATTTCACTTTATGTCACAATACTTATGGCTATTCTATCTTATTTTACAAGGTTTACCATGAAGAGGGGGAATGCCGCAGCGGGGATTCTGGCTGGAAAAGGAGCAAATATTGGAAACCTATCCTGCATAGCTCCAAAAGTCCTGTAACTCCACGAAAGTCATTTTTGGATTTAATAAGAATTATTGGGCAAAGAAAGTACCTGAGGGGGCCCACACCCTGGCCAGGAGGGTGCCCCCCCCTACAGGGCGCGCCCCTGTCTCCTGGGCCCCCTGGTGGCCCCCCGGTGCCCATCTTCTGCTGTATGAGGTGTTTTATCCTGGAAAAAATCAAAGGCAAGCCCACGAGATGAAACTCCGCCGCCACGAGGCGGAACCTTGGTGGAACCAATCTAGGGCTCCGGTAGAGCTGTTCTGCCGGGGAAACTTCCCTCCGGGAGGGGGAAATCATCATCATCATCATCACCAACGATCCTCTCATCGGGAGGGGGGCAATCTCCATCAACATATTCATCAGCACCATCTCCTCTACAAACCCTAGTTCATCTCTTGTATCCAATCTTGTATCAAAACCACAAATTGGTACCTGTGGGTTGCTAGTAGTGTTGATTACTCCTTGTAGTTGATGCTAATTGGTTTACTTGGTGGAAGATCATATGTTCAGATCCTTTATGCATATTATTACCCCTCTGATTATGAACATGAATATGCTTTGTGAGTAGTTACGTTCGTTCCTGAGGACATGGGTGAAGTCTTGCTATTAGTAGTCATGTGAATTTGGTATTCGTTCGATATTTTGATGAGATGTATGTTGTCTCTCCTCTAGTGGTGTTATGTGAACGTCGACTACATGACACTTCACCATTATTTGGGCCTAGAGGAAGGCATTGGGAAATAATAAGTAGATGATGGATTGCTAGAGTGACAGAAGCTTAAACCCTAGTTTATTCATTGCTTCGTAAGGGGCTGTGTCGGTGTCAAAACCAGGGGATCTCGGGTAGGGGGTCCCGAACTGTGCGTCTAGGCGGATGGTAACAAGGGACAAGGGACACGATGTTTTTACCCAGGTTCAGGCCCTCTCGATTGAGGTAAAACCCTACTCCTGCTTGATTAATATTGATGATATGGGTAGTACAAGAGTAGATCTACCACGAGTTCAGAGAGGCTAAACCCTAGAAGCTAGCCTATGGTATGATTGTTGTTCGTCCTACGGACTAAAACCCTCCGGTTTATATAAACACCGGAGAGGGCTAGGGTTACACAGAGTCGGTTACAGTGGGAGGATATATCCATATCGCCAAGCTTGCCTTCCACGCCAAGGAAAGTCCCATCCGGACACGGGACGAAGTCTTCAATCTTATATCTTCATAGTCCAGGAGTCCGGCCAAAGATTATAGTCCGGTCATCCGGACACCCCCTAATCCAGGACTCCCTCAGTAGCCCCTGAACCAGGCTTCAATGACGATGAGTCCGGCGCGCAGATTGTCTTCGGCATTGCAAGGCGAGTTCCTCCTCCGAATACTTCATAGAAGATTTTGAACACAAGGTTAGTGTCCGGCTCTGCAAAATAAGTTCCACATACCACCGTAGAGAGAATAATATTTGTACAAATCTAATCTGCCGACGTATTCCGCAGCGTGACATCACGCCACGGCCAAGCCTTTATTCGAATCGTTTTACTGTCCCACCTCAGCGCTTAGCGAGGTGGTTTCCTTGGCACGTCTTGTCGAAGTAGAGATTGTGTCCCCTTATTCCGGGATTCTCATCAATATGGGCGTGGGTAACCCAACTGTGCCATTAATCATGGCGCTTGGGAGGTAAGCGAGTTTTACCAGGCTGGTGGGGGCACATAGTTTCGTCCGCCCATATAAGGGGATAAGGATCCACCTTTTTCATCTACGCCTTCTTCCTCCTTCGCTTATCCATTTCCGCGCACTCGAGCTCCAGCGCCCAAGTCCGCACTTCCCACCACAACCTTCTCCAGCCATGTCCGGGGCGGGAGGCAGGTGACGGAGGGGCACATCAAAAAGTTGAGGAAAGCCGGATACTTGTCCAACAACGTTGCGCACCAGCTCCCAGACAAGGGGCAGCTCATCCCCACCCCCAGGCCCCATGAGAGGGTGGTTTTCCTCCCCCATTTCCTCCGCGGACTGGGCTTCCCACTCCACCCTTTTGTCCGGGGGATCATGTTCTACTACGGCCTGGATTTCCACGATCTGGCCCCGAACTTCATCCTCAACATCTTGGCGTTTATCATCGTGTGCGAGGCCTTCCTCCGCATCAAGCCCCACTTCGGCTTATGGCTGAAGACCTTCAATGTCAAGCCAAAGGTAGTGGGCAGCCAGCAAGCGGAGTGCAGAGGCGCCATGGTGGGCAAGATGCCCAACGTCATATGGCTCGAGGGCTCCTTTGTGGAAACCATCAAAGTGTGGCAATCGGGGTGGTTCTACATCACCGAGCCGCGTGACCCTGAATGGGCAGCGGCGCCCGAATTCCAATCTGGCATCCCCACACGGCTCACCTCCTGGAAAGAGACGGGCCTGTGGGTAATTCGGGAGAGCTGACCGGACTCCAAAACTGCGTCCAAAACCTGGTGGACAAGAAGGTTAAACTTGTCAATGTAGTCCAGGTCATGCTCCTCCGCCGGATCCTCCCGTGTCAATAACGGGCTTTTAACTTGTGGGAGTTCGACCCGGCCCAGCACCAAACTTTGTCCAGGCTCTTTGACACAACGCACGAGGATGCCTGGAAGGTGCTATTCAAGGGCGCCGAGGTTCCCCCTCCCATTACTGAGGATCGCGGATTCTGCACGAAGCGCCAAGCCAGTGTAGTAAGCTTTTTTTACCCTTTACGGGATACTTGTTTTTCATAGTTTGACTCTATGCGGGATCTAAGCTCCCGTTCCTTTGACAGGACTGGCAGAAGAAATCCGGACAGGTCGACTGTCCGGCTCCTTTGCCCGAAGGCCCAACAGATGCCCACTTGGCGAAGCTGCTGGTCCCGGCACCTTACGTGGTGCCGGAGAAGAAGGCCAAGAAGAAGGCCACGGGAACTCGAAAGAGTTCCCGGTGCCTGGTGGTGTCAGATTCATCGTCCGATGACTCCGAAGCGCACTCCTCCCACGGAGACAAGGAGGAGGAAGAAGAGGCCTCTCCCCCTCCAACGGGGGGAGGAAAGAAAAGGAAGGCCACCCCAACTAGGGGGGGCGGAGGGTCCAAGAAGGGAAAGACCCTTCCTCCGGACTACTCCACCAACGCCGACGACGGCGAAGAGGAGTGGCCATCTAGGGCCCAGCCCCTAGCAAAATCGTAAGTATCCGGATACCAGAATAACTCATGGCGTTCCTTTATTGCATAGTATCTTCTAACGCCAAATATAATCATGCAGTCCGCCCAAGGCCCGGCTCGACGCTTCGTCGAGCGGCTCCCTGGATTCGTCGGATGTAAATAGTCTTTCACTCCCGACTGCTACCTCCCCTCGCCCTACGGACGATGCCGAGGTGGAGTCCCAAAAGGGGCCAAGCCAGGAGGAGGTGGTCCTAGAGGCGCCGCAAGGCGACCTTCCGGGCTCCAGGCGCAAAGGGGATGAAACCCCAAAGGGCTCTAAGTCCGGCCCTGGGCCGGATACGACACCGGAACATTCAGTGGTTCCGGAGTCCTGCAGGCGGCCCCCTAGTAAGAAGGGCAAGCCTACGACGCCGGTGACCTCTGTCCAACTGAAGGCACCGGATAATTTGCTGGAGGTACTTAACGGCACCTCCATCGATGAGGAGCACTGCACTATTATGAGTGCGGTGATCCAGAAGGTTCAGTCCGCCAAGAGCGGGCTGACGGAAGCTTGTGCCAGCCTTCTAACAGGCTTTGAGGTATTAAGACATGTAAAAATATTACTGCATAGACAGTAGCCCCTGATGCTCAGTTTGGTGTTCGGAAAGAAAAGACGGACTAAGGATCTAAAAAGATATACGCAGGAGTCTAACATAAGTATGTCAATATGGGAGTGCAGGCTGCGCTGCTGACCTCTGCCGCACTGACTGCAGAGGTTGATGCATTGAAGCAGAGCCTCAAGCAGTCCGAGAAAGAGCTCGGCCTTGCCAAGAAGCAGCTCGAGGACAAGGAAGGTAAGTAGTACCTTATGTGAGTATATAAAAAGATCTGGTTGCAAATAATGACAGGACCAACGTGAGTATTACAGGGGCCACAACCGAGGTGGCGACCCTAAAGGAAGCGATGTCCAAGGCCGAAGACAATGCGGCCGTGGAGCGCATCGAGCGAGAAAAGCAGGAGGCGCGGGTGGTGGAGGTGCGGCAAGAGCTCCACGCTCTTGTGAAAAAACACGAGAGTTTGGAGCTTGACTCAAAGACTCGAGAGTCCGAGCTTGCCTTGGCCCATGAGAGAGCCAAATCTGCCAAGGCCGAAGCCCAAAAAGCCCTCCAGGAAATTGAGGCGATGAAGAAGATAGCGGCGGGTAAGGCATTCTTTATGCAAAGCAAGCACGTGAAAGTGGATTACTTGTTACTTACCCGAGTCCGGAGCTCTCCAGGAGCATTCGCAGATCTGCCCTGCAGTGTGTCCGACGCTGCCGCATTCTACCGAGCCGAGGAAGGGAGCTCGACGGAGAAGGTGTTCTGGTCCAAGTATGTTGAGGCCGGACACCCGGTGCCCTTGAGCGACCAGCTGAAGCAGCTGGTCGAGCTCCATAAGGTAGCCGAACAGGCCATGAAGGGCCTTATAGGCCGGCTATGGCCTGGGGAGGTCATGCCTGGGAGCTACTTTGGGCTGGTGAGGCGGCTGGTGGATGCCTGTCCTTTGCTTGAAATCATCAAGCGCTCCGTATGCATCGAAGGCGCCCATAGGGCCCTTGCCCGTGTTAAAGTACACTGGGGCAAGATGGATGCTGAGAAACTGGTGACAGATGGGCCACCGGAGGGAAAGGAGCATCGCAAGCCCGAGTTGTATTATGAGGGCGTCTTGAAGGGTGCCTGCCTTGTGGCGAATGAGTGTTCCAAGGATCTAATTTTTTAGTAAACTCGCTGGTGTTATCCTGTGCGCTGAAAACTTGTTCATATGCGCTAAGCAACGCCTTTTGAATTTAAAATATTACCTTCTGTGCGGACGTTTATTAAATCTGAGAGATGGAGAGTCGTCGGCTTCTACCCCCATGCCACGAGTGCTGGGGTGTTCGGGATAAACCTGAGCGGTCTTGTTCCCATTCTTGGGTCCTTCGAGGGAGGTGCTCAGCACAACGAACAAGGCAATCAGACTATAATGCTTTATCACTCTCACTTAGCCATAGAATTCTATAATTTTAAATTTCGGCGAAGCCCCTAGTATTCGGAAGACCGAGTTTGGGGCACTATCCACGCCTAGGCCGGACAAAGCCAGATCCTCGCTGTAAGCGGCATAAGTCTTTAGGGACTCGAAACCTCTCGAATAGAGACCGGCTCTCGCCCTATCACGACGGTCAGTTTTAGCTTTCTCTACTGAGGTGCTTAACCCAGCTCAACCAGGGCACAATCGCAGTAGTTCTCCCAGCGCTACCTTAGCCGATATAACGGGACGTAAGATATCAAAACATGGGAGCCGGGCAAACCCAACTATTGACCCAAGACATGATTCAGAGCTGATGCATATAATGCTATAAGTTCGGGGTGCCGCACTCGTGAGAGTGTTCGGACTTCTCACACCATATTCTGGGGTACTTAAGCCCTTGGTGTATTGGCCGTACCAAAGTGTACGGTTGCATAATGTCATAAGTGAACATATTTACATAAAAAATGAATGCAATAATAGACAAGAGCTACGTATTGTTTATTAAAAGGCTGCTGTCAAAGCAGAATGATACAAATAGTGCGGTAAGCAAGAGATGGGATTATTTGACATGTCCCCCTCCAGGGGCAAGCTGCGAGACTTTATGTAAGACATGTATTTAGCTTGTTATAGAGACCACCTGGACATTCGACGTAGCTTGTTGCCTCCCTGGTTGTTGCATCGTGTGTCTGGCGATTGTACTGCCGGACAGGCCTTCCGGAGAGTGGAGTCCTGAAATTAAGAAAAAATAAAATGACAAAATCGGGAGCCCCTAGTGCGGTTGAGCTGCATTTCGGGCGTGCTGTGGTTGTGCCCCTTCCCTTATGCCCATGGTATTTCCAGAGCGTAATTATGTATGCGTGGTACTGGTTTTGCAATTTCGCGAGGGCTGGGGTTGGGGCCGCACTGCTATGCTTGCTCGGAACATGCCAGGAGGTCTTGTTGTAGGTTACTCCGGGCGCGCTTGACGGTGTCCGGACGTTTAATAGCCGGACTGGAGAATTGCCTTGAGAGGCTACTTTGTACTTCCGCCGCGAGGGCCGCCATATGCTCCTCCGTTTGGAGAGAGCGTTCGGTGTTTCCATTGACCGTAATGACTCCTCGAGGGCCTGGCATCTTGAGCTTGAGGTATGCATAGTGCGGCACCGCATTGAACTTTGCAAATGCGGTTCGTCCGAGCAGGGCGTGATAGCCACTGTGGAACGGGACTATGTCAAAGATTAACTCCTCGCTTCGGAAATTATCCGGGGATCCGAAGACCACTTCGAGTGTAACTGAGCCTGTACAGTTGGCCTCTACACCTGGTATGATGCCTTTAAAGGTCGTCTTTGTGGGTTTAATCCTTGAGGGATCTATGCCCATTTTTCGCACTGTATCCTGATAAAGCAGGTTCAGGCTGCTGCCGCCGTCCATAAGGACTCTAGTGAGGTGAAATCCGTCAATGATTGGGTCTAGAACCAATGCGGCAAATCCGTCGTGGCGGAGACTAGTGGGGTGGTCCCTTCGATCAAAAGTGATCGAGCAGGAGGACCACAGGTTGAAATTTGGGGCGACTGGCTCCAACGCATATACGTCCCTGAGTGCACGCTTCCGCTCTCTTTTGGGGATGTGGGTTGCATATATCATGTTCACCATCCGCATGTGTGGGGGAAAGCCCTTCTGTCCCCTATTGTTTGGCGGCCGGGACTCCTCCTCGTCATCGCTGTGCAGCCCCTTGTCTATGTTTTCGGCACTTAACTTGCCTACCTGCTTGAACACCCAACAACCCCTGTTGGTGTGATTGGCTAGTATTTCGGGGGTGCCGTGTATCTGGCACGAGCGATCGAGTATTCGGTCCAAACTGGATGGGCCCGGAGTATTTCTTTTGAATGGCCTTTTCCGCTGACCGGGTTTAGAGCCTCTGAATTCGGCATTAACTGCCGTATCCTCAGCATTGTCGCCGTTAATGCGGTGCTTGTGCTTGTTGCGATGCGACCTTCCATTGTTGTCCTTGCTATCCGAATTACCAGGGCTCTTGGTCATGTTATTACAATGAGCTAGCCAGCTGTCTTCTCCCGCGCAAAAGCGGGTCATGAGTGTTGTGAGGGCTGCCATGGATTTCGGCTTTTCCTTTCCTAGGTGCCGGGCAAGCCATTCGTCACAGATGTTATGTTTGAAGGCTGCGAGGGCCTCTGCGTCCGGACAGTCGACTATTTGATTTTTCTTGGTTAGGAACCGTGTCCAGAATTGTCTGGCCGATTCCTCTGGCTGCTGAATTATGTGGCTTAGGTCATCGGCGTCTGGTGGTCGCACATAGGTGCCCTGGAAATTGTCGAGAAATGCGGCTTCCGGGTCCTCCCAGCAACCAATTGACTCTGCTGGCAAGCTGTTAAGCCAATGCCGAGCTGGTCCTTTAAGTTTGAGTGTGAGGTATTTGATAGCGTGTAGATCATCACCGCGGGCCATGTTGATATGAAGGAGATAATCCTCGATCCATACCGCAGGATCTATTGTGCCATCGTATGACTCGATGTTTACGGGTTTAAAACCCTCGGGGATTTGATGATCCATTACTTCATTTGTGAAGCATAGTGGGTGTGCGGCGCCTCTGTACTGGGCTATATCACGACGTAGCTCAAATGAGCTTTGTCTGCTGTGTTCGGCCTGGCCGTATTTGCCATATCCGGCATGACGGTTATTGTCACGTGTCATGGGGCTCCCATGCGATCCGTAGATCGATCTTGTTTGCCTTGCCTTGTCCTCCAATATGTCTCACAGGTCTGGCGCATTTCCCCGTGCGTTGGTACCTTTTGAGCGACACCGGGGTGCGGCTTGAGTGGATGGCCGAGAGGCCTCTCTGTCGCGGCCGCGAGGTGGCCGGTCGGCCGCGTCGTGCGCTGGTGATGTAGGTTTAGGTGCTTCCTCCTCTAATCAAGGTAGCAGCCTGCGCTTTGGGTAGCTCTTGGAGGGGCGTTCGAGTTCGTACTCTTCGGCGGCAAGGACTTCAGTCCATCTGTCGGCTAGCAAGTCTTGGTCAGCTCTAACCTGCTGCGGTTTTTTCTTGAGGCTGCTCGCCGTGGCCATAAGCCTGCGTTTGAAACGCTCTTGTTCGACGGGATCCTCAGGCATGCCAAATTCGTCGTCGTCGAGGCTTGCCTCGTCTTCGGAGGGAGGCATGTAATTATCGTCCTCTACCTCTCTATCTGCCGCTCTCTCACGAGGGCTGGCTTCTCCGTCCTCCTATGCTGAATCCTGCTGGAGGGGGTTGTCTTCGGCACTGTCTGGGGTGTTATTATCTCCCCTGCCGGAATCGCCGTTTTTGCTTTGGCAGGATTTAGAGCGGCGCCGCTGACGCCGGCACTTAGGCTGCTTCTTGGAGGGGTCATCCTCCGTTGTTCCATCGCCATTCCCTTCTTTTGGGGTGTCCACCATGTATATGTCGTATGACGAGGTGGCCTTCCAGTGCCCTATAGACGCTGGTTCTTGGTCGTCTCCTGCATCACGTCCATACCGTCGATGTCTTCGGAGTCGAAGTCGAGCATGTCGGTTAAATCATCGTCAGTGGCTACGAAGTGGGTGGTGGGTGGGCTTTGAATTTCTTCGTCGTCCGCATCCCAACCTTGCTGATCATAGTCCGGCTAGGGCTCTCCTGATAAAGAGAGATACTTTAGTGAATTCAGAATGTCGCCGAAGGGCGAGTGCTAAAAGATGACCACGGCAGCGAACTCCATGATCGGCGCCCAATCGGGTTCGATCGGCAGGGGCGCGGAAGGTTCGGAGTCCGGAGAGGAGTCCGGCACCTTGGAGTCACGAGCTTCACAAAGGACAAGGCTGGTGTTTGGCTCGATCGCCATAGATATTGCAGCCCCCGAGGCGGTGTCCAGCCACCCATCCTCGATTGGCGCAATCGGTTCCGAGCTAAGGGTCAGAGCGGACACTGCGGCGGCCTCGTGGGCATTCTTCGGTGGTAGAGCTAGATCATGCCCATCATGACAGTGCGGCGCGCTCGGCTATGGCTCGAACCCGTAGAAGATCAAGTCTCCGCGGATGTCAGTCGTGTAGTTCAAACTTCCAAATCTAACCTGATGGCCAGGGGCATAGCTTTCGATCTGCTCTAGATGGCCAAGCGAATTGGCCCGCAGTGCAAATCCGCCGAACGCGAAGATCTGTCCGGGGAGAAAAGTCTCACCCTGGACCGCATCGTTGTTGATGATTGGAGGAGCCATCGAGCCTAAAGATGACGACACAGAGGAACTCTCAATGAAAGCACCAATGTCGGTGTCAAAACCAGCGGATCTCGGGTAGGGGGTCCCAAACTGTGCGTCTAGGCGGATGGTAACAGGGGACAAGGGACACGATGTTTTTACCCAGGTTCGGGCCCTCTCGATGGAGGTAAAAGCCTACTCCTGCTTGATTAATATTGTTGATATGGGTAGTACAAGAGTAGATCTACCACGAGATCAGAGAGGCTAAACCCTAGAAGCTAGCCTATGGTATGATTGTTGTTCGTCCTATGGACTAAAACCCTCTGGTTTATATAGACACCGGAGAGGGCTAGGGTTACACAGAGTCGGTTACAATGGGAGGAGATATCCGTATCGGCAAGCTTACCTTCCACGCCAAGGAAAGTCCCATCCGGACACGGGATGAAGTCTTCAATCTTGTATCTTCATAGTCCAGGAGTCTTGCCAAAGGTTATAGTCCGGTCATCCGGACACCACCTAATCCAGGACTCCCTCAGGCTGATTTGGATCCATATGTTTCATGTTGTGGTTAGGTTTACCTTAATACTTCTTCTGTAGTTGCGGATGCTTGCAATAGGGGTTAATCATAAGTGGGATGATTGTCCAAGTAAGGGCAGTACCCAAGCACCGGTCCACCCACATATCAAATTATCAAAGTATCGAACGCGAATCATATGAGTGTGATGAAACTAGCTTGACGATAATTCCCATGTGTCCTCGGGAGCGCTTTTCTCATTATAAGAAGTTGTCCAGGCTTGTCCTTTGCTACAAAAAGGATTGGGCCACCTGCTACACCTTATTTACTTTCATTGCTTGTTACTCGTTACAAATTATCTTATCACAGAACTATCTATTACCTACAATTTCAGTGCTTGCAGAGAATACCTTACCGAAAACCGCTTGTCATTTCCTTCTGCTCCTCGTTGGGTTCGACACTCTTACTTACTGAACGGACTACGATAGACCCCCTATACTTGTGGGTCATCAAGACTCTTTTCTGGCGCCGTTGCCGGGGAGTGAAGCGCCTTTGGTGAGTGGAACTTGGTAAGGAAACATTTATATAGTGTGCGGAAATTTTCTGTCACTTGTTACTATGGAAACTAATCCTTTGAGGGGCTTGTTCGGGGTATCTTCGCCCCGACCAGTAGAGCAAAGATTTGCTCCTCAACCTACTGAACCTACTGAAAATATTTACTTTGAAATTCCTTCGGGTAGATAGAGAAACTGCTAGCTAATCCTTTTGCAGGAGATGGAACATTGCATCCCGATTTACACCTTATCTTTGTGGATGAAGTTTGTGGATTATTTAAGCTTGCAGGTATTCCCGATGATGTTTTTAAGAGGAAGGTCTTCTCTTTATCTTTGAAGGGAGATGCATTGACATGGTATAGGCTATGTGATGATACAGGATCTTGTAACTATAAACGATTGAAGTTGGAATTTTAGCAGAAGTTCTATCCTATGCATCTTGTTCACCGTGATCGTAATTACATATATAATTTCTGGCCTCGTGAAGTAGAGAGCATCCCTCAAGCTTGGGGGAGGCTTAAGTCAATGTTATATTCATGCCCCAATCATGAGCTCTCAAGAGAAATGATTATTCAAAAAAATTATGCTCGGCTTTCTCTCAATGATCGCACCATGCTTGATACTTCCTGTGCTAGTTCTTATATGCTGAAGACTACTAAATTCAAGTGGGACTTATTGGAAAGAATTAAACGCAACTCTGAAGATTGGGGTTCCGACGATGGTAAGGAGTCAGGTATAACACATAAGTTTGATTGTGTTAAATCTTTTATGGATACCGATGCTTTTCATGGATTTAGCGCTAAATATGGACTTGACTCTGAGATAGTAGCTTCTTTCTGTGAATCTTTTGCCGCTCACGTCGATCTCCCTAAGGAGAAGTGGTTTAAATATAATCCTTCCATTGAAGTAAAAGTAGTTGCACCTATTACAGTTGAAGAAAAGACTATCACTTATAATGATCCTATTGTTCCTACTACTTATGTTGAGAAACCTTCTTTTCCTGTTAGAATGAAGGATCATGATAAAACTTCAACTGTTGTTCGTAAGAATAATACTAGAACTTATACACCTGCTGAGCAAATTAAAGTTGAACCTAGTATTGCTATGGTCAAAGACCTCCTGGATGATAATATAGATGGGCATGTTATTTACCTCTGTGGTGAAACTGCTAATATAGTTAAACCAGATGCTAAGGTACATAGACCTGTTGTAGGCATGCCTGTTTTTTCCGTTAAAATAGGAGATCATTGTTATCATGGCTTATGTGATATGGGTGCTAGTGCTAGTGCCATACCCTATGACTTATATAAAGAAATTATGCACGATATTACACCCGCTGAGTTGGAAGATATTGATATTACAATTAAGCTTGCCAATAGAGATACTATTAAACCAGTTGGGATTGTTAGAGATGTTGAAGTCTTGTGTGGGAAAGTCAAATACCCGGCTGATTTTCTTGTTCTTGGTTCCCCACAAGATGACTTCGTCCCATTATATTTGGTAGACCCTTCTTGAATACTGTTAATGCTAGGATTGATTGTGAAAAGGATGTTGTTACAATTGGCTTGGATGATATGACTCATGAGTTTAATTTTGCTAAATTTCGTAGACAACCCCGTAATAAAGAGTTACCTAGTAAAGATGAAATAATTGGTCTTGCTTCTATTTGTCGTGCCTCCTACTGATCCGTTAGAACAATATTTGCTAGACCATGCAAATGATATGTTTATGAATGAAAGAAGGGAAATAGATGAAGTATTCCTTCAGCAGGTGCCTATCTTGAAACACAACTTACCTGTTGAAATCCTAGGGGATCCCCTCCACCCAAGGGTGATCCCGTGTTTGAGCTAAAACCATTACCTGATAATCCTAAATATGCTTATCTTGATGAAAAGAAGATATATTTTGTTATTATTAGTGCTAACCTTTCAGAACAGGAAGAGGAAAGATTATTGAAAACTCTAGATGATCTTAAGGGCATTAGTCCTACTCTATGCCAGCACAAAGTAAAAGTGGAGAAAGACACTAAACCGGTTAGGGATCCTCAACGATGATTAAACCCTAAGATGAAAGAAGTGGTAAGAAAGGAGATACTAAAGCTCCTCGAGGCAGGTATAATTTATCCCGTTGCTGATAGTGAATGGGTAAGCCCTGTCCATTGTGTCCCTAAAAAGGGAGGTATTACTGTTGTTCCTAATGATAAAGATGAATTGATTCCGCAAAAAAAATATTACAGGTTATAGGATGGTAATTGATTTCCATAAATTAAATAAAGCTACTAAGAAAGATCATTACCCTTTACCTTTTATTGATCAAATGCTAGAAAGACTATCCAAGCATACACATTTCTGCTTTCTAGATGGTTATTCTGGTTTCTCTCAAATACCTGTATCAGGGGAAGATCAATCAAAAACTACTTTTACTTGCCCTTTCGGTACATTTGCTTATAGACGCATGCCTTTTGGTTTATGCAATGCACCTGCTACCTTTCAAAGATGCATGATGGCTATATTCTCTGACTTCTGTGAAAAGATTTGTGAGGTATTCATGGATGACTTCTCCGTTTATGGATCCTCTTTTGATGATTGCTTGGGCAACCTTGATCGAGTTTTGCAGAGATGTGAAGACACTAGTCTCGTCCTAAATTGGGAAAAGTGTCACTTTATGGTTAATGAAGGCATTGTCTTGGGCATAAAATTTCTGAAAGAGGTATTGAAGTTGATAAGGCTAAAGTTGATGCTATTGAAAAGATGACATGTCCTAAGTACATTAAAGGTATAAGAAGTTTCCTTGGTCATGCGGTTTTTATAGGAGGTTCATTAAGGACTTTTCTAAAATCTCTAGGCCTCTGACTAATTTATTGCAAAAAGATATTCCATTTGTCTTTGATGATGATTGTGTCGAAGCATTTGAAATATTTAAGAAAGCTTTGATCACTGCACCCGTTGTTCAGCCACCTGATTGGAATTTACCTTTTGAAATTATGTGTGATGCTAGTGATTATGCTGTAGGTGTTGTTCTAGGGCAGAGAGTTGATAAGAAATTAAACGTTATTCAATATGCTAGTAAGACTCTTGATTCTACCCAGAAAAATTATGCTTCCACTGAAAAAGAATTCTTAGCAGTTGTATTTGCTTGTGATAAGTTCAGACCTTACATTGTTGATTCTAAAGTTACTATTCACACTGATCATGCTGCTATTAAATATCTTATGGAAAAGAAAGATGCTAAACCTAGACTTATTAGATGGGTTCTCTTGCTTCAAGAATTTGATTTGCATATTATTGATAGAAAGGGAGCTGAGAACCCCGTTGCAGACAACTTGTCTAGGCTAGAGAATGTTCTTAATGACCCACTACCTATTGATGATAGCTTTCCTGATGAACAATTAGCGGTCATTAACGCTTCTCGTACTGCTCCATGGTATGCTGATTATGCTAATTACATTGTTGCTAAATTTTTACCACCTAGTTTCACATACCTGCAAAAGAAAAAGTTCTTTTATGATTTAAGACATTACTTCTGGGATGACCCACACCTATATAAAGAAGGAGTAGATGGTGTTATTAGACGTTGTGTACCTGAGCATGAAAAGGAACAGATCCTACGCAAGTGTCACTCTGAATCATATGGAGGACACCACATTGGAGACAGAACTGCACATAAGGTATTTCAATCCGGTTTTTATTGGCCTACTCTCTTCAAAGATGACCATAAGTTTGTTTTGTCTTGTGATGAATGTCAAAGAATTAGTAATATTAGTAGACGTCAAGAAATGCCTATGAATTATTCTCTTGTTATTGAACCATTTGATGTTTGGGGCTTTGATTATATGGGACCTTTTCCTGCCTCTAATGGATATACACATATTTTAGTTCCTGTTGATTACGTTACTAAGTGGGTAGAAGCTATTCCAACTAGTAGTGCTGATCATAACACCTCTATTAAGATGCTTAAAGAAGTTTATTTTCCGAGGTTTGGAGTCCCTAGATATCTTATGACTGATGGTGGTTCACATTTTATTCATGGTGCTTTCCGTAAAATGCTTACTAAGTATGATGTTAATCATAGAATCGCATCTCCTTATCACCCACAATCTAGTGGGCAAGTAGAGTTAAGTAATAGAGAGCTCAAATTAATTTTGCAAAAGACTGTTAATAGATCTAGAAAGAATTGGTCCAAGAATCTTGATGATGCATTATGGGCCTATAGAACTGCATATAAAAATCCTATGGGTATGCCTCCGTATAAGATGGTTTATGGAAAAGCGTGTCACTTACCTCTCGAACTTGAACATAAGGCATATTGGTCCATTAAAGAACTCAACTATGATTTTAAACTTGCCGATGAGAAAAGGTTATTTGACATTAGCTCACTTGATGAATGGAGAACCCAAGCATATGAAAATGCCAAGCTATTTAAAGAAAAAGTTAAAGATGGCATGACAAAAGGATACAAAAGCGAGAATTTAATGTAGGTGATTATGTGTTGCTATTCAACTCTCGTTTAAGATTTTTTGCAGGAAAACTTCTCTCTAAATGGGAAGGTCCTTACGTTATCGAGGAGGTCTATCGTTCAGGTGCCATAAAACTTTGAAGGCACAAGTCCGAGGGTGGTGAACGGTCAAAGAATCAAACATTATATCTCAGGTAATCCTATTAATGTCGAAACAAATATTATTGAAACCATAACCCTGGAGGAATACATAAGGGACACTTTCCAGAACATTTCAGACTCCGAAAAGGAATAGGTATGTGGTACAATAAGTAAACCGACTCCAAAACAATTCTAATGGCAATTTTCCTTCGTTTTGGAATATTTAAAAATTTATGGAAGAAAGAAGTAATCCGGGAAGGACACGAGGCATCCACGAGGGTGGAGGGTGCGCCCCCTGTCTCGTGGACACCTCGTGTGCCTCCCGGACTCCGTTTTCTTGCACGTTACGTATTTTGGTCGGTAAAAATTCATTATATAATCTCCCAAAAGTTTTGACCACCGTATCACGCAAAAATACTCTGTTTTTGTTTCGAGCTATTCCTGTTGCAGATGTAGAACAAGATGTCTTCTCAAGAGTCAGTCGGGGAGAGTCGTGTGTCCCATCCGATGCCAGGTCTAGGAGCAAACAGCGATGCTTATCACCTTGGGCCATCAACGGAGGATGAGATGGAAGCCGACTTAAAAAGGATATATGCCATGGAGGAGGATCAAGAAGTCACCTCTCGCTTCCAAACAAGATTCATGATGGGGGAACTACAGAGCTCAGCTATTCCAAACACGGTCATCCCTTCTAATGTTAAATTTCTTTCTTATGAAAATATGAAAAAGAGTGTCACTTGTTCTCCAGAAGCTATGCAACATCCTTGGGTAAAAGGAGCTTTAGCCGTCATGGGCAAGCTCTGCAAGGAGAATATGATCCTCAAGAAACAAGTCAATAAGCTCGAGGAGGAGAATCATATTCTAAGAGGCATCATCGCCAAAAAGATCACAACACCAACTTTGAAGAAGGAGACATAATTACATGGGTATGGGCACTCCCCTTGGCAACTACCAAGCTTGGGGGAGGTGCCCCGGTATCGTATCACCATCACACTCCTATCTTTACCGTTTTACATAGTTTGATCCTTTTAGTAATATCTTGATCTAGTAGATTGAAGTCTTTAGTATGAATTAGTTTTGAGTTTTGCTTTGTGATCACTATGTAATCGAGTCCGTGAGTTATCTATAATAAAGATTAGTGTTGAGTCAAAGGGCTTTGCTATCTTGCTATGATCTTGAGAAAAAATAGAAAGAATATAAAAAGAATAAAAGAGTTCACATTGATCTTATGGATAGTAATGACTTCACACATAGAAAGTATGAGGCTTAAAAGTTGTTGAGAATTGATAAACTTAGTTTTGATCATTGTTGCAATTAATAGGAAGTAATAAGGCAAGAGAGGTTTTCACATATAAATATACTATCTTGGACATCTTTTATGATTGTGAGCACTCATTAAAGTATGACATGCTAAAGAGTTGATATTGCACAAGGAAAACAACGTAATGGTTTATGTTTTCTCGCATCTCAGTCAAAGTATATTGTCATGGGTCATTTAAACATGTTGAGCTTGCCTTTCCCCCTCATGCTAGCCAAAATTCCTAGCACCAAGTAGAGATACTCCTTGTGCTTCCAAATATCCTTAAACCCAGTTTTGACATGAGAGTCCACCATATCTACCTATGGATTGAGTAAGATCCTTCAAGTAAGTTGTCATCGGTGCAAGCAATAAAAATTGCTCTCTAAATATGCATGACTTATTAGTACGGAGAAAATAAACTTTATACGAGCTTGTTATGGAAGCAATAAAAGCGACAGACTGCATAATAAAGGTCCATATACAAGTGGCAATATAAAGTGACATTCTTTCGCGCTAAGATTTTGTGTATCCAACCTTAAAAGCACATGACAACCTCTGCTTCTCTTTGCGAAGGGCCTATCTTCTAGTTTATGTGTGTTACTTTATGCAAGAGTAAAGGTGATCTCCACCTTTCCCCTTTTTCATTTTATCCTTTGGCAAGCACCTCGTGTTAGAAAGATCCTGATATATATATATATATATCCAATTGGATGTTCGTTAGCATGAATTATTATTGTTGACATCACCTAAAGGTGAATACGTTGGGAGGCAACATTATAAGCCCCTATCTTTCTCAGTGTCCGATTAAAACATAACCATAAGTATTCCGTGAGTGTTAGCAATTGTAGAAGACTATATGATAGTTGAGTATGTGGACTTGCTGAGAAGCTCTATTCTTGACTCTTTCTGATGTTATGATAAATTGCAATTGCTTCAATGATTAAGATTATAGTTTGTTAGTTTCCAATGAAGTTTATGTTCCATACTTGACATTGTGAATCGATTGTTACTTGAGCATAAGAAATCATATGACAAAATCTATATATGTTGCTGTTATAAGAATGATCATGATGCCCTCCTGTCCGTATTTTATTTTTGTCGACACCTCTATCTCTAAACATGTGGACATATTTTTCGATTTCGGCTTCCGCTTGAGGGCAAGCAAGGTCTAAGCTTGGGGAGTTGATATGTCCATTTTGCATCATGCTTTTATATCAATATTTATTGCATTATGGGCTGTTATTTCACGTTATGTCAAAATACTTATGGCTATTCTCTCTTATTTTACAAGGTTTACCATGAAGAGGGGGAATGCCGGCAGAGGGGATTCTGGCTGGAAAAGGAGCAAATATTGGAAACCTATCCTGCACAGCTCCAAAAGTCCCGCAACTCCATGAAAGTAATTTTTGGATTTAATAAGAATTATTGGGCAAAGAAAGTACCTGAGGGGGCCCACACCCTGGCTAGGAGGGTGCCCCCCCTACAAGGCGCGCCCCTTGTCTCCTGGGCCCCCTGGTGGCCCCCCGGTGCCCATCTTCTACTATATGAGGTGTTTTATCCTGGAAAAAAATCAGAGGCAAGCTCACGAGACGAAACTCCACCGCCACGAGGCGGAACCTTGGTGGAACCAATCTAGGGCTCCGGCAGAGCTGTTCTGCCAGGGAAACTTCCCTTCGGGAGGGGGAAATCATCATCATCATCATCACCAACGATCCTCTCATCGGGAGGGGGTCAATCTCCATCAACATCTTCATCAGCACCATCTCCTCTACAAACCCTAGTTCATCTCTTGTATCCAATCTTGTATCGAAACCACAAATTGGTACCTGTGGGTTGCTAGTAGTGTTGATTACTCCTTGTAGTTGATGCTAATTGGTTTACTTGGTGGAAGATCATATGTTCAGATCCTTTATGCATATTATTACCCCTCTAATTATGAACATGAATATGCTTTGTGAGTAGTTATGTTCATTCCTGAGGACATGGGTGAAGTCTTGCTATTAGTATTCATGTGAATTTGGTATTCGTTCGATATTTTGATGAGATGTACATTGTCTCTCCTCTAGTGGTGTTATGTGAACGTCGACTACATGACACTTCACCATTATTTGGGCCTAGAGGAAGTCATTGGGAAGTAATAAGTAGATGATGGATTGCTAGAGTGATAGAAGCTTAAACCCTAGTTTATGCATTGCTTTGTAAGGGGCTGCTATGTCTTGAGCTAGCGTTGGTTTTCCCCGAAGAGGAGAGGGTGATGCAGCAAGTGTAGCGTAAGTATTTCCCTCAGTTTTTGAGAACCAAGGTATCAATCCAGTAGGAGGCTCCTTCAAAGTCCCACGCGCCTACACAAACAAATTGAGAACTCGCAACCAATGCAATAAAGGGGTTGTCAATCCCTTCACGGCCACTTGCGAAAGTGAGATATGATAGAGATAGTATGATAAGATAGATATATTTTTGGTATTTTATAATAAAGATGCAAGAAAGTAAAGATGCAAATAAAAGTAAATTGAGAGCAAATAAGATAAGAGATAGACCCGGGGGCCATAGGTTTCACTAGAGGCTTCTCTCGAGAGCATAAGTATTACGGTGGGTGAACAAATTATTGTCGAGCAATTGATAGAAAAGCGAATAATTATGACGTTATCTAGGCATGATCATGTATATAGGCATCACATCCATAACAAGTAGACCAACTCGTGCCTGCATCTACTACTATTACTCCACACATCGACCGCTATCCAGCATGCATCTAGAGTATTAAGTTCATAAGAACAGAGCAATGCATTAAGCAAGATGACATGATGTAGATGGATAAACTCATGCAATATGATATAAACCCCATCTTGTTATCCTCGATGGCAACAATACAATACGTGTCTAGCAACCCTTTCTGTCACTGGGTAAGAACAACGCAAGATTGAACCCAAAGCTAAGCACTTCTCCCATGGCAAGAAAGATCAATCTAGTAGGCCAAACCAAACCGATAATTCGAAGAGACTTGCAAAGATAACTCAATAATACATAAAAGAATTAAGAGAAGATTCAATTAATATCCATAGATAAATCTGATCGTAAACTCACAATTCATCGGATCTCGAGAAACACACCGCAAAAAGAGATTACATCGAATAGATCTCCACAAGAGAGGGGGAGAACATTGTATTGAGATCCAAAAAGAGAGAAGAAGCCATCTAGCTAATAACTATGGACCCGTAGGTCTGTGGTAAACTACTCACAACTCATAGGAGGGGCAAGGATGTTGATGTAGGGTCCCTCCATGGTCGATTCTCCCTCCGGCAGAGTGCCGGCGAAGGCTCCAAGATGGGATCTCGTGGATATAGAAGGTTACGGTGGTGGAAATTGTGTTTCGTGGTGCCCCTGGATGTTTTTGGGGTCTGTAGGTATATATATAGGAGGAAGAGGTACGTCGGTGGACGCCTGAGGGTCCCACGAGACAGGGGGCGCACCCTACAGGGGGGCGGCCCCCTATCTCGTGTGGTCCTCGGGAACTTCTTGACTTGCACTCCAAGCTCTCCGGATCTTGTTCGTTCCAAAAATCACGTTCCCGTAGGTTTCATTCCATTTGGACTCCGTTTGATATTCCTTTTCTTCGAAATACTGAAATAGGCAAAAAACATCAATATGGGCTGGGCCTCCGGTTAGTAGGTTAGTGCCAAAAATGATAATAATGTATAAAATAAAGCCCATAAACATCCAAAACAGGTAATATATTAGCATGGAACCATCAAAAATTATAGATACCCCTGAGACGTATCAAGCATCCCCAAGCTTAATTCCTGCTCGTCCTCGAGTAGGTAAATGATAAAAAGAGAATTTTTGATGTGGAATGCTACATAGCATAATTCTCAATGTAATTTTCTTTAATGTGGCATGAATGTTCAGATCCAAATAATACAAAATAAAAGTTCATATTGACATAAGAAATAGTAATACTTCAAGCATACTAAGCAAACTAATCATGTCTTCTCAAAATAATATGGCCAAAGAAAGTTATCCCTACAAAATCATATACTCTGGCTATTGCTCTATCTTCATCACACAAAGTATTTAATCATGCACAACCCCGGTGACGAGCCAAGCAATTGTTTCATACTTTAATAATCTCAAACTCTTTCAACTTTCACGCAATACATGAGTGTGAGCCATGGACATAGCACTATATGTGGAATAGAACGGTGGTTGTGGGGAAGACAAAAAGGAGAAGATAGTCTCACATCAACTAGGCGTATCAACGGGCTATGGACATGCCCATTAATAGATATCAATGTGAGTGAGTAGGGATTGCCATGCAACGGATGCACTAGAGCTATAAATATATGAAAGCTCAACAAAAGAAAACTAGTGGGTGTGCATCCAACTTGCTTGCTCACGAAGACCTAGGGCATTTTGAGGAAGCCCATCATTGGAATATACAAGCCAAGTTCTATAATGAAGAATTCCCAGTAGTATATGAAAGTGACAACATATGAGACTCTCTATCATGAAGATCATGGTGCTATTTTGAAGCACAAGTGTGGAAAAAGAGATAGTAGCATTGTCCCTTCTCTCTTTTTCTCTCATTCTTTTTTTTCTTTTCTTTTTTTCTTTGGCCTTCTTTTTTTCTTTTTCTTTTTGGCCTTTCTCCTTTTTTTTATTTTTTTTCTAAAGTCCGAAGTCTCATCCCGACTTGTGGGGGAATCATAGTCTTCATCATCCTTTCCTCACTGGGACAATGCTCTAATAATGAAGATCATCACACTTTTATGGATTTACAACTCAAAAATTACAACTCAAAGCTAGAACAAGATATGACTCTATGTGAATGCCTCCAGTGGTATACCGGGATATGCAATGAATCAAGAGCGACATGTATGAAGATTATGATGGTGGCTTTGCCACAAATACGATGTCGACTACATGATCATGCAAAGAGCAATATGACAATGATGAAACGTGTCATAATAAACGGAACAGTGGAAAGTTGCATGGCAATATATCTCAGAATGGCTATGCAAATGCCATAATAGGTAGGTATGGTGGCTGTTTTGAGGAAGGTATATGGTGGGTATATGGTACCGGCGAAAGTTGCACGGTACAAGAGAGGCTAGCAATAATGGAGGGGTGAAAAGGTTGCGTATAATCCATGGACTCAACATTAGTCAAAAGAACTCATATACTTGTTGTATAAATTTAGAAGTAATCAAAAACCAAAGTACTACGCACATGCTCCTAGGGGGATAGATTGGTAGGAAAAGACCATCGCTCGTCCCCGACTGCCACTCATAAGGAAGACATTCAATAAATAAAATTGTGCTCCAACTTCATCACAAAGCGGTTCACCATACATGCATGCTATGGGAATCACAAACTTCAACACAAGCATTCTTTAAATCCATAATCACCCAACTAGCATGACTTTAATATCACTACCTCCATATCTCAAAACAATTATCAAGCATCAAATTGATCATAGCATCCAATTCACATCCTATGATAGTTTTTATTATACCCAACTTGGATGCTCATCATTCTAGGACCAAATTATAACCATAGCAAATACCATGCTGTTCTAAAAGACTCTCAAAATAAAATAAGTGAAGCATGATAGACTAGCAATTTCTTCAAAATTAATCCACCACCATGCTCTAAAAGATATAAGTGAAGCACTAGAGCAAAAACTACCAAGCTCAAAAGATATAAGTGAAGCACATAGAGTATTCTAGCAAATTCTAATCAAATAGGCTTCTCCCAAAAGGTGTGTACAGCAAGGATGATTGTGGTAAACTAACAAGCAAAAATCAATATAATACACAACGCTCCAAGCAAAACACATATCATGTGGTGAATAAAAATATAGCTCCAAGTAAAGTTACCAATGAACGAAGACGAAAGAGGGGATGCCTTCCCGGGGCATCCCCAAGCTTAGGCTTTTGGCTATTCTTGAATATCTTGGGGTGCCTTGGGCATCCCCAAGCTTAGGCTCTTGCCACTCTTTATTCCATAGTCCATAAAAGCTTTACCCAAAACTTGAAAACTTCACAACACAAAACTCAACAGGAAATCTTATAAGCTCCGTTAGTGAAAGAAAACAAAACCACCACATAAGGTACTGCAATGAACTCATTCTTTATTTATTTTGGTGTTAAACCTACTGTATTCCAACTTCTGTATGGTTCATAGACTGAATTACTAGCCATAGATGCATTGAAATAAGCAAACAACACACGAAAAACAGAATCTGTCAAAAACAGAACAGTCTGTAGCAATCTGTAGCTAACGCAAACTTATGGAACACTAAAAATCCTACCAAACTAGGACGTACTGGAAATTTTGTTTATTGATCAGCAGCAAAAAGAATCAACGCAAAAGCACGTTTCTGTGATTTATTGATTTTTTCCTCATGAGCGCAAAGTTTCTGTTTTTCAGCAGAATCAAATCAACCATCATCATAGTTTATCCTATAGGTTCTACTTGGCACAAACACTAAACAAAAGATAAAAACACATCTAAACATAAAGTAGAAACAAAATTTAACACTAAACAGGAACAAAAACAAAAAACATAAAGAAAATTGGGTTGCCTCCCAACTAGCGCTATCGTTTAACGCCCCTAGCTAGGCATAAAAGCAAAGATAGATCTAACGAGTACCTTCTTTGGCACTTGATTCATAAGTAGCAAGATCGTGATCTCCAGGGATCTATCCCTTTTTAGTAATGGCCAAACCTTTAGACAAAAGTTCAAGAAATTCATTGGTAGCAAAAGGTTCCTTAATGATAGAGAGACCATTGGGGAGAACACAAATAGATTTGAGGTCCGCATCTTCCTTACTAGAAGTTTCACCTTTATTTTTAGGAACATAGATGAGTTTGGTAGTTTTTGTAGGGGGTTTTGGAGTATCTTTCATGGGAGAAAAAGTCGAACCTAAGTTGGTAATTATATCCTCAAGTTTACCAATTCTAGCAGAATCAAGATCTATTTTTTCATTAACTATAGGTTCTTTTGCTTTAAGATTTTTCAAGGTAACTCCAACCCTAGATTCATATTGGGTAATAAGATTATGAATCTTTTTATCCAAATTTTCAATCAACTCAACAGTGGCAATTTTATTTTCAATAATATCAAGCCGCTGCATAACGTGTTCTAAAGTTAAAATAGTTCCATTAACCAAAAGAGGTGGAGAGCCAAATAAATCTAACATAGCTCTATAAGCATCAAACGTATGGCTACCCATGAAATCACCTCCGGTAGCAATATCAAGAACACATCTATTCCAAGGAGTAATGCCTACATAAAAATTGCGGAGAAGAACGAAAGTGGAAAGCTTCCTAGGAGATTTATATTGGGCATTGAAAATTCTATGCCAAGCATCTTTTAAATTTTCTCCCTCCCTTTGCTTTTGAGAATTTCTTGTTCGGGAGAGATAATAAGGATAGGAGGACTAGCCATAATGATGAGGTAAACAAGCAAACACACATGCAACAGAAAAAGGCAAGCGGAAAGAGAGGAGGAGATTGAGAAAGAGAGGGCGAATAAAACGGCAAGGGTGAAGTGGGGGAGAGGAAAACGAGAGGCAAATGGCAAATAATGTAAGTGCGAGGGAGATGAGTTTGTGATAGGTACTTGGTATGTCTTTACTTGAGCGAAGACCTCCCCGGCAACGGCGCCATAAATCCTTCTTGCTACGTCTTGAGCTAGCGTTGGTTTTCCCCGAAGAGGAGAGGGTGATGCAGCAAGTGTAGCGTAAGTACTTCCCTCAGTTTTTGAGAACCAAGGTATCAATCCAGTAGGAGGCTCCTCCAAAGTCCCACACGCCTACACAAACAAACTAAGAACTCGCAACCAACGCAATAAAGGGGTTGTCAATCCCTTCACGGCCACTTGCAAAAGTGAGATCTGATAGAGATAGTATGGTAAGATAGATATATTTTTGGTATTTTATAATATAGATGCAAGAAAGTAAAGATGCAAATAAAAGTAAATTGAAAGCAAATAAGATAAGAGATAGACCTGGGGGCCATAGGTTTCACTAGAGGCTTCTCTCGAGAGCATAAGTATTACGGTGGGTGAACAAATTACTGTCGAGTAATTGATAGAAAAGCGAATAATTATGACGTTATCTAGGCATGATCATGTATATAGGCATCACATCCATAACAAGTAGACCGACTCCCGCCTGCATCTACTACTATTACTCCACACATCGACCGCTATCCAGAATGCATCTAGAGTATTAAGTTCATAAGAACAGAGCAACGCATTAAGCAAGATACATGATGTAGAGGGATAAACTCATGCAATATGATATAAACCCCATCTTGTTATCCTCGATGGCAACAATACAATACGTGCCTTGCAAACCTTTTTGTCACTGGGTAAGAACACCGCAAGATTGAACCCAAAGCTAAGCACTTCTCCCATGGCAAGAAAGATCAATCTAGTAGGCCAAACCAAACCGATAATTCGAAGAGACTTGCAAAGACAACTCAATCATACATAAAAGAATTCAGAGAAGATTCAATTAATACCCATAGATAAATCTGATCATAAACTCACAATTCATCGGATCTCGACAAACACACTGGAAAAAGAGATTACATCGAATAGATCTCCACAAGAGAGGGGGAGAACATTGTATTGAGATCCAAAAAGAGAGAAGAAGCCATCTAGCTAATAACTATGGACCCGTAGGTCTGTGGTAAACTACTCACAACTCATAGGAGGGGCAAGGATGTTGATGTAGAGGCCCTCCGTGGCTGATTCCCCCTCCGGTAGAGTGCCGGCGAAGGCTCCAAGATGGGATCTCGTGGATACAGAAGGTTACGGTGGTGGAAATTGTGTTTCGTGGTGCCCCTGGATGTTTTCGGGGTCCGTAGGTATATATAGGAGGAAGAGGTACGTCGATGGACTCCCGAGGGTCCCACGAGATAGGGGGGCGCGCCCTACAGGGGGGGGGGGCACGGCCCCCTATCTCGTGGGGTCCTCGGGAGCTTCTTTACTTGCACTCCAAGCTCTCCGGATCTTGTTCGTTCCAAAAATCACGTTCCCGAAGGTTTCATTCCGTTTGGACTCCGTTTGATATTCCTTTTCTTTGAAATACTGAAATAGGCAAAAAAACGGCAATATAGGCTGGGCCTCCGGTTAGTAGGTTAGTCCCAAAAATGATAATAATGTATAAAATAAAGCCCATAAACATCCAAAACAGGTAATATAATAGCATGGAACAATCAAAAATTATAGATACATTGGAGACGTATCAGGGGCTGATTTGGATCCATATGTTTCATGCTGTGGTTAGGTTTACCTTAATACTTCTTTTGTAGTTGCGGATGCTTGCAATAGGGGTTAATCATAAGTGGGATGCTTGTCCATGTAAGGGCAGTACCCAAGCACCGGTCCACCCACATATCAAATTATCAAAGTACCGAACGCGAATCATATGAGCGTGATGAAACTAGCTTGACGATAATTCCCATGTGTCCTCGGGAGCGATTTTCTCATTATAAGAAGTTGTCCAGGCTTGTCCTTTGCTACAAAAAGGATTGGGCCACCTTGCTGCACCTTATTTACTTTCATTGCTTGTTACTCGTTACAAATTATCTTATCACAAAACTATCTATTACCTACAATTTCAGTGCTTGCAGAGAATACCTTACCGAAAACCGCTTGTCATTTCCTTCTGCTCCTCGTTGGGTTCGACACTCTTACTTATCGAAAGGACTATGATAGATCACCTATACTTGTGGGTCATCAAACCCCTATGCGGAAGACCAAGAACCCAATTTGGTCAACCACCCGTTTTGGAACCTCTTTCAGTTTGCCATCTACTTTGATGTGATCAAGGCTAAGAAGAATCTCTATGCTGATGTGCATTCTATCGACACGGATGCTATGGAGAAGGACCTTGAGTACTTTGGTGAAGCCCTTCAGATGTGCTCTCAGCTGAACATTCTCAAAATCATGCAGTTCAACAAGGACTTTGATGCAGATCTGGTGGCTCAATTCTATGCCACTGTACATCTGGGGACTGATGAAGAAAGGACTATGACTTGGATGACAAATGGTAAGTTGCTTTCTGTCAAGTGGGAGGCCTTCATGGAGTTACTTGGGGTGGAAGATCACAGGCTTGAGACTCCAGTCGGCTTCCGCCCTCCCCGCAATGCAACCTCCACTCACAAGCAAGCCATCTGACCCTACTGTTCTGTGAAGATTCACCTCGTGACTAAGAAGGAGACCTATGAGTTGCCTGCCTTTCTGGACATCCTTTATCGCGTTTTCTGAGAGACTCTCTTCCCTCATATCCGGAATCTGGATATGGTCCACTCCTTTCTCGTGGACATGCTTCTCTTCTACCAGTATGAGAAGGAAGGAAACACTGGCGAGTCTCTAGACATTTCCCATGTCATGTGGTCTGAACTTCTCTCTGCCGTCTCTGAGCACAAGTGCCTGACCTATGGTATGTTTATCATGTTGCTTATTGAGAAGGCCTGGGCACAAGTCTATCCTAGGGTGTTGCTGGAAACTGGAGAGTTGGTTTCTCATGAGATCAAGCGTCTGAGGAAGAAGGATAATTGGGGCACCCCGGCTCCCAAGTCTAGAAGTCCATCTTCAGCTACTGATCTGGAGACTGAGGGCGAGGCTGAGGTCGATGATGATGAGGACTATGAGCACTCCGGAGTGGAGCCCTCTTGGGCAAAGAAGATCAAGCGCAAGATGAAGAAACTTTTCTGCATGGAGTCTCATGGCCAGTACATGTCTCATGTCTCTGAGAAGAAGGCACGGAGCCTTCACAAGGAGCTCATGCGTCAGTTGGGTGCAACAGTTACCAGCGGATCTGAGGGAAGGATCACCGATGAGGAGGAGTGGGTTCAGCAGCACTGCCCGTGGACCGATTCAGACACCGAGCAGTTTCCTACCAATGATGGCGGTGCAAACGAACCCGCTGGGATGTGATGCTCGAGATCCTCAGTTTGCTATCACCTGGAGCCGTAGCAACGCTCTCTGAATTTTTGGTGTCTCGATGCCAAAGGGGGAGAGAGTCTAGGGATTTATGTCGTTCGTTGCCTAGTTGCAAGTGTGTGTTTGTGGTTTGTGGTCTGTTTGTCTTGTCTTTCTTGCAACTTTTCTCTCGTCGTTTTCTTTGGTTGGTTTTGTGCCTGTGAGACCTAGTTCCAGTTCATATGGTGTGAGACATATGCTACCTTATTTATTAGTATCTATGTCCAGTCTTTGGTAATTTGTGAGATGCATGCTTATCCTATTATATATACCCTGCTCACATGTACCCATATGCTTAGGTTGTTGGACTATAAAATATAGGGGGAGTGTTGATCCTGATGTGTGTGCCTTGCATTCCATAGGCACCACTAATTAGGTACACACATTCAGGGGGAGCCCATCTATATTTTGTAGTTCTGAGTTTTTCCTTCTTTCTTGTCCTATCTTTGTGCAAATCCCTGGTTGTCATCAATCCACCAAAAAGGGGGAGATGGTTAAGGCATATCTCTCTCTATGTAGTTTTGGTGATTGATGACAACACGTTTGCGGACTAATCGTGTGCTTTGAGCATTTCAGAGATTCATCCTTTGGCATGAGACGATTCCTTCCCCTCAGAGTTCTAATCAAAGACGGTGTAGCTCTTTCGTTTCTGTTTTGGTGGACATGTCTCGTAGGAGTCACCGTACTACCAAGAGGGGATCCGCTTTGGTAAGGCTAGGGTGGAATCAACACGTACACATCCTCTTCGCACCCCCTGAGCCCTTCCCGCGTCGATGGAGCTTCCTTTTCCTTCGTTTGGGCATGTTTTGTTCCAGCGTTAGTACCGCGGTGCCCAGCGGTAGTACCGCTCAAGAGCCACAGGCGGCAGTACCGCTCTGCGGCGGTAGTATCGCCTGGGGGTCCTCAGCCGTAATACCGCTGCGGTACCGGGCTCCTACCGCCCCGACTCGAGGGGGTCACCTCTCGTGTCGGATTGTGGCACTAAGCAGCGGCAGTAGAAGCGGTAGTACCGCTCGAGAGCGGTAGTACTGCCCTACCACCGCGGCAGTACCGCACTGGGTCCGATGCTTGCTCATATGCTTGCCCTCCCAAACTGCATGGCAGTACCGCGAGGGGGAGCGGTAGTACCGCTGCCCCCTACGGTAGTACCGCCCTCTGCGGGGCTGTTTTGGGGGGTAACGGTTGGTTTGTCCCCCCCCCCCACTATAAAAGGAGGTCTTCTTCTCCAAAGTTGACTCACCTCTTCCCCCAAAAGCTCCATTGTTGCTCGAAGCTCCATTTTTGCCCGATCTCTCTCCCTAGCCAATCAAACTTGTTGATTTGCTCGGGATTGGTTGAGAAGGCCCCGATCTACACTTCCACCA
>NC_041385.1:53044429-53053395 GCF_002162155.2 Triticum dicoccoides
TGCGGATCTTATTACTCTTGGGTGTTTGAGCACCATAGACGGTTGAGGTCACCGCGGAGCCATAGTCCATTGTGGTGAAGCTTCGTGGTGTCGTTGGGAGCCTCCAATTAAGTTGTGGAGATTGCCCCAACCTTGTTTGTAAAGGTTCGGTCGCCGCCTCCAAGGGCACCAATAGTGGAATCACGACATCTCCCATTGTGTGAGGGCGTGAGGAGAATACAGTGGCCCTAGTGTCTTCTTGGGGAGCATTGTGCCTCCACACCGCTCTAACGGAGACGTACTTCCCTTCAAAAGGAAGGAACTTCGGTAACACATCCTCGTCTCCATCGGTTCGCCTTTTGGTTATCTCTCACCTTTACTTGTGCTAGCTTATATTGTGTTGCATCTCTTGCTTGCGTGTGTGCTTGTTGTTATCGCATCATATAGGTTGCTCACCTAGTTGCATATCTAGACAACCTACTTTGATGCAAAGTTGAAATTTGTAAATAAAAGCTAAAACTTGTTAGTTGCCTATTCACCCCCCCCTCTAGTCAACTATATTGATCCTTTCAGTTAGTATCAGAGCCTCGTCTCTTTTTTAAGGACTTTATCGTCTGAAGAGTATGGTTGACACCGTAGACGGTGGGGAGGAGCACTCTGGTGTGAATCCAAGCTCGTCTACGGCTGATGGGGGAACCACGGTCTCTCGTGAGGAATTCAATGTGGCTTTGGACACATTGAAAACCTCCATGACGCCCGAGGTTGAAAGCATGTTTAATAAATTCTTAGAAGGACTTAAACTATCTACCTCGCCGATGAAAGTGGGTGATCCCACTAACAAGGTGACGGATGCTAACTCCGACATGGGGGAAGCTACTAGTGAAAAGGGTCCTTCTACTAGTTGTAGAAATGGCACTGGCATCTTTGCCTATGTGGAACCTCCAATTTATGGAGGACCGATTCCCTCTACTCATTTAAATCATGCCGGCCCTCCTCCTAAGATTGTGAAAAATGAGGACTTTGATTCTTGGGTTTACCGCTTCAAGCGTCATTTAAATCATGTGAATACTAATCTTTGGAGAATCATTGAAGAAGGTTTCTATCCACATGATCGAAGCAACTTCACCCCTAGAGAAGCCGTGGATAATCAATTCAATGAGAATGCTCTCTTCATCATCCAAGATGCAATTCCCCCCGAAGATCTCCCTTATCTTTGACCCTTCGCCATGGCCAAAGACGCCTGGCATTGTGTTGTTTCTCTCTACAGGGGAAGCGCAAGCATTCAACGCTCCAACTATGAAGTGGTACAAGATGAATCCGATGAGTTTGCAATGAAAGAAGATGAAGAACCTCGTGAGATCTTTCGAAGAGTAACCAAACTCGCGGTCTCACTCCGAGATCATGGGAGCAAGGACACAGATGACAATTGGATCAAGTGCAACTTCCCCAAGGCCATGTCCTCCGTGATCCATCAAAGACCGGACTTCCACTCCTTGACCTCAAATGAAGTGTTGGATGAGTTCGTTGCAATGAGGATCTTGGACAAAACCGCCGACAACGCGGTGTTGCATTCTCAAAGAGCAAAGAAGCCCAACCTTGCTTTGAATGCCAAGGTTATTATGGAAGAAGAGGAAGATGAGGAGAGCAACCCCGAAGATACAAAATATGATTATCATGAGCACATGGCTCTTGCCCCAAGGCAACTTTGGAGCAAGAAGAACACAAGCCCCAACTTCAACAAGAACAACTCAAGTGGTTTCAAGGGCAAGCAACGAGTGAGAACTTGTTACAATTGTGGCAATGTGAGCCACTTTGTTGTGGATTGCCCTTACGAGAAGCGGGAATACAATGGTGGCAAGCTCATCCGAAAAGACAAAGCCAAGTCCTTCCCCAACAAGAAAAACTTCACCAAAAAGACTCCTACTCATGGATTGGTGATTCAAGAAGAATACCATGAGGATGACGATGATGATGAAGATGGTGAATCAATGGCCATGGCCTCCATTGCCATTGCCACAACTCCCCGGGTGTCTCTCTTCGATTCACCCAATGAGAACATCACCGCCAAGTGCCTCATGGCTAAAGCCACTAAAAAGGTAACCCCCAACATCAAAACCACCATCATTACTAATCCCTCCTTGACAAATTGCATTGATGAAAGTGAGGGGTCTAATGAGGAAGTGATTGAATTTGAGTCTTTTATGAGTAAACTCAAGGGCAAATCCAAGAAGCACTTCGTTGCTCTCTTGTAACAACTTGGTGAAGCCAATGACATGATCGAGGCTCATGAAGAAACCATCTCTAAGATGGAAGGTCATAGTCGTGACTATGCCGATGAGATATCGGATCTCTCTAATGCTCTTGAGGAAGAGCGTGGGCATCGTTTGGCTCTTGAGGAATCACACAACGGTGACCATGCTAAATTAAAGAAAGATCTTGATCATGCTCTTGGTGTCTCTCGTGTGCTAAAATCCGAGAAGGCTAAACTTGGGATTGACCTTGCTAGACTCAAAGAGGAGTTTGATTCACTTGACAAGGCTCACAAGGCCTTGAAGGGTGCTCATGCTAGCCTCTAGGAGTCTCATAAATCAACTCCAAGTGAAGCTAACCAAGGAGAAAGCCACATTTCCTCATATGGTTTTAGTTGATAACGCAAATGCTACTAACCCGTGTTGTGAGCATGTGCATCTTGTGGAGGAAAATGCCAAGTTGAAGGAGCAACTTAAGAAAGGCCTTGTGTCGTGTGTACAAGGTGACAAGAATATCAATGACCTTTGGAGTAATCAAAAGGAAGTTGTTGCCAAGGAGGGATTTGGGTTCGCACCCAAGTCCAATAACAAGAAGAAGAATGACAAGACCAAACGACCTCCCCCTCTCAAGCAAACCTTTGTAAAGGAGGGAGAGGGTACTTCTAAGGAGAAGAAGAACAAAGTAAAGGATGGCAACGTCAAAAAGGGCAATGCCATCCCTTCCAACGAAGCCGATGACTTTAACCCTTCTATGTGTTGTGTCGTGCTAGTGACGGGCATGTTTATGCTAAATTTGTTGGTTCTCCTTATGAGTACATTGAATGGTCTATTTGGGTTCCTAAGACCCTTGTTACTTACATCAAAGGACCCATTACTCAATGGTTGCCGAAAAGCTCCATTGTTGCTCCAAGCTCCATTTTCGCCCGATCTCTCTCCCTAGCCAATCAAACTTGTTGATTTGCTCGGGATTGGTTGAGAAGGCCCCGATCTACACTTCCACCTAGAGAAATATGATTCCCCCCACCAATCGCTTGCGGATCTTGTTTTTCTTGGGTGTTTGAGCACCCTAGATGGTTGAGGTCACCACGGAGCCATAGTCCATTGTGGTGAAGCTTCATGGTGTCGTTGGGAGCCTCCAATTAAGTTGTGGAGATTGCCCCAACTTTGTTTGTAAAGGTTCGGTCACCGCCTCCAAGGGCACCAACAGTGGAATCACGGCATCTCGCATTGTGTGAGGGCGTGAGGAGAATACGGTGGCCCTAGTGGCTTCTTGGGGAGCATTGTGCCTCCACACCGCTCTAACGGAGACGTACTTCCCTTCTGGTTATCTCTCACCTTTACTTGTGCAAGCTTATATTGCGTTGCATCTCTTGCTTGCATGTGTGCTTGTTGTTGCAGCAGCATATAGGTTGCTCACCTAGTTGCATATCTAGACAACCTACTTTGATGCAAAGTTGAAATTGGTAAAGAAAGGCTAAAAATTGTTAGTTGCCTATTCACCCCCCTCTAGTCAACTATATCGATCCTTTCAATTGTGCTGCTTCCGCCCCAGCTACTATCGTTGGTTGTATCGGATGGTTGCTTTGTAATACAAAGCAGGGGGAAACCGTTTTTCTTGATTGTTGGTCGACAAAACAAACCCTGATTGTTGGTCGGCAAAACAAATTCCAACAGGCGCCCGACGGGAGTGATGTCATCGCTTAGTTGGGCAAGGCCTAAGCATTTTTTCTTCTTCTATTTTTTTTCCTCCTATTTTTTCGTTAAACATTATTATACTTTTTGAAACCTGTTCAAAAATTAGGAGTGTTGTTTGGAATACCAAAATAACAGTTTTAAGTAACTGTTTTAAATTATGATTTTCAATTCTTTTTCCTTGAAATGTTTTTTTGAAAAAGCTTGTACTATTTTTAATTTTATCTCTTTGTACTTATTTGTTATTATTTATGTTAGAAACTTAAAATGACAGTTTTATATACCTGTTTTAATTATGATTTTAAATATTTTTCCCTTCAAACCTAGCATGGATGCCTACCCAAACAGCCCTTTGTTTAGCATGGTATTTTTTTACATTCTTGAAATGAGCACAACTTTTGCAAACAGGTGGGCATGCCCATGGTAGGCATCAATACCTCCAATTTTTTCATGGCATTATATGATCAATTCAAGGCACCAAGCCAAGTTTCTTGGGTTTTCAATAAATTTTGCAATTTCTGAAGTTTTCTCGATCAAAAAAGGTCGATAAATTGCTGGACTTGTCACAACTTGCATACAGTGTCGAAAGTCGTTCAAACCTATGCCTATCATGGGCATGTCCACCTTATAGCAGAAGTTGAGGTAACTTCAAGGATATCCATAAATATATCATGTTCAACGAAGGGTGTTTGGGTAGGTCCAAAGGGTTCATCTGAGAGCATATTGTTTTTTTGACATTCCTGAAATGGCTCATATTTTTGTCATGGCCTTGCATGACCAATTCAAGGCACCATGACAAATTATTTTGGTTTTCGACATGTTTTGCAGTTTCTGGAGTTTTCTCAGCGAGGAAAAGGCCAAAAAATGGCCGGATGTGTCGCAACTTGCATACGGTGTTAAAAATCGTTCAAACCTGACATGGATGCCTACCATGGGAGTGCCCACCCGATGGCAAAAAGATGGGGCCATTTCAATGATGTACAAAAATGAACCATGTTGAATGAAGGGTGTTCGGGTAGGCCAATAGGCTCCTTTTGAGAGCACGTTGTTTCTCGAATTCCTTGAAATGACCTCATTTTTTCAGGGCCTTGTATGACCAATTCAAGGTATGATGGCAAGTTGTTTGTGCTTTCGACAAGTAGTGCATTTTTTGAAGTTTTCTTGGTGAAAAGGCTAATTAACGGCAGATTAGGCACGAATGCCTCACATGGGAATGCCCACCATCTTGCAAAAGTTGGGGTCAGTCCTGAGATTTCCAAAGGAATGCCATGTACAATGGAGAGTGTTCGGATATGCCAGAAGGGTCCATTTGGGAACACCTCATTTCTCGAGATCCCTTTAAATTGCCCCTTTTTTCATGGCCTTGTATGACCAATTAAAGGCATCATGCCAAAATATTTGGGTTTTCGTCAAGCTTTGCATGAAATTTTCTTGGTTAAAAAAAGCCCATAAATGGCCGGACGTGTAGCAACTTGCATACGGTGTCGAAAGTGGTCCAAACCAGGCATGAATGTCTACCATGGCCATGCCCACATGTCAGAAGGATCCGTTTGAAAACTCATTGTTTTGCAACAACCATCGAATGGCCTTGATTTTTTCCACCAGCTTTTATGACCAATTCAAGGCATCACGCCAAGTTATGTGGATTTTTGACAAGTTTTGCATTTTTTGAAGTTTTCTCGGTGAAAAAGGCTGATAAATGGCCGGACGTGCCGCTACATGTAAACGGTGTCGAAAGTTGTTCAAACCTTGCATGGATACCTCATATGTCCGTGCCAGGCTATTGCAAGAAGTTGCGGTCATTTATCCATAGTAAAGAAACACCAGATGAAAGGAGTGTGCGAGACTATGTCAAACAGGTGCATATGTGAGCATGTATTTTTTTTCCTAATTTGAATGCTTTTGGTACTTGCAATTTGTGTCATTATTAATCAACATAAACATCTTCTTATGTCCAAACCATTATAGAAATTTATCAACATTTTGGAATTCAAATTGTTGAAAATTTTACAAGTTTGAACACTTTTTCCAAAATTGTATTCAACAATTGACGAAAATTTTGAACAAAATTTGCAAACCACATGCTTTTTATAATTTCTCATCTTTATTTTGAAACAGATAAATTACTTAAATTTGTGAAGAAAATATTTGAAAATTAGAACATTTTATGAAATTCTAGAACACTTTGTTTAAATTTTGAAGAAATTTTTGAAAACAAGAACATTTTCTGGTATTCCAAACAATTTTTTTAAAATTTTGGAACAGGTTTAAAAAATTATATTAAAGTTCAAAAGGATAAAAATGAATTAACTAAAAAAGGGAAGAAACACGAAAAAAAATTGAACAGAAAAAATGCTTAGGTCCTAGAAAATAAAAAATGTTTTCAGAAAATGTTAGTAAATTTGAAAAAAAATCATAAATCTGAAAAACAAAATGTGTTCTAAAATAATGCTCAGAAATTTGAAAAAGTGTTTGCATTTTCAGAAACTATATGTAAATTTTAAAAATGTATTCATGTTTTCAAGAAAATGTTCGCACATTTGAGAATTGTTTGTCTTTATGAAAAAATGTTCGTACTTTCAGAAAACGGCTGACAAGTTTGAAAAAATGTTCAACAAATGTTCTATAATTTGAAAAATGTACACAAAATCAAAAAAAGTTTCTATTCTTCATAAAAAGGTTCACATATTGAAAACTTGTTTGCGTTTCCAAAAGAAGTTCAAATTTTTAAAAATATTTTGCAATTTAACAAACCTTCGTGTTTTCAAAATATATTTCAAAAATTGGAAAACCGCATTCATTTTTTTAGGTATAAAAACGCTTTATTTACAAAATACCCGGTTGGTTCGCTACAGTATCTGGCCCAGTTTGTTATACTACCGTACGCCAATTTTTTTTCTCTGGGTACAATACGTCAAATCTACTCCCACGGTTCCTAAATATAAATTTAGATTTCTATATAAACTACATACGGATGTATATAGACGCATTTTAGAGTGTAGATTCATTCATTTTGCTTCATATGTAGTTTCATGTGTTTATCCCCTTGTGTTGGAGGAGTTTCCAAGTTAATATCGCGTGTCTCATGTGTTGATTTCATTCTTAGTCGTTTTGATTTGCATCTCGTATCTCTAACATAAACACCACACTGATCATGACGTGACATATGTGGTAAGCAATTAAAAACAATACATTGATCAAGGATTGTTTACAGGTTGGGTCGTCGCTCGGTATGTGCGCGCGCGCTGACTCTCAATGAACGTGGTGCGGCCAGACCAGTTTGCACATGGTTGCAATGCAACTTGGCATGTGAGATCTACTATATACTAGTACTACGGAGTAGTAATAAATAACCACATCTACTCTTCCATATTGTCCGCCAAAGCTGGCAAATCCGGTTCACATATGTCACTCGATCTGATCTGATCGATCCATATAGCAAGCTAGCCATCGTCCTATCTCTTCCGGCCAAGTTAAGCAGCCATGGCCATCGAGGACCACCCACCAGAACCCACTCGTATTCCGGCTGAGGAGTGGAAGCAAACAGCAAATGAGTTCACATCTTGTGTGTGGGAATCAAAGTTCCATAGGTTCCCTGCGAGCCTACGGGATCTAGGCGAGCGGTACATAGAGCCGATGGTGGTGGCAATCGGCCCTTACCACCACGGCATTCCCAAGCTCGAGGAGATGGAGAAGTTGAAGATGGTGGCTGCACACTGTTTCATTGAGGACTCGGGTCACTCGCCCGAGGAGATCTACGGTGCCGTCTCCGCCGTCGCGGGGATGGCCCGCGGCCTCTACGTCGGCGATGAGGTGGCAGGTATGGATGCTCATAAGTTCACCACCATGATGCTCCTCGATGCTTGTTTCTTGCTGCAGTACGTGCGTGTAATGGCGGCCGATTCACAGCATACTGTAGATCCGTCGTTGCAGCGTGCGCTCATCTGCAACCGAGTTTGCATCGAGAACGACATCATGCTGCTGGAGAACCAGATCCCCTGGTCCGTAGTGGATATACTCAACGGGCTCAGTGATGCTCCTGCTCCGGTGGACAAGTTCATCTCTATCATGGGAAGCATGTTCCAGATCGGGCAACGGGGGAGCGTTGGAATTGGATCATTTTTAACTCTTTTAAGTACTGGTTGCAACCCGCCACATCTCCTTGCCCTCTTCCGGATGGAGAAAGTGGGGCCAGTCCATAGATCCTATGTAGAGCTCCCATCCACCTTGCCGTTCACGATACGTGCCACCGATCTCGCCCGGATGTCCATCAGGATCAAGCCCTGCATGACGCCATATTTCTGTGACATGGGCATCTGGATAGCGAAGATCTTCAGCTATCTCTTCCTTCCGCCGCTGTTCCTCGACGAAACGAGGGCGTGCTGGCTCGTAAACATGGCCGCCCTCGAGGTCTGCACAGCCTCCAACGACAGGGAGGATATCAGGAAGTTACATACCGCCGTGTGCTCGTACCTCGCCCTCCTGGCGATGCTCATGAACCGGGAGGAGGACGTGGAGGAGCTGCATAAGAAGCAGATATTGCAAGCAAATCTGACCGACAAGGAGACGCTAGATTTCTTCAAGAACCTTGTGAAGCGCCTAGACGGCGGCCCGGTCTACAACTCCATCGTGGCGGAGATTCAGCAGTACAAGGAGACGACGAGCTGGATCAAGGTCTACGGCTTCATCCAAGACAACACAAAAATCATCCTCACGATGCTGCCCATCATTGGCTTTCTTGCTGGTATCTTGAGGACGCTCCTCTCTCTGAACTCACGCCAGCAGTATAACTAGCAAGTCACACAATGTTTGCCTCGGTATCATCGAAATAATTTGTATCCACAGAATTTGTTCTTATCCCCTGCTATATATTGGTTTTGTTGGCTGTAGTGAACTCAATTGTTGCATCATGTCTTTGAGACATAGTGTTTTGTTAGTTGTTTAAGCTTCTTTGCTAGTCCGTTGCCTATTAGGAGTAGTTCCGTTCCACTGAATATTTTGCAGCTGTTTGTGCCTGACCAGTGCTAAAGGGGTGTGTGTGTGTGT
>NC_041385.1:53053680-53056622 GCF_002162155.2 Triticum dicoccoides
TGTGTGTGTCACCAGGGCCGGCCCTGATAATTGCTCCTACAAAGTTGTGTTTGATGGTGCCTTGTCGTCGACCGGTTGTCTCATGCAGAAAATCGAAGCCGAAGGGAGGATTTACTTATGAAAGGAAACGTTGACTTTGTGTTTGCAGGTTTAGTACGGTGGAGCAGTGGGGAGGAGTAGTCTAAATTGTAGTATGTGGAGTGGAGCTGTATGTGTGTGAGAAATCACCATATTTGTAAATAACCAGTGGAGGCTTTCTTTGCCTTTCCTTCTTTAATACTTCCTCTGTCCCATAATATAAGAACGTTTTTTATACTACACTAATGTCAAAAATATTCCTATACTATGGGATGGAGGGAGTATATGATATGCACACTTGTGTATATTCGAGATTTAGTTTCTAAGCAATTCCATCAAGATCTGATCCCTATAGCCGGGCTGCTGACCTATACCCTTTCAACCTCTGCCTTCAACGATTTATCTCTTTCCCACATGTATTCATACTTGAATGTGCCATGATTCTTTCTCGGCTGTTGCTGCTTCGCCAAACATAACATAAGGGGGACATGATCAGACCTTGAAGCAACAATGTGAGTAACTGTTGCAAACCTGAACATATTTGACCAGCAAGGAGTAGCCACAGCCCACTCTATTCTGGATTTAACATTCCTTCCCCCATTATGCTGTTATGTGCTCCCTCCGTTTTTATTTAGTCCGCTTATTAGCTTTGATCAAAGTTTATAAACAAAAATATTAACATATATAATAAAAAAATCAACGTCATTAGATTCATTATTGACTGTACTTTCACATCATATAGATTTTTATGGTAAATGATTATATTTTTTTATAAAGTTAGTCAAACTTTATGAAGTTTGACTTCAGTCAAACATAATATGCAGAGCAAATAAAGATGGAGGGAGTATATCATATAAGTCCACGGTCTCCCCTTAAAACCATGATCAAAGAGATTACAGAAACCAAGTAATGTACATCACGAAACTAAGACATACGTCTCTCTGATTTTCATAGTAGATAGTGTCATATGTTTGATAAAATAAAGGCTTTCATTTATTACTTTGCAGGGTCATTTTTTGCTGGGAAGCCCTATGTGATAGTACTAACATATTAGAGCAAGTATAATAGGGTGATTTGGTGCTACACCTGCGATGAACAAATTTTTTAAAAAAAATACTAGAAAAATTTAACAAATTCCATATGTTTTTGCATGGAAGATAATTTGGTGCGTGAGGTGCGTTCCAAATTTCAGATTATTTGAACATCTGAGTAGCTCTCGGCAAAAAAAGACAAATTTGAGGTATGTGATGTATTGTTCTGGCCCAATTTATATTTTTTACTAATAGTTACCCATATGTCCAAATGATATGAAATTTGGAGCGCACCTCACGCACTATGCGAAAACAATATTCAGATTTTTTTTTGGATTCATTTAGTATTTTTTTTGTGAATTTTCTCTTCACCGGTGCAGATGAGCCTGGGCTCATAAATGGATATTCGGATGTAAGTGGGCTATAAATAGTTAAATAATATATTCTTGCTAAGTTGAAGGAAAAAAGAAGAGAGAAAGAAGAGAAGCGGATTGTATATTAATAGTCAGCTGCAACACGTGCTCCTAAATACTTTGTGAGAGTGTAAGATGGGACATGGTTGTATATATTTGTAGCTAACTGTTATAAGTCACTAGTAGAAAACGGGCCATTAGTCCCAGTTCCAGAGGGCCTTTAGTCCCGGTTCTGGAACCGGGACTAAAGGGTCGAGACTAAAGCCCAAACCTTTAGTCCCGGTTTGCTTACGAACCGGGACTAAAGGAGCTCCACGTGGCTGCTGTCTGAAGCTCCATCTTTAGTCCCGGTTGGTAACACCAACCAGGACTAAATTTTGAAATTTTGTTTTTCTGAATTTTTTTCTTATTTTCAAATTTCTGAATTATTTAATAATTTAATCTCTAAGCACCCACTCTAACCACTGCTCACTGCTCAATTATGAACCACTCATTCCAATTCGTCTAACTTCCCGGCAGGTCACCCATTCTCTCACTACTCCAGCCTGAGCACGCGAACTTTTGAGTTTATTCCTCCTAGTTTTCAAGTCTGCACTTGTTGTTATCCTAACAATACTAAGGTGTCAATCCTATTAACCCTTAGGAGTTGAACTCGAGCATTAAGCACCTTTTGAGTTTGAAATTATTATTTAAAAAATAATCATTTAGTAACACTAGTATTTCTTGAATAAGTAGTTTGACCATAGTTTGACCACAGTTTGATCAGATTTGACCACAGTTTGACCAAAAGTCAAAAAACTAAAAATAATTATTTATTAACACTAATATTTCTTGAATAAGTAGTTTGACCATAGTTTGACCACAGTTTGACCAAAAGTAAAAAAACTAAAAAAAATATTTATTAACACTAATATTTCTTGAATAAGTAGTTTGACCATAGTTTGACCACAGTTTAACCAGATTTAACGAAAAGTCAAAAAACTGAAATTTGAGCATATCTTTTTTTTTCTTTCAGAATTTGAGGATTCTAAAAATTTGCAAACAGGCCCCCGTCGGCATAGATGAACATATCCCGACGGCCTTGGGCGGGCCGTAGGCGCAGGAAAGCCGTCGGCATATGCCTATCTATGCCGACGGCCCCCGACGGCATACTACGGCCGTCGGGACTGCTCACGATACGCCTATGGGCGTTGTCGGCATATATGAGGCCGTCGGCATAACCTGGGCCCGCCTGCCCGGTCAGCGGCAGCCGTTTGACGACGTCGGAACTACGCCGATGAGGGCTAACGGCGGCCGTCAATATATGCTGACATCACCGATCCGCGCCGTCTCCATGTCATCGATCCGAGGGCGGGCCGGCGGTCGTCCAGGCTGCGTTTGGGGCGGCCGGCATCGTCGCCCAGTCGCGCGTCATGGGAGG
>NC_041385.1:53056875-53059438 GCF_002162155.2 Triticum dicoccoides
GGCAGAGTCAGGGCGGAGGAAGAAAGACGTGGGGTGGGGTGGCGGCTGGAGGGGGGACACTTGCAGGAGCCAAATCCCACCCCTCACAGCCAGGCGAGGGAGCTGGGCCCTAGACTGGCTGGCACCCACCGAGGGCCGCCGCGGCCCGTCAATCACAGGCCCACATGAGGGATCTGCCGCCGAGAGCAACGCGGAGGGGAGGCCCAACGGCCGGCCTGGACCAGGCTGGGGGCGGCCCAGCCCAGTTGGGCACACCTCGCGGCCGGCTAGGGTTTCCCCTGCAGCCGCCGCCGACGACGGTGCGATGACCGACCGGCGAAGGGCGCTCCAGGGCCGCAGGCAACTCGGGTCGGGGGAGAAGCGAAGACGAGAGGAGCCGAAGGTTGCGATGAATGGGCGGAAGGGAGAGCGGCGGGAGATCACCGGAGGGCCGCAGTGCCATGTCGGCGGGGACGCGGACGAACCGGCCAGAACGAGAGCTGCCTGGGGCCTCCACGACGAACTGGCGATGCGACCCTGGGAGCGCTCGCCTCCATCAGTCGTCTGTTGCATATGCATGTCTAATGTTTACGGAATGCCCGGTTGCAGTCTTGCGGAGACAAAGCACAAATGATGTTTTTTTCCAGTAGAAACTACTAGCACCTTTCACATTTCTAGACTGTTGAATTGAATTTGTGATGATTTGTGTGGATGTCACGCCACAGACACCATTGATGCGGCCCATTTGTTACCATAAATTTTGTGATTAAACAATTTTCCATGGGCGGTACTGGGCGCCGGCGCGCCGGCCGAAAGTTTCGGCCGATCGCACCACGAGCGTCTGATCTACATGTGCGCAGCCGTCAGATCTGTCCCCTAACGTTCCCTTCGCCAACCTCCTGCACAGGAAAAAAGAAGAGGAAAAAAGAGCGCCGCCCCCGCCCGGGCCGACAGCCCCGCCTATCTCCTCGTCTTCCCATTGCAGCACCGTCGCATGCGCCGCCGCGCTGCCGGCTTGCCGCATCTCGCCGCGCGCCATCGGGATTGCAGGGCAACCTAGGAAGATTCGAGATTCTGTCGTTTGCATCTCTTCATCCGCTTGTTCCAAGAACTGGCATCGTGGTTGCACCACCTCCCGCCGCTGCCGTCTCTACTCGCCGCCCGCCGCTGCCGTCTCTACTCGCCGCCGACGTCGGCTTCCACCACCGTATTTCAGCAAAAAAAGCCCACGGATAGGAAAGGGGATTTCTCTTGTGGTAGCAAAAACCAAAAACAGTTCCAGCAAAAAATTATCACAGTTCCAGCAAAAAAATGCACTGCCGCGGATGCGTGCAAACAAAAAATCTCGCCGGTTCCAGCTCTGCTTTGGCTGGTTGTAGAAAAATGATTCTTGGTTGCAGCAAAACACATGGCAGCCACCGTCTATCATCGCCCCAGCACCATTCCTATAGCCTATGCAGCAAAATCAAACGCTAGTTCCAGCAAAATCAAAAGTGCTTCCAGCCAATATTTTGATGTACCAAAAAATCCTGTCTATGCAGCAAAATCATTGTTGGTTCCAGCAAAAATCAGAAGTGCTTCAAGCCAAAAAATTTAATGTAGCAAAAAATCCTGCCTATGCAGCAAAATCAAAAAGTACTTCCAGCAAAAAATTTGATGTAGCAAAATATCAGGGGCGGAGGCACCACTGTCCCTCAATTTACAGCAAAATCGAAAGCTGGTTCGAGCAAAAAACAGAAGTGGTTCCAGCAAAAACAAATGCAGCAAAAAAATCATGGCAGCTCGCTAGCCGCCGTCTCTACCATCCCCACGGTCGTCGCTCACCCCTGACTCCCATAGCAGTACCCCTGTGGCCCTCCCTTCAGACCGGTGCAATTTCTAGCCACAAGAGCGCCGTATTTTGTTGCCTTGGTGATTAGCGGAGGAAGGGGATTACATTAGTAGATGAGGATGTGTTCGTGGAGATGGGGTTAATGAGTGGTGGAGCTCACTAGGGGAAGAAGATAAGGCACGGAAGGGGTAAATGAGTGGTGGAGCTCGCTGGGAACAAGATAAGGCACAGAGGGAGACGGTGCGTAGGGCCCAATGTGGAGAAAGGGGAAAAGGAAAAAAAAAGGTGTAGCTGTGCGAGCGAGCGGCGCGACCGGCCGAAGTTTCGGCCGGCGCGCCGACTACAAGCGTTTTCCATTTTCCATGTCGCACGCACTGAAGAACATAGACTAACATCTCTGGGATTGCTGAATATTGCAAAGGCCTTGTACAGTATGGAGGCGTACGTCTTAGATGAAAGGCGAGAGAGGGATCCAACGGCCTCAGGAGGCCCTTGGCTGCGCTCTATACAAACCAGGACCAACGCCGCACACTACAAACCCTAACTAAATCCACCCAGATCATTCCCCTCTCATTGATGGCTTCTGTAAAGAATGATTTGGTGCATCGGTAATTGATTGATCATGCACTAGGCACATATATAGGTACAAGGGGTACGACCGGTATCTTGTCTCCTAAGATACACGTGCATACAGAGGGAGACAGACACTACAGGTACTGCATACGAAAACCCAGACCTACGTACATGTACACA
>NC_041385.1:53059669-53072639 GCF_002162155.2 Triticum dicoccoides
CAGAGACTGGACCGAAGCCCTCGAATGTCGAGGTGGGTAGTCCCTTCGTCATAACATCGGCGAACTGATGATCGGCAGGCACATGGAGAACGCGAACACGATCAAGTGCGACGTGCTCCCTGACGAAGTGGATGTCGAGCTCAATATGCTTCGTCCGTCGGTGATAGACATGGTTGGCAGCAAGGTACACCGCGGAGACGTTGTCACAGTAGACAAGCGTCGCCTTGGTAAGCTCACATAGCAACTCCTGAAGTAGCTGTCATAGCCAAGAGCACTCCGCGACGGCGTTGGCCACAACCCGATACTCAGCCTCGGTGCTCAATTGTGAGACCGTGGGTTGTCGTTTAGATGAACAAGAAATCAGAGAGGGCCCGAGGCAGACGCAGTAGCCGGCAGTGGAGCGTCGAGTGTCGGGACACCCAGCCCAGTCAACGTCGGAGTAGGCGACAAGGCTGGTGTCAGGTGATGCCGTCAGGGTGAGACCCATGGCTGTTGTGCCACGTATGCATCGAAGAATACGTTTCACCATAGCCCAGTGGCTGTCACGAGGAGCATGCATATGAAGGCACAGCTGCTGGACAGCGTACTGAATGTCCGGACGCGTCAGCGTGAGGTACTGAAGCGCGCCAACGATGGAGCGGTAGAAGGGAGCGTCGGACGCCGGAGAACCCTCGACAGCGAACACCTTAGCCTTCGTGTCGACAGGCGTGGGAGCAGGCTTGCAGTTAAGCATGCCCGCTCGCTCCAGAAGCTCGTAGGCGTACTTCTGCTGGTGCAGGAAGAAGCCAGTGGCCCGGCGCACGACCTCGATGCCGTGGAAGTAGTGGAGAGCCCCCAAGTCCTTGAGGGAAAACTCGGTGCCGAGGCGAGCTGTGATCTGCTGAAGGAGCGCTGGCAAGGATGCAATCAGGATGATGTCGTCGACATACAGGAGGAGGTACGCGGTGGCGGGGCCCTAGTGATAAACAAATAGGGAGGCATCAGACCGTGTGGACCGGAACCCCTGCTGCTGAAGGAAGGCCACGATCCGCTGGTACTAGGCCCGAGGTGCCTGCTTCAACCCGTAGAGAGAACGGGAGAGCAAGCACAGGTGGTCCGGATAGTCGGTGTTGACGAAACCAGTGGGCTGCTGACAGAACACCTACTCGTCGAGATGGCCATGCAAGAAAGCATTAGACACATCGAGCTGGTGGACTGGCAAGGCGCGAGAAACAGCAAGCTGGAGGACAGCGCGAATCGTGCCCGGTTTGACAACTGGGGCGAAGTTGTCGGTGAAGTCCACCCCGGCACGCTGGCGGAAGCCGCGCACCACCCAACGCGCCTTGTAGTGCTCGAGAGAGCCGTCGGGGCGAGTCTTATGGCGGAAGACCCACTTGCCAGTGATGACATTGACACGGGGAGACCGCGGGACAAGCTGCCACGTACGGTTGCGTTGCAGGACGTCAAACTCCTCACACATCGCAGCTAGCCAGTTCGGATCCCGAAGGGCTGCGCGAGCGGAGGTGGGGAGCGAAGACGGTGCCGAGGTAGATGCAGCACACGCGTACTCGTCCTATGGGTGGCGCGTGCTAGGACGAAGTGTCCCAGTCCGAGCCCGAGCCCGAGCGCGAGCGCGAAGGACTTTGTTTGGTTGTGTGCATCTTTGTTATACAGAGGCGGATGTACTGCTTAAACCTTTTAAGTAATAAAGCGCCCCTTTTCAAAAATATACTCATATATATACTTCTGCCTTGCAGGGGTCGATCGTGCAATAGTAGTGCAGTTGATCTCGGCATCGTAAAATCAACCAAATTGTATTTCTATCTATATATCTATGCCCGCTGAATGACAGAGTCGAAAGAAGAAGAAAACTGCATGGGACCCGATTCAGAAGACATAGATTGCCTCGACGTTGTCGATGAGAATTCCCTCGCGTCCAAAGAATCCCTGTGGGGGTTGTACGAGTACCGGTGCAAGTATCATGAGCTACCGCGCGGCCCTGCAGAGATGCGCCACCAGTTCAAGACATTTAGCAAGTCGGTAAGGCGTGTGCTTGAAGTCAACAAGTCAGACGCGAGCTACAAGTTAAGGCTCAACCAGTTTGCCGCACGAGAATGTCCTTTCCGCCAAATCTATTCTCGCTAATGATAGGGGTTACCCTCGGGTTGGCCTCCCGTCCTGTGTTTCTAAAGGTTGAGGGAAAGAATTTGCCGCGCCCCGCAAAATATTTTAGAGGCCGCAGTTTGATACGGTATTTGTTTGGGTCACTTTTTTCGTGCAAAAATGTAAACCGGCAGTTATTTCACAGTTCGGCGCGATATATGGGGTCTCCTAGAGATGCTCTTATCGCCTTGTTGTCAAGTGAAGAAAACCTTACATAGCTCTCAAAGAAAAACTTACATGGATGATTTCTATGCACATTTGGTGGCGGCAATCATCTTGTCTTGTGGCTGTGGTAGCAGCTTCAGACTTGCTAGCATCATGGGCAGGGCACCAAGGACGGCACCATTCGCTCATTTTTTTTTCGAAAAGGGATTTTACCCCAGCCTCTGCATCAGAAAGATGCATACGGCTCATATTATTAAAAGAAATATCCAGCAACAAGTCTTCAAGTCTCGAAGTATGGAATAAACAAACGCTCATAAGAGCCAAACAGAAAGCCACAACCGGCTGGCAAATAAAATAGGAGCACTACATGACTATCCTATTACATGACCGACATCCAAACCGGTTGAAAATATCCCGAGTTACCATCTCCCATCGGGTAGACACAGTAACCAAACGCTCTCTGACCTCCGTCGGAGTGAGTAGCGACCATATACGGATCAACATTGTGGCCCTGAAGATAACCTGCAAAAAGTGAATGTTCGTTGATCTGTTAAAAACCAAATCATTTCTACAGTTTCAAACTGCCCATAATAAGGCACCATTCGCTCGTACATCAAACTTTCTGTCATTGGGAACAAGGGCGTGTCGTACCAAGGTTGCCATCAAATTGCACATGCAAAACTAGTAATACAAAAATAAAACATGAGTGGCAGACCTCACATTGCACAGGAAGAATTCGCACAGATTAATAAGATTATCTGATAACATGATTTCATAAATCGACCCCAACAGCTCGAATGTGTGGCAGAGAGTTTCACGGGTTGGTGGAATTATCTCTTTTTTCACCCGTCAAACCCACAAAGCTTTATTCATCCGTCATAAGGATTTGCAGGGACAAAATCAAGATTTCCGGGTTGGTGGGATTATCTGACTTGTCACCTTGGGCTGTAGTTGGGCATAGGGTGATCAAGGCGAGAGGCCGGGAAGTGAAAATCTCTTCCATTTAAAGGATACTAGATCGTTGATGGCGCGCATTGCTGCGCCCATCCATTTTTTCAATAGAATGATTGTTATTGGTGGCATGAAATATAGTAACCAAGTTTCTTGCAATTTATGGAACTGGTAATTAATGGAAAAGATGCTATAGATAGATCTCCATCTCAAAAGACAAAAGAATAAACATTCGTTTGGTGGAATAGATATCCATCGTTCAACTTTCTTTGCATATAAAAAAATATCACTTCCCTTTGTCTCGTGTATGATGCTAGAATACCTTCATACCTGATGGTTTACAGAAACTTCGGTGTAAGAAATAATTTACTTGGTGAATAGTGGAAAATGAAAAAGTACATGATCTGATGTTTTCAAGCTCTCAATAAATGGATATGCTCAGGAGCGGATGAAAAAAATCACAAAGCGAAAGCCAACACAAGCCATAGGAAAAAGTCGTGTGCTCACCTCCATGCCTGGAAGTTAAACAAGATAAAGAAAATGTGCAATATAATTGTTTTTGCACGAGATGTTCCACTCCTAATCCTAATCGACTACATAATGAACTCCTTTTGCATAAATGATTCCGCCTTCTAGTATATTTGGGTTGCCGGAATCTCTCAAGATGAAAGCTTGAAGCATGATTCTGAAATATAGAGACACACCTACACCACAAGCAGTAGCAAAGTTTCAATGCCACCCACGACACCAAAAGAAGTTAAGGTAGATAAACACTTACATGTCTATTAGGTGAATTCTCCATAAGCTTGTGGATGTATTTATTAAGCAGTAAGATAGTTGGCATTTTCCATTATGTCCATCCTGGAGTCATAGATCTATCACAACAAAATGCAACTGAACTTTATAAAGCATAGCAGAAGAAAATAAATTAGTACATCTATTAAGTTTATCGGTTAAATTATCATGACAAAATTCCATGTAAGATGAGGCATAAACTTTTATATCAAACTGAAACCACCCTTTTAAACATTTTTTATTGTGTGGACGATAGCTTTATATATTTTACATGCTTCCAATTAATCATGTTGAAGACATTTTTGAAAACGGACAAAGACAAGGAGAGAAGTGAGGATGCTAATAAGGCAAACCAGGATAAAGCAATAATGGAGAGAATATATAAACTCACTTGTAACTTGTGACATAGATCTTACAGTGGAGAAGGCCAGTTCTACATGACTGGCCATGGAGCGAGAGCATGTGTACTCTAATGCTACGGCAGGGACGCAATGAATCTTTTTTTAAGAGCAAGCAACAAAGTTACACTGAAATCTCAGCAAAAGAAGGCACCTATGACTCACCCTGTCAACGTTAACACTATTATAGGAGATGAAGTTCCACCGGGAGCGCAACATTTGTTCAACAGAAATACTGCTTCTCGTTCAACTGGTCTGACACCAACCTGCCAATCATCCTAGCTGGATGCTACCATCAAGTGAGTATGTGCATACACGGCTGGACTGTCAAATATGTAAAACATTCACCACTCTCGTGGAGAGTTTACTCCTTTGTGATGCTTGCGAGAGAGGTATACACTTAAATTGCCTTCAACAGTATGGGATCAAAGGCATGTCTAATGCAGATTGGTATTGCCCAACATGTGTAATGTATAATAAGGGCAAACCTCTGTCTCCAAAATATGGCAAGATTTCAAGAAAAAATATTGCACCAAAGGCTAGTGGTGTCACTTTTCTGGGAGGTTCAGAAAACCCACGCACAAAAGATAGCTAATTTTTTTTAAATAATACATTTTTTATTAATTTACAAAAATATTACGCTGATATAATATTTTGCGAAAATATTATCCAATCGGCCTGCAGCTAGCCGACTGAGCCTAGTCAGCCAGCAGCAGGCCGACAGGGCCTTCTCGGCCAACTGCAGGCCGACAGGTGCGCAATCGGCCACGCGTGGGCCGACTATTGGCCGAGCCACGTCGCCCTGGGAGCTGTCGGTGCGGGCTGGGTCACGGGCGCCCCAGTCGGCCAGCAGCCGACCGATCGGCCAGCTGCTGGCCGATAGGGAGCGGGCCCCCCAGCGCTGCCTCTCCTTTCTCCTTCTCCTTTTCCTTTCCTTTCCCCACCGCGCTCATCTCTCTGTTCTTCGTTCTTCCTCTCTCTCACACGAAATAGCTCCAATTAATACACCAAAATCACCCGGTTTTTTGCGGATTTGGCACCGTGAATGGGTTCTACATAGTTAGGGGAGCCAAAAGAGACCTCGATCTACTGATGGGGTAGCTTGTGGTGGTCGTGATGAGGATTTTGTTGGAGCATTTTTTCAGCTTATTGGTGGAGGTACTGGCGGCGGTGGAGGTGGAGGTGGTGGTGGAGAAGCTGGGGCAGTGTGGTGGAGGTGAAGCTCCGGTAGTTCGGTGGATTTTTCGGCTCCGGTTCCGGTGATTGAAGGCCGCCGTTCGTCGTTCGCGCGCACGCTTCAGGGGTATATTTCAACAAACATTTTATTTTTTGAAGTTGCGTGCAATTATTGTTATTTGGTCCAGTAGTAAACGTAAATATTTAGGTGGTGCCGGTGAGCATTTTATTTTCCCGTTCCTGTTCCGATGCGCATTTTATTTAGATGTCAACTAATTAGTTGTGTAAAAATGTGTAGTTGCTCCGGTAATATTCCGGACTATATATGGATGTGTACTATTTAGGATTGTCAATATTTGTAGTTGCTCCGGTTAAATCCGTAATATAGGCAGTCAGTCAAATATTAAAATCTTTCGTGGTGAGCATTTTATTTTCCCGTTCCGGTTCCGGTGAGCATTTTATTTAGATATCAACTAATTAGTTGTGTAAAAATGTGTAGTTGCTCCGGTAATATTCCGGACTATATGTGGATGTGTAGTATTTAGGAGTGTCAATATTTGTAGTTGCTTCGGTAATATGTGGATGTGTAGTGCCTAATATTTGTTAGTGCAGGTATTTTAAGTTGTTGCTTAATAATTGTATCCCAGGGTGAAAAAAAATAGGTGAGCCGAGATGTCTGATGTAGTGAACATCAGATTTTACTACGGTCCTGGTACTGTCCAAACAACTGAGATGGGAGCTGATCTGAGTGAATTTACTCACATAGAGGTGCCAATGAGCGCACCTAAAACATGGTGTGTCAGTCAGTTGAAAGAATGGATTGCGGCAAGTTTAGGTCTTGATACTGAAACACACACCGTCGGCGTTCATGCATTGTGGACACGGTCAAGTACAATAATTTACTTTTATTTGAGGCCAATAGAGCGAGACTCCGATTGGGTGCGGTGGTTACAAGGTTGTGAACGAAGGGGATGCAATCCTATTGCTTTAGTGCTTCCCGTCATGAAGGGGGTCACTGCACATGAAGGCCAAGGTGGCAACGATCCTGGGCAGAGCAGTGTAGGTAGGCGGCTATCTATGTCAAATGCTGGAGATGATGGTTACGAACAAGGACAGAGCAGTCAGGTAGATGGAGGAAATGCTTATGGTTATGAACCAGGGCAGAATAGTCAGGTAGAAGGGGGAAATGCCCATGGTGAATACAATGGCGAGGTTGACGCTGACGAGGTAGATGGTCACATGCAGGACCAGATGGAAGAAGAAGACACTGATGTTGAAAGGGGTTTTGTCGATGATTCTGACGAGTCAGATGAAGAAGAAAATGGAGCGGAGGTCCCGAATCCTGCATGGTGGAATCATGACTTCTCATCTGCAATGACCGTGAATGATGGACATGATTCAGCCTGGCAATATCATCAGAACAATATTGCAACGGGTGCTATGTATCCGAACAAGCAAGCCTTGAAGGATGCAATAATTAATTGGGCAATGTCCACACAAAGGGTTTTCACAACTCAGGTGTCCAGTCAAAAATTCCTGACAATGGTATGCAAGAACGCAGATTGTCCCGCTAGGGTGCACGGCTTTCTCCCTAAGTATGGCACAGGTTGGGTGATAAGTGACTTAGTTAATCACACTTGTCTTATTCCCTGCATCCCTCAAGATCATGCCAACCTTTCATCCACGCTTATTGCTTGGTTGTTTTACGATGAGATAGTGCAGGGCAAAGCTATGGAAGTTAAGGCAGTCCAGACAAAAGTCTTTGCCAGGTTCAAGTACATAATATCTTATGGAAAGGCTTGGAGGGCTAAGCATGCGGCGCTTGAGAGGAGATTTGGTTCTTATTTTGATGCATATGACTCTGTTGTCCAGCTCCTCCACACCCTGCAGGAGCGGAATCCAGGCACCTATATCGATATCCAAGACATGTTCATGCCAGAGTTCCCAACTGTGAGGGTGCTGCATCGTCTATTCTTCTCTTTCGGTGTATGCATCGAAGCTTTCAGGCATTGCCGACCGGTGATATGTGTTGACGGTACTTTTCTCACAGGCAAGTACAAGGGTCAGATCTTGACAGCCATAGGTCAAGACGGCCAAAATCAAGTCGTCCCACTCGCATTTGCTTTTGTGGAGAGTGAGAACATTGAAAGTTGGACATGGTTCTTCAGGCAGTTGAAAATATCAGTTGTGAAGGAGAAGCCCAATGTGTGCATCCTTCATGACAGGCATGCAGGTATACTCAGTGCGATAAGGACACTGACAAACCCAGGCCCTGAGGAACAAGTTCCATGGCAGGACTTGCAGAGCCGTTGGTGCATGCGCCATCTGGAGGCTAATTTCTTCTCGCAGTTCAGAAATAAGAACCTGATGAATCTGTTCAAAAAACTCTGCAAGCAAAACCAGTTATGGAAGTACAATTTGATACGCGACAGACTTAATGTGTGCACGCAGAGACACGTGAGGGACAGGAAAGCTGCAAGAGATGCAGCGGTGAGGGCACATGTTGAAGCAGTAGCTGCACAGTTGGCAACAGGAACAGCTGTCGTGGAGGAGGAGCCTGTTGGGCTATGTGACTTGCCAGGCTTTGACCCACCTGGTACTAGGAGAAGGCTTGGGAGGTCGATTAAAACCTTCGAGCAGTGGATAGAGCATGAGCCTCTGAGAGGTGGTCTTTGCTACATGACACACATGGAGCAAGGTACGGTGTCATGACAACGAACCTCGCGGAAACATACAATTTTGTCCTCAGAGGAAACCGAGCATTGCCACTTACAGCCATCGTTGAGGGTATTTTCTATGGTACCGTCAAGTATTTCAGAGATAGACGTCAAAAAGCAGAGCAGCATATCTTCAACAACCCGAATACACGGTATTGTGAAAGAGTCACAAAGTACATGGACAACAAGATGCAAAAAGCTAGGTCACACAGTGTAGTCGCCATCGGTAATCAAGAAAGAAGGTTTGAGGTCCGCTTAGCCAATAACAAATTTGGATGTGCAAATGAGTTGAGGATCCATGAGGTGAAAATTGGTAATGAAGCCTGGCCAATGTGTGAGTGCACATGCAACAAACCGAAATTGCTTCACCTACCTTGCTCACATGTACTTGCTGCTTGCGGGCAGCTTGGAATGGACGCAATATTTTTTGTGTCTCCATATTTTTTGAAAGAGTCTGTCCTCAATACCTGGACTGGTGAGCTGATGGGTTTTCGATCAATGGGTAATTTCAACACCGTCAACCCCGCTGAAAGGCGTTACATTCCAGACCCAGAGCATATGCGTACAAGTAGAGGCAGACGGCAGTGTCAGCATATCCGGAATGATATGGACGAATCTGAAGCAGGAGGTCCGACTAGGCAATGTATTCTATGCAATGAATTTGGCCATAGGGACACTAATTGTCCTACTTTCGTCACTGGGCGTGGACGAGGCAACCGGGGACGAAGAGGAGGTAGAGGAAACAGAGGAGTAAGAGGGAGAGGAAGAACCTAAGCTAGCAGTACTATGTTCTGAATTTGTATTAAGTGTGGCACTATGTTCTGAATTTGTATTAAGTGTGACACTATGTTCTGAATTTGTATTAAGTGTGACACTATGTTCTGAATTTGTATTAAGTGTGGCACTATGTTCTGAATTTGTATTAAGTGTGACACTATGTTCTGAATTTGTATTAAGTGTGGCACTATGTTCTGAATTTGTATTAAGTGTGACACTATGTTCTAAATTTGTATTAAGTGTGGCACTATGTTCTGAATTTGTATTAAGTGTGACACTATGTTCTGAATTTGTATTAAGTGTGACACTATGTTCTGAATTTTTTATGTGCAGGAATGTCGGGACTGTGGTTGCTAAATGGGGACATTGATAGGGTTCATCGTGCTGCGATATGGTATGAGCGCAAGCTTGAGCCTCTGGTCACTCACCCTCCTAAGGAAAATTGGAGGATACACCCAGGATGGCTACAGCGGCACGTGCTTTATTAATTTGCACACTGACATGCATATTAATGGGAGACAGTAACTGAAATGTTCTCTAATGAAGGTTGAAATGGGCCGGCCTTTTACCTTTCGCGCGTCTGGTTGAGTCTATCCCGGGTGAGAAACGCCTCGCCATCGACGGGTCCTTACTGAGCTGCTTAGTGGACCGTTGGAGGCCAGAGACCCACACGTTTCACTTCCGACGGAGAGAGATGGCTCCTACTCTTGAGGATGTGTCACTTTTGCTCGGACTACCGTTGGCAGGTCATGCCATAGGACCGTTGGACGCACCGGCTGGTTGGGAGCAAGCTCTTACACAACGTTTTCATGGTGTTTTTCCGGATGCTCCGGATCCGGAATGGGAGCATCACGGACCTAAGTATGAGTGGTTGCTCAATTTCCGGGTAATTTTCTATACCTATTATCTTCAAGTTATCGTGCATACGGTTTTATAAAAAATAACCGTGGCTTACTAAAACTTTCTATTTGCTTAATGCAGATCCAGAACTTCCAGGCGCCGTTGACTACAGAACAGATCACTTGGAGCCTGGAGGCCTACTTAATGTGGCTTTTCGGGAAGGTGATGTTCACAGAGAACCATGTCACCACTATTAGCGCGCTCTACATCCCTATGGCACTTGAGATAGCGAGCGCTCAGACGGCGGATCAGATCAGACAGAGGAGTTGGGGTTCGGCGGTCTTGGCGGCTACATACCGAGGTATGTGCAACGCTTGCCAGCTTACATCGAAAAAGCCAGCCCTTCTTGGATGCCCTCTATTCCTACAGTTGTGGTCGTGGGAGAGGTTCTCTATAGGGCGACCAGATGTACGTGTTCATGAGCCTATAGACGCCATGTTTGATGTTGACGGCATCGACATGCCTACTTTCGGTCTGTGTTGGACACGTCGCAAGGTATGCACCGTGTTGTAGTTTAATGCAACTTTTTCCTGCACAAGAGATAGTTCGATGCTAGCTTATACTAACTTTTGTTTTCTGTAGAGACGCTTTGCTAGTGATCAGACCAGGAAAGCATACATAGCATTGAACGAGCAGTTCGATGCCTACACCGGGGTCATCTGGCAGCCCTATACGGAAGCAGCCATACAAGCGAGATACCCTGGTGGTATGTCCGTGCTATGCATAAGGGACCGAGATTACTAGATGACAAAATCGAAGATCATCTTTGATGTCTTTGTTGAGGAGATGGCACAACAGAGGGTTATGAGGCAATTTGGTCTTCTGCAGTTGGAGCTGCCTCCCCCTATAGAGAACCCGGTGCCAGACCACATCCACAGGTATTAACCAGTTTTTCAATGTTGCATTATCTTTCATAGTACTCCATTCGAAGCTTTAGGTAATTGTTGAACACACGCCACAATTTTAGGACAACAAGGAAGGGCGTGAGTAGGACAACTGCTGAGTGGCTAGTAAGACTAGAGTCGTATGTTATAGAATGGGAGACAGCAAACACAAATCTATGGCACGAGAATCATAATTATGAACTCAATGAATTCAATCTCTATTTGCGGTGCTACATGAGCGGAACACGGTTACGCATCGTTGAGCACTCTCACCCAGAGGAGATACCTGATCCTACTCCGTTGGATACGTACCCGAGCTATGATACTTCAGGCTCTAGGCAGTACGCGGTAAGATATATTTTCTTTAAATAATGTTGTCACATACATTGGCGTGCATCCTTAATAATCGTCCTTTAAATTTGCAGGCTACCTTGACACACGAACTCTACACCGACGTGACCACCTTTGGACGATCACTGCCGTCAGGACCTCTTCTTCATCACCGTCCTGTCATACAACCCTTCTTGGAACGGATGCAGAACAAAATACGGGCTGTCTACGAGGCTATCACGTGCACCCGGAGAAGCGACGTTGTTCAGCACCAACCACAACAGCCGCGTCCCTCCATGCACCGACATCAACCACGTCCACGTCTAGCACATCAGCCGACGACTAGGCCACCCCCTCCTGAACAACCTGGCAGTTCATCGTGGCAGCACCCACAACACTATGGTCCCACGTCAAGCTTCGTGTTTTCTCCACAGCCACAGCACCACGGTCCCTCGTCGAGCTTTGTGTTTGAGCCAAAGCAGCCGTCACAGCCAGCAGGTGTGTGTCTTCATATTTATAGTTTTCAATATTAGTTCAGGCGGCATCAGACTTCATGACTTAAAGTTCCGTCGTGCAGGAGCCTATGGATATCATGCGTCTATGTCGGCATCACATGATACGTGGGGGAGTGATCATCATCCCGAGGATCACATACAGGCTCCGATGTCGCAGCACACCCACTGGATGAACATGTTTTCGACTCCTTCACCAGGCCCCACACAGGATACACAGCATGACCAGGAAGAGTCTGAGATTGCTCCGCGTCCCATTAGGGCACCTGAAAGATGGGGATGGACGCCGATTCCAGATCCACCTCCCCGCCAGGCCAGACGTCGTCACTGACGCTTCTATCTATCAGTACAGACATTACCATCTATTTATGTGTGAGACTTATGTCTATTCTATGTATGAGACAAATGACTATGTACTTATGTATGAGACATATGCCTACTCTATTTTAGTATTATGTTATCCGAACTACAACATCATATTTAGATAGAACAGAATGCTCGTACAACAAGATAGTACAAACAACTACATAGAACTACATCTAAATTAAACGGTACGTACGAGTGAACTTACAACATACAACATAAAACTACATGAAGTCATCAACGTCATCCTCCATCGATGCAGAACTCTTGCCCTTCGACGATGAAGAACTCTTTCCCTTCGACGATGAAGAACTCTTGCCCTTCAACAATGAAGAAACATTGCCCTTCGACGATGAAGAACTCTTGCCCTTCGAAGATGCAGAACCCGGAAGCGGCGGCATGAAGATATCATCTTCGTCCTCGCTCTCCTCAATCCATAAAGATGGATTATTTGCTGAAATCCTTCTGAATGTTTCACTCTTCGGCACCACCACCTTCTTCCACCTTTCATGCAACCTAAGAAGTTCTTTATGTACCTCCACATAGGTCCTTTCAGGCCACCCAGACCTACGTAATTGGTGAGCCAACTCATTCATTATGGTGTCACTACCGGTGAGTTCGTCCCATGGAACTATCCTATTGTCCATCCTGAAATCGGTAACTAGGCTCAGAAGAGTCCTGCTCATCCCAGGGTGAAAACTACGATCGAAAGGATAATGGGACATCTCAACTACACTACACTGGAATGCTTATCCAACTCCGTCTGAAGGGGGTTTTATAGGTGGCGGGAAAGAGTTGGCGGGAACATATGGCGGGAAACAGGTGGCGGGACAAAGTTGGCGGGAACATATGGCGGGAAA
>NC_041385.1:53072946-53115614 GCF_002162155.2 Triticum dicoccoides
AGAGTTGGCGGAACATATGGCGGGAAACGGGTGACGGAAACTTTTTTTTTTTGAGAAAAGGGTGGCGGAAACAAATGGCAATATGGGTGCATGCACCAGTCGGCCCACAGTAGACCAATTAGTCCCAGTCGGCCCACAGCAGGCTGACTGGAACCTGTCGGCCTACAGTTGGCCGACTGGACTTAAGCTGGCGGCCGACAGGCCACTCGGCCAGCAGCAAGCTGATAGGATGCCAGTCGGCCTGCTGTGGGCCGACTAGTTCCAGTCGGCCTACTGTGGGCCGACGGTGTATTATTTTTGAAAATAATTTTTTGGGCATAATATTTGTGAAAATTAATAAAAAAAATGTATTATTGAAAAAAAATTAGCCAAAAGATAATAGTGAAAAAGTGGCAGCAAACAGAAAGTTCCATCAAGCAGAACTCCAATGAACCTGGTAGGTCTGTATGTAACAGCCCCATATTGGCCTTAGGCACTGCTAGTTCATAAGCACAATCGGCCTCTGCTTCTGAACATCAAAAGGGAAACATTTAATATACTGACACTTTGTCTAAACAAAAGGAAGGATATGTCCCATCTTAAGAGGCGTAAGCACAAAGAGCAAAATATTGGTGTTACCTGTCCAAAGAGATTTGAGATTACCAACACCAAAAAATTCCAGTACGAAGCTACAAAATGAAATCAATCGAGCACCGCTAGCATGAACATCACCTGTATGCACAAATTTTTGGTATGAGAGGACATCAAGAAAATGTAATTGCTTTGTGCAAAAATGAATCATACATGAACTGAAAACCAAAATAAGGAAATACAGGGAACCCTGCCCGGCATGATTGTTTTGCTGCCGGAGTAGAGAGGGTGAGCGACCAGAGGAGGAAGCATATATAGATGTACCGCTCGACAGCGGAAAGAATTGGCACATCAATCGCCATGAATGAGCGTTGAGAAACTGAGGTATGATTGCGAGCAGTTTCCGGCAGATGAGGCGCCGGCCATTATCGCCCGCGGCGCTGGATCCCCTCGCGCGCGCGCCTCCTCTTCCCGTGTCCCCCCTTTCCACTTCCCAATCGGATGGACCGCCTCGGCAGGATCGGCCCGCGCACAATTCACCCGCATCCCGCGCGCCGCTGTGGATCCCGTCGCTTGTCGGCTCCCCTCGGCCCTCGCGCGGCTCGGCTCGGCTGGCTCGGTGGCCCTAGATCCCCTCGCGCACCTCCTCTCTCCGCATCCCTCTCGAGTCTGGAGCGAGCAGTTTTTTCATGGACAAGGGAGACCGCAGCGATGGTTAAATGGGTTGTATCCTGCTCAAATGGGCTTGCCGCTCGCAGATGGCCCAAAACACCACAGGCCTTCATTTCGGCCTCTGGAGCAGCAGCCCACAGGACAGCTGGGCTAGATTACAGACATTGCGGGACAGAATGTTTTTTCACACGAGATCTCACGGCCAGGAACTCCCGGATCATGAAAACGGACGGACGAAAATCTAAATCGTTGTGAGGGCTCGCTTTAGGTGCGGTTATACTGTCCTTAATTTTGACCAGATTCCCCGACCCCCGCATCGTTCCCAGGACGGCTCGGGGGAACCCTAGGTACGCCGCCGCCGCCCCCCTTACAGCACATCCCCCCTCCCGCCGCCGCCGGATGAGTCCGTCGGGCGAAGCCCGCGCCGGAGGACGGTGCCGGCGGGGATCTCCGTGCGCTCGGCAGCCTCAGTTGCCGGCGTGAGCCCATGGTGGTGGGAGACTCGTCCTCGGCGTCTCCGGCCGGCGTGCCGGCTGCCTGGCGCGGCGTCCTCGTCCTCTCGCAGGTGATGGGTTGCCGGCTGCTCGTGGCTGCCTCGACGCGATGACGTCCCGAGGTTTCAGATCTGGCCGTGGCGGGCTCGGCCGATCTGGTCCGTTAGCTTCGGCCAACGTTGAGGTTGGTGGTCATGCGTGGTGATGGCACCGCCGCCGCGCAGGAGGTGCTTGGGCCAGTGGGTTCGCATGCTGGCGGCGCTGGGGTTCCCCCATCCTTGTCCGGCAGCATGAGGGTGCGGAGGTAGGGTTGCTCCGGGCGAAAGCCGACGGTGCGGTGTCTGTGGATGTCGCTCTCCTCCTGGGGGCCGTTGTGGAGCTCTCCGACCTCCTCCGCTCTCGGGTCACTTTCTAAGGGTGAAAGCCCAGGACCTGCGGTGCAGGACCAGACGATGGCATGATACGTCGCTTCCCCTCCTGAGGGCGTCGTCTTGAAGATCGTGATTCCCAGCGTGCTTTCTCGGAGCTGGACTTGCACGACATCGCGGTAGGCGGCCGGCGACGCGCCCAGCGGTGGAGCGGTGTTTCCTCCTCCACATCGAAGACGGCGGATCTCGGCGGCGTGGCGCAGCGGAGACTCGGCGCCCGATGCATGTAGATGGACTCGCGCAGGAGGAGATGGTTGTCTGGCGTCATGGTGGCGTCGATGACAGAGTGACCTGACAAGGTAGAAGCCTCAATGTCTGCTCTGAAGACGGACCTGTGGAAGATGGCGGCGACGACACATGTGAGTGCGTCAGACCGGTTTGTGCCCCAGACCCGGTATGTGGCTCGGCTGGGGCTTCCGGCTTTTGATGATAGGTTTAGGTGAGTGGTATGGTTATTTGGGCCAGCTAGCATTCCTTCATCATATGGATAAAAGTAGTGACATATGTTGCTAAGATGGCGGATTCAGTCATATTGTTGTAATACTTTGTAAGGTTCTCGAGAATAATCAATAAAATGGCCGCATGCATTTACCAGATGCAGAGGCCGGGGGTCATTCTTCTTTTCTAAAAAAAAGAATAGGGCGATCAAGGCTGGAATTCAAATTGAATCACGTACTCTCGGAAGTATGGGCAGCGGGAATTTATGGAAGGAAAGGAACCGAAGGGTGTTCGAGCATAAATTCCTTTCCGAGCATTCCCTCTTGGAGCTCATTAAGTTGGACATCATGCAACCTGTACTCTCCTTGCACTGGCTCAGCGATCATGAAAATTATCCACAACCGGAGCCTGACTTAGCTCCTTGTGTTCTAAATACATGATCAACATTTTTAATACACTTTTAACATATTAAATGCTTGATTTTTTTCAAATGCTTGGATTAACATCTTTTAAGCGCTTGATTAACATTTTTCCAAATACCAGTTAACATTTTCTGAATACATGATAAATATTTTTCTATACACATTTAGCATTTTTTAAATGCTTGATTAAAAAAATCAAATTAACATGTTTTAGTAAATGGTCAACATTTTTTATAAAAATTTAACATATTTCAAATGCTTGATTAACTTTTTTTAAATATCAGATTAATATTTTATAATACATGGTCAACATTTTTCATACAGATTTAACATTTTTCAAATGCTTGATTAACAATTTTAATTACATGTTCTAATTTTTTAATACACATTGTATACGCTTTATACATTTTACATACACATTAGAAATATTTTTCTATACAGTTTTAGTATTTTATAAATGCTTGATTAATTTTTTGGAATATTTTATGTCAAGTATTTTTTTATACAGAATATCTTGAAATGTAAATAAAGTAAAAGATAACGAAAACAAAAAGAAAAAAAGAAAAAATAAATAAGAATATGCAATGTGGCATGTGGCGCGATTGGCCGACCTAATATAGAGCTCGCCTTTAGCAAGACTTCCTCTCGTCTCGCTTGTTGTAGACGAGACATATCAATGTCCGCGTCAAATAGATACCGCCATGCATAGGAGGCCACTCGACTGGGTCAACCCATTGTCGCGTGTTGAAACATGGATAATTTCACTGAAAAAGGAATGGCAGTGCGAGGGATCGTACCTTATGGCTCCCACTGCTGATCGCTCGTCGCTAGCCATGCGAGCTAATAAGCTTGAGTGTCTAACTAGCAAAACATGAACTAGAACTATCCCTCAAAGGCCGATTTACTGTAGCAGACTTGTCTTTTTCTCACTATTTCATTTTTTTCTCACTATTCTTTTTTCTCATTTTTGTTTCTTTTCCATTTCTTTTTCATTTTTTTAAAGCCTGATAAATGGTTGGACATGTCGCAACTTGCATACGGTGTTGAAAGTTGTCCAAACCAGACATGACTACTTACCGAGCATGTCCACATGCTTCAAAATGTTGGGGTCACATCAAGGATGTGTAAAAATATACCATGTTCAACGAAGGGTGTTCGTGTAGGCGGGAAGGGTCCATTGGAAAAAAGGGTTCTTTTAGACATTCTTGAAATGACACCAAAATTTCCTATCAGCTTCTATGAGAAATTCAAGTTATTAAGTGGCCGGTTGTGTCGCAATGTGCAAACGGTGTCGGAAGTCTTTCAAATCTGCCATGGATGCCTCATATGTTCGTGGCAAGCTGCTGCAAAAAGTAGGGCCATTTATCCATAGTAAAACAAACCACCAGTTAAGAGCAGTGTGATAGACTAGGTCAGACGGGTGCATCCGTCAGCATGTTGTCTTTTTTTCCTAATTTGAATGCTTTTGTTATTTTGCAATTTCCTTTATTATCAATTAACATGAACATTTTCTTATGTCCTAACTATTTCTTGAAATTTGTCAACAATTTTGAAATTTCAAATTGTGCATGAAAATGTTACAAATTTGAACACTTTTTTCCAAAATTGTTAACAAATTTCGAACAATTGATAAAAACTTTAAACATAAATGGCAAACCACGTAATTTTAAAAAATGTACCAACTATTTTTGAAACGCCAACATTTCTTAAATTTTTTAATAAAACAAATAAAAAATGGGAGCATGTTTTGAAATTTCAGAGCATTTTTTAAAATTCCAAACAATATTTGAAATAAATAACATTTTTTAGTACACCAAAACAAATTTTCACATTTTTTTAACATGTTTTAAAAAGAATAATGAAGTTTAAAAAGGAGAAAAATGAATTAAAAACAAAAGAAAAACAGAAAAAATAGAAGAAAAGCATAGGCCTTGGCCCAGCTAGGAGAGGCATTCTCTCTAATCGGGTGCCTGTTGGGTTGGCTGAAGCGTTCGTGGATTTAAAAAAATGTTGATCGATTGTGAAAGAAATGCTCATGGATTTGGAATTTTCACGAATTTTTGATAAAATTCACTAAAAACTCCAAGAAATTTAAAAAGATTCACAAAATTGATTTTTTGAAATTAAAAAACTTCACGCATTGAAAAACAGAAAAAGACAAAAAACCCAGAATAAAAACAGACAAAACCTGGTTTAAAAAAACACGAGCAAACCTTGCCTAGTTATATTGCCACATAAGAAGCAAAAAAGAAAGCAAGGTGGCGCAACAAATGACATGTCCCGGTTGGTTACTAGAACTTAAAGTAAACCTAGAGGGTGGAAGTTTAAATCTCACCCGACCCATAGTTTTGAAGATTAAAAAGGAAGAGAGAGAAATAATCCGTGTATGGGTATGTACATAGATGTATCGGCGCGAGTGACGTATCCTATATGTGGACGTATCTTATATATACTTAAGAGAGTAACTTATTCACCATGCAATTATAAATAGTATAAGGCCCACCTCTACATGCAATAATGCATGAGAAAAGACCCACCACTACATTCAACCATGCATATGAAAAAATGTCCATCTAATTATTCTACTCGTATTCAATAAATATTATTACAACTACACATGATCAAATACAATAAGTTCTATGTATTTTAAAATTTGATTGTTATGTTTAAATTCAAATTTTCATCAACCAATTCCTGCTGTAACGCACGGGGAATTGTCTAGTTTTTAGAAAAGACCATCCTACCCTTTATTGTGAAGAGGTATGGATAGATCTTCTCCGTTGATGTGTTTAGGGGGGTTGTACCGAAACAGAAGTGTTGATTAATAGTGAAGGTAAATTTTAAAGACTTGACAAACAACAAACTGGATAGTATGCCACTGGTAATATATGTAACAAATCAGAAGAACGTACATCAGTTCTATGCCATCCACATGTATACACACTACTTTACAAAATAGCCACTATCTCACTAACACCATGCATGGTTTGAACATATGGAGGAAATATCCGGGCATGATGGCAGAAAAAAGCAAATATAGCCATTCAGTCCTCAACCATAATTTTTTTATAGCCATTGACTATCTACTAAGATCTATGACCTGGTAGTAAATGCTCTTACTTTTTACAAGGTAGAATTGTGGAAGGTACCGAAAAAAGATAAAATAAGAGGGATCAGATACTGGAACAACCATTTGGTTAGTGAAAAATCATACCAATTGATGTGTTGCCAAAAACCTTGTGTACATATGCAAGTTGATCTACTGGATACAAAATATCCACTTGTTCATTTAGATGAAAAGACAAGTTGATCTACTAGGTACCAAATATTGGCTTGTTCATTTAGATGAAAAGACAAGTTGATCTACTTGGTACAAAATATCCGTTTGTTTATCTCGATGAAAGACAAGATGATCTACTTGGTACAAAATATCCCCACGTTCATTAGATGAAAAGATACTATGTAGTTATTTGAGTACTGCGTAGCCTAAAACATTATCCTGGGCATGAAATATACTGGCCATGGTTGATCCACAAGACATAAACTGAACAAACCGGAGCTAAAAGATGCTTATTTTGATTTCTCATGGGCATAATCATATAATTACAATCATAGGAAAGTTGATAAAGTTGGGATGTGTTTTAACTCAAGAACAAAATACTCTAGTAGGAATATCACCATTTTCCTTTTTAAATGTATACATTATAACAGAGCACAAATAAATCATGCAATTTCATATCAAAAGCAGAAGCTCACTTAAAAAGTATATTAGTGCAGAGAAGATACATTTAAAACTATATCGAATCTACCTATCAACTTTTTATAGAAAAATCGATCATTTTAGAAGTAATGTTTAAAAAAATTATTTTTTGATGTTTTCTTATTTTCTTATTACCTTTATATTTCTTTAATCAAATTTTGAATTAATGAAACTGGCAATGTGGGGCTAAAGTTTCCAGGTTTTTTTTGAGACAACTAAAGTTTCCAGGTACAGCTTACCCCACTAGTTTTTTTTGAGACAACTCACGAAGCTTCTTATTGATTCGTCACAATGTTTACAAGGACGAAGGGAAGTTCTCTGGGGTGGCCCAACCACACACGGTGTCCGCCCCTGAGAAATAGAGCATGCTTCGCTAAGTCGTGAGCTTCATAATTTAAGCTCCTAAATTCATGGCTAACTTTACACATCTCAAAAGCTAAAGAGTGGCTTAATATTTCATGCACAATAGCACCATATGGAGAAGCGTCCTCCTTCTTCAGTGAATCGACGACCTGCTTGCAGTCAGATGCAACATGAATTCGTCTTTGGTACAGACCGCAAGTGCAAGTCCTTCTCTGATCGCTATGGCTTCTAGCGTCTCCGGATCCCCGATGTGCCTCGTAATCAAAGCTGAAGCTCCCAAAAACAGACCATCCGGGCTTCTACAGATTGCAGGCCGCCGCCCGGCTGGATATGGACGAGGCCCATAGAAAATACTACCCAGTGACGGCCCAGGTTATACGTCGTTCGGCCCTGTACCCATCGCGCTCCCGTGAACGAGATGGACACGGACCTGGTCTCTTCTTCTGCTTCTACCGGCGAAACGCGACGGCGGCCGAGATCCGCGCCGCGCAGCCTCGCCGCCGCGTTCGACGAGGGAGCTAGCGTGATTCTGGGATGTTTGGGATGCGGGCCAGCGGCGCGGCAACTCCGCGGGTGGTGAGGCGGACGCGCACCTCCACAACGACCCGGGCGATGCCGCCGTCCCGGCGCTCCTCGACTCCCGCTTCGACGGCGACAAGTTCGACGCGCCTAAGCACCTTCTCGCCCTCATCTCTCCACGCAGGTACGGCTAGCGTTCCGCTCTTCTCCTCTCCTCTCATTTCGTCTCATCTGAGTATCTGACGCGGCGGATTCCGTCTTAGGTCTTGATTCTTGCTGTGAGTAATACTAGTCGAACACAATCTGATTGTAGCTGTGAGTAATCCTAGTTGAACAGACATGAAGCGTCTGCATCCAGGCAAACTATTTTGTGAGGAAGTCTGAAACCTCTACACAATGCTTCTCCAGTGAAAAACGTCCCTCTGCGACCAGCATAGTGCACGCAGTGAAAAAATCCACAAAATTAAATCATGTCCGTGGGTAATCCTAGTCCCATTCCTTCCTGAACAGACTTGATGTTTTGCATTTGGAGGTTACAAATTAGAATGCGATGTCGCCCGGGTCGGTTCGATCTTCCTTGAAATGGAATACATCAAGCAGCAAGCTACTTGTAATAAATCCTTCCATGTCAAACCGAATGATTTGTCACTCAATGCCACTCTAAGCTGTATTTGTTTTTCTCTTGGTGTCTTGTGACAGGAAATAGCAAGCTACATGGGTCTAGAACTTGGGGAGATTAACATAAAAGTTTGCTGATGGAGAAATATATGTTCAATTGCAAGAAAGTGCAAGGGGCTGCCATGTGTTCCTTGTGCAGACATCATGTCCTCCAGCCTCATGGAGCTACTCATCATGATTGATGCGTGTATAAGATCATCTGCTAAGAAGATTACTGCAGTTATCCCTTATTTCGGTTATGCCAGGGCTGAAAGGAAGGTAATGACAAAACGTAAGCCTACACCATAGACTTGTTAGTTGTCACAGCTTGCACGCGGCACACCTGTGCTTTTACCATTGTGAGGTCAAATAAAATCACCCCCCATATGTGAATGTTTTTTAATATTCGTATAAATGTGGAGAATTGAAAGTCAATGCTGAATAGTGCGGCATATTCTATTACCATGAGGAGCATGTTGTTCTGGCAGGATAATGCATGATGAGAAACTCAGTCTTACTATAGATTTCTGTCATGTCATCCTAATATTTACGGAAAAAATCATCACCAAATCTAACATAAGCTCTCTTTTTTACTTCGCTGCTTTTTCAGTCTTAAGGTCGTGAATCTATGGCTGCAAAACTTGTAGCTAATATGATTACGGAAGCTGGTGCAAACCGTGTCCTTGTTTGTGATCTTCATTCAAGTCAGGCCACGGGATATTTTGGCATCCCAGTAGATCATGTTTATGGCCAGGTACTTACTGATACACGTTGCTTCAGTTGATCAAGTACTTCAAAACTGGCATATGATATCTATCATTTATAACTGTTTCCGTCTTTGCCTCATTGATCTGTCAAGCGGTGATTTTTGATTACCTCGCCAGCAAGGCAATTTGTTTGAATGATTTGGTGGTGGTGTCGCCTGATGTTGGAGGCGTTGCCAGAGCACGCGCTTTTGCCAAAAAGCAGATGCACGTCTAAGTCTCTAACAATCGTAGACAAAAGAAGGCATGGACACAACGTTGTCGAGGCAAGTAGTATTATAGCTGGATGAATGGGCGCGAGTGGAAGAACGGCCTAACTTGTTTTACATTCTTGTCCACAGTGGGTATATGAGCAGCTAACTAGGATGCATAGTAAGAAAATACTCATTGAGGCTCTTTTGTAGTTGGTTACGGTTTATCCACTGCTAGCCAATCTGCTGGAAATGTATATTACATATGGAGATGTGCTGTTTCACATGGTGCATGCTAGTTTTATTTTTCCGTGCTTTTATGTGATCAGTTCTGTCAGATTAAACAAGCACAACTTGTCATGTGCATTTATTGCAGGCAATGAATCTGATTGGAGATGTTAAGAGGAAAAGTGTCTGTTATGATGGATGATATGATTGATACAGCAGGTATGTTATCCCATTTAAGTTGTAGGAAACATAATTCTAAGATTGACCATCTCACAGAGGGGCAGTTGAGCCATGATTTAATACAATGATTAAACGCAGAAACTAAATATTATTTAGTTAGTTAATTTTATTTAATAAGGTGGATACAAGTCATATGACTTGCGATATAGTTTAAACTTGGAAACATGCTGAAGTGTTCCACATTCATGTTTGACAACTGAGAAAGTAAATTACAACATCTGTTGCATACCAAAAGTAGCTACCTTTTGACAACCTTTGCTTCTGAATATGAATATCCTAATAAGACTATCACAATTAAATTAGGAACTATTGCCAAAGAAGATGAGCTGCTGCATCAAGGAGCAGAGTCTACACCATTTATGCCCATTCCATAATTTGTCTAGTACTAGGAAGTATGCTAGATTAACTACTGAACCTGCTTTGCTATGGGAAAGGCCCATCACCGCACTATATTGACTTGTTCCATGGAGCTGAGAGTTTGATGGAACCAGAGTCTACACCAATCCGTGCAAGCAATTTAGAAAGTGCGCACTGTGCTGGTATAGTCAAACATTGTATGTCAAATCTAAACTGCAAATCTGGATGGATACAGTAACTTCAATGGAATTTGGTGGCGAAAATTGCCAAATCGTTGATGTTATGCAAAATTTGGTTTAAACTCACTTGTGGCATTAGATTCGCATCATGGAAATGTGAACCCAAAGTGCAAACCTTCAATAGAGATTGGTATAATTATGCTGCCTTGCTGCAATTTCTGTTCATTAGAAAAGGCTGAGATGCAATCATTGAACTCGAATTTGAATCATATGTTTTATTCTGTTATTCTGTGTTAACATGTTTAGCTCTGATTTCTTACAAGTGTGTTTCACATCCCCTTTTTAGCCACCCGCCATCGAGAGATTATCAAGTGGTTTGTTTCAAGAAGCAAAGCAATTCACGAACACTATCCCTTCGAAGAAGAATTGAAGACTTTGCTGAGCGAGGCAAGCAACCTACTTTGATCTCGTTGAGCCCATATTTGCATTACACACTTAAAATTATTTTGCATGCATAAAGTATTGTTTACTAGTATTGCTATGCTAAGTAAATTAGCTAGGGTTTAGCTATGCTCTATGTGCTTGATATTGACACCCCCTTTGGCATTCTTAATACCCCTCCTTTCTAACCGGAGGACTACATACCCACTGGTCACAAATAAATGTGGGTCATAGGTGCAAGTTTAATAGTGCAAGTCTACATACCCCAATATGGGACGAGACTAAACTTAGTACCTTGGTATGTCTAGTGTAGAGCCCTCGCTAGGTGGATACCCTGTACACCGTGACGAGAGTGGACAAATATCAATCATTGGAAACTATGTATCATCAGGTGGACTCTATACTTGCATCGTTCTTGAGAAAAGTTTTGTTCGATTGTTCAAATCGTATAGACCTATCACCAAAAGACCTTCAAGATGCAAAAGTTTGCATCTTCAATTGTACAAAGTGCAACTTAGTCAGAGTTTCTCCTCTCTCAAGCTTAAGCCTTTCTTTGAACCGAACCTATCCCAAGAAACCCAGCCTAGCTATCAAGGATGTGAGATAGCATGGGCTTATATCGATGTACTTAACTTATGGAATTGCAAGAGGGCCCATTAAGCACCAACAACTTTTGATTGGAATGAAGTCCTACATGAGATTGTGATTTTGTGAGTCAATCATGTTACATCCTTGAGCTCCCAATATGCACCAAGTTGGGTTGCCATATAGAAACGGTTTTCGTCAGTTAGAAGATGAGGTAGTTTGATGGTGATGTAGAAGTGATATTGAGGAGATGGTAGTCAAAGATGTACGGTGGATTATGAGATTTTAGGGCTAGTAGGTGAGTATGACGATTCTTATATTGATGGATAACATATCTTTAATTAATCTTAAAACAATTTAGATTTGTTTGGTGATTGTGATCTTGAAGAAAATTTCACGGTGGATTATGAGATTTCATGTGGATTTAGTTCGGTGATTGTGATCTTGAGGAGATAGTTAAAAATGTTTGGTGCATTATGAGATTTTAGAGCTAGTAAGTGAGCATGATGATTATTATATTGTTTGATAAACATATATTTAATTAATCTGTGAACAATTTGGCTTTAGTTTGGTGATTGTGATTTTTAACTAAATTTCATGGTGATTACGGGATTTTAGTCTACTATGTGAGCATGGTGATTATTATATTGTTGAATAATGAATCTTCAATTAATATTACAATTAATGTATTTACTTAGGTGATCGTGATTTTGAACCAAATTTTAGGGAGCATTATGAGATTTTAGGTGGATTTAGTTACGTGATTGTGCTCTGTAGGAGATAGTCAAAGATGTTTGGTGGATTATGAGATTTTAGGGCTAGTCGGTGAGCATGATGATTATTCTATTTGTGGACAAATAGATATTTATTAATATTGGAGCAATATAAATTTAGTTTGGTGTTTGTGATTCTGAACCAAATTTCATGGTGGGTTATGATATCTTAGCCTGGATTTAGTAAGATGATTGTGGTCTTGAGAAGATAGTCAAAGATGTTTGATGGATTATGAGATTTTAAGTCTAGTATGAGCATGGCTATATTATATTGGTTGATAAACATATCTTCCATCAATCTTGGAACAATTTAGATTTAGTTAGGTGATTGTCATCTTGAAGCAAATTTGACGATGGATTATGAGTTTTTGTGCCTCTACTTAGGTGATTGTGATCTTGAGGAGATAGTCAAAGATTTATGGTGAATTATGAGATTTTAGGTCTAGTATGAGCATGACTACTATTATATTGGTGAATAAACATGTTCCCAATTAATCTAGGATTAATTTGGATTTTTATGTGATTTTGATCTTGATGCAAATTCGATGATGAATTATGAATTTTTAATGGATCTAATTAGGTGCTTGTGATCTTGAGGAGATAGTAAAAAATGTTCGGTGGATTATAAGATTTTAGGTCTAGTACATGAGAATGGTGATTATTTTATTGGTGGATAAACAAATCTTCAATTAATTTTGGAACACTTTAGATTTAGTTAGGTGATTGTGATTTTGAACCAAATTTCACAATAGATTATGATATCTTAGCCTGAATTTAATTAGGTGATTGTCATCTTTTTTTTTTTGATTGAACACTGTGACTCTGTGAGGCAAAAGCCCCACAACCATTTATTAAAAAAAGAGATCCAAAGTCATACAGAAATAAAGGGCTAACTAGGCTATTTACAAGGGGTACAAGTCCGTTACCTAATTACAATTGATATCATCCAAGAATCATGGCAGGGTACTGATCCAATGTAAAAGCAGAGGCTTGACAACAGGCTTCATTCAATGGGAGTGTAAAGAAATATCATGGATGAATTTGGCTCTCCAAGTGCCAAAAGTGGGTCTCTGATGCTTGAAAATTTATCATTTTTGGTAGTCAAGATACTCCATGCAGCCAGGAAAACAACCTCAAAGAAGAAAGGTTCCTGGAACCCTCTTTTAGCAGCCATTATTATACACTCTTTTGTAGATAGACTGGCATACCGCTGAATCTGCAAATAATTCCAGACTCTGGTACTGAAATTACACTTAAAGAACAGGTGATTGTCATCTTGAGAAGGTAGTCAAATATGTTCAATGGATTGTGAGATTTCAGTTATAGGATGAGCATTTCTACTATTATATGAATAAATAAACATATCTTCAGTTAATCTTGGAACAATTTGGATTTATTTAGGTGATTGTCATCTTGAAGCAAATTTGATGATGGATTATGAGGTTTTGATGGATTTAGTTAGGTGATCTTGAGTAGATAGACAGAGATGTTCGTGGTTTTAGGTCTAGTATGAGCATGACTACTACTATATTGGTTGGTAAACATATTTTCAATTACAAACAACAACAACAACAAAGCCTTTAGTTCCAAGCAAGTTGGGGTAGGCTAGAGGTGAAACCCATAAGATCTCGCAACCAACTCATGGCTCTGGCACATGGATAGCAAGCTTCCACGCACCCCTGTCCATAGCTAGCTCTTTGTCGATACTCCAATCCTTCAGGTCTCTCTTAACGGACTCCTCCCATGTCAAAATCGGTCGACCCCGCCCTCTCTTGACATTCTCCGCACGCTTTAGCCGTCCGCTATGCACTGGAGCTTCTGGAGGCCTGCGCTGAATATGCCCAAACCATCTCAAACGATGTTGGACAAGCTTCTCCTCAATTGGTGCTACCCCAACTCTATCTCGTATATCATCATTCCGGACTCTATCCTTCCTCGTGTGGCCACACATCCATCTCAACATACGCATCTCCGCCACACCTAACTGTTGAACATGTCGCCTTTTAGTTGGCCAACACTCCGCGTCATACAACATTGCGGGTCGAACCGCCGTCCTGTAGAACTTGCCTTTTAGCTTTTGTGGCACTCTCTTGTCACAGAGAATGCCAGAAGCTTGGCGCCACTTCATCCATCCGGCTTTGATTCGATGGTTCACATCTTTATCAATACCCCCATCCTCCTGCAACATTGACCCCAAATACCGAAAGGTGTCCTTCCGAGGTACCACCTGGCCATCAAGGCTAACCTCCTCCTCCTCACAGCTAGTAGTACTGAAACCGCACATCATGTACTCGGTTTTAGTTCTACTAAGCCTAAACCCTTTCGATTCCAAGGTTTGTCTCCATAACGCTAACTTCCTATTTACCCCCGTCCGACTATCGTCAACTAGCACCACATCATCCGCAAAGAGCATACACCATGGAATATCTCCTTGTATACCCCTTGTGACCTCATCCATCACCAATGCAAAAAGATAAGGGCTCAAAGCTGACCCCTGATGCAGTCCTATCTTAATCGGGAAGTCATCGGTGTCGACATCACTTGTTCGAACACTTGTCACAACATTATTGTACATATCCTTGATGAGGGTAATGTACTTTGCTGGGACTTTGTGTTTCTCCAAGGCCCACCACATGACATTCCGCGGTATCTTATCATAGGCCTTCTCCAAGTCAATGAACACCATATGCAAGTCCTTCTTATGCTCCCTATATCTCTCCATAAGTTGTCGTACCAAGAAAATGGCTTCCATGGTCGACCTCCCAGGCATGAAACCAAACTGATTTTTGATCACGCTTGTCATTCTTCTTAAGCGGTGCTCAATGACTCTCTCCCATAGCTTCATTGTATGGCTCATCAGCTTAATTCCACGGTAATTAGTTCAACTCTGAACATCTCCCTTGTTCTTGAAAATTGGTACTAATATACTCCGTCTCCATTCTTCTGGCATCTTGTTTGCCCGAAAAATGAGGTTGAAAAGCTTGGTTAGCCATACTATCGCTATGTCCCCGAGACCTTTCCACACCTCAATGGGGATACAATCAGGGCCCATCGCCTTGCCTCCTTTCATCCTTTTTAAAGCCTCCTTCACCTCAGACTCCTGGATGCGCCGCACAAAACGCATGCTGGTCTAATCAAAGGAGTCATTCAGTTCAATGGTAGAACTCTCATTCTCCCCATTGAACAGCTTGTCGAAGTACTCCCGCCATCTATGCTTAATCTCTTCGTCCTTCACCAAGAGTTGGCCTGCTTCGTCCTTGATGCATTTGACTTGGCCAATATCCCTCGTCTTCCTCTCCCGGATCTTAGCCATCTTATAGATGTTCCTTTCACCTTCCTTCGTGCCTAACCGTTGGTAGAGGTCCTCATATGCCCGACCCCTTGCTTCACCAACAGCTCGCTTTGCAGCCTTCTTCGCCATCTTGTACTTCTCTATGTTGTCTGCACTCCTATCCAGATATAGGCGTCTGAAGCAATCTTTCTTCTCTTTAAGCGCCTTCTGGACATCATCATTCCACCACCAGGTATCCTTATCTTCGCTTCTCCTTCCCCTGGACACTCCAAACTCCTCCGAGGCCACCTTACGAATGCAAGTCGCCATCTTCATCCAAACATTGTCCGCATCCCCTCCTTCCTCCCAAGGGCCCTCCTTAAATACCCTCTCCTTGAACACCTGAGCTACCTCCCCCTTGAGCTTCCACCACTTCGTTCTAGCAACCTTGGCACGCTTATCCCGCTGGACACGAATCCGAAAGCGGAAGTCAGCAACCACCAGCTTATGCTGGGGTACAACACTCTCCCCAGGTATCACCTTACAGTCTAGGCACGCACGCCTATCTTCTCTTCTCGAGAGGATGAAATCAATCTGGCTAGTGTGTTGGCCACTACTAAAAGTCACCAGATGTGATTCTCTCTTTCTAAAGAGGGTGTTAGCTACAATCATGTTGTAGGCTAGAGCAAAGCTTAAGACATCTTCTCCTTCTTGATTCCTGATGCCATAGCCAAAGCCCCCATGCGCCCCTTCAAAACCTGTGTTAGATGTACCCACGTGGCCATTGAGGTCTCCTCCTATGAAGAGCTTCTCACCAATCGGTACACTCCTAACCATGTCTTCCAAGCCTTCCCAGAACTCCCTCTTGGTGTTCTCATTGTGGCCTACTTGCGGGGCATATGCGCTGATAACATTGAGAACCAAGTCCTCAGCTACCAGCTTGACCAGGATAATCCGGTCCCCACGTCTCCTGACGTCTACCACTCCATACTTGAGGCTCTTGTTGATCAAGATGCCTACGCCATTTCTGTTTGCAGCCGTCCCCGTGTACCACAGCTTGAAGCCGGTATCCTCCACCTCCTTCGCCTTCTGTCCTCTCCATTTGGTTTCTTGGACGCAAAGGATATCAACACCTCTCCTCACTGCTGCATCAACTAGCTCCCGAAGCTTCCCTGTCAGAGACCCTACGTTCCAGCTACCTAAGCGAACCCTCCTAGGCTCGGCTAGCTTCCTTACCCTTCGCACTCGTCGAGTCAAATGCGAAGACCCTTGCTCATTTTCCACTACATCCGGGCGCCGATGTAGCGTGCCACTAAGGATGCGACGACCCGATCCTCGCTCACTTGTCACCGTATCCGGATCAAGATACGGCGCGCCACTTGGGGGGTGACGGCCCGGCCCTTGCCCATTTTCCACCACACCCGGGTTTCGATGTGGCGCATCGCTGAGAGGGTTACGCCCCAACGAAAATCTTTTGGGTTTCATCTCCATAAGAGTGGCTGAGTTTTTACGTTGGCTCGCCAAGCCTATCACAACCCTCCTCCTTTACCCGGGCTTGGGACCGGCTATGTTGAGACAACATAGGCGGAGTTGGTAAACATATTTTCAATTAATCTTGATTTTTTTTGGATTTAGTTAGGTGATTGTGATCTTGAAGCAAATTCGACGATTGATTATATGCTTTTGGTAGATTTAGTTATGTGATTGTGATTTTGAGGAGATGTTAAAAATGTTCGGTGTATTATGAGATTTTAGGTCTAGTATGTGAGAATGGTGATTATATTGGTGGATAAACAGATCTTCAATTAATTTTGATACACTATGGATTTAATCAAGAGTGGCAGCCAGATAGACAAGACTCCCAACAAAATGTTGATAAAGCGTTAGATCAGACAAAGGGTCACCATCAGTAGCACGGAGGTGAACATTGAGCTCCATGGGAGTCTCAAGAGTGCTCTCATCAGTAAGATCGACAGATTATTAATTTTGAGCAAGAAGAGACCCGAAACTCAAGAAAGTAGCAAAGAGGGACAAAATCAGACATAAGAAACTCTTTACTAAGACGTGTCATCACAAAGGCAATATACTCAGGGTCTTTGCCGGTGATGATCATGTCATCAACATATAGAAGACTCCTACCAAGAGCAGAAAGGTGGACAAACAACGTAGGATCATGAGCACTCGCTGAAAACCAGCGACAATCACCCGAGAGGCAAAACACTCAAACTAGGCGCAAGGGGCTTGCTTAAAGCTATAGAGAGAGCGATGAAGACAACGAAGCATGTCGTCCGGAGCAGAATACCTTACATGTAAACCTCCTCATGCAGCTCACCATTAAGAAAGGCATTCTTAACATCAAGCTGAGATCGACCTGTGGCCAATAGAGCACAACAAGAAATGTGCGAGCAGTGGTCATATGGTTTGCACGAGCAAAAAGTCTCATTGTAACTAGGACTCGTAATCAGGACCATACTCCTGCTGAAAGCTACGAGCCACAAGACAAGCTTTGTAACACTCAAGAGAACCATCAGAGTGAGTCATAACATTGTAGACCCACCAAGTGATGGGACAAACACGAGGAGGAAGAGAAACAATATCCCACTTGCCAATGCGCTCAACAGCAGCAATCTCCTTTGTTATCGCAAGGTGCCACTTCGTATGAACATCACGATAAGAAGTCGGCTCAAGAACAGCAGCACCAACGTTTGGAAGACCAATGCAGTCAACAGGCGAAAGCGAACGAGGAAGCAAGCCATAAGTAGGCCAAGGCGGGGAAGATGGCACATCAGTAGACGCATCCACAACATGCGGATGATGTGTATAAAAGTGAGGAAAAGATGGAAGAATACGAGCTGGAATCATCGGGATAAACTAAGGTGATGGAGACAAGGAAGCCACCGATGATGATGGTGTAGAATCCTGTGATAAGCGAGGTGAGGAAATCATAGTAGATCATGGCGTTGGATCTACAATAATCAGAGAAGCAGGAGCAGTACGACGAATGGATAAGGGCTCAACAGGAGTGGTAGGAGTGTAGGGAAAATTGTGGAAAGAGTCTACTGAAAAGGTCGAGGAAGATGGACATGGGTAGTAGGGACGAGACTCATCAAAATTCATATCCCGAGAAATAAGCACCCGACGACCAATATGATCCCAATAGCGATATCCCTTATGCTCATCATTGTATCCTAAGAAGACGCACGCAACGGACTGAGCAGTCAGTTTGGTGCGTTCATGTGGGGCAAGAAGGACATAGCAAACACAACCAAACAATTGAAGCGTTGAATAATAAGGAAATGATCAAATAGATGCTCGAAAGTCGCGCAACCCTGCAGAGCAGTGGATTGTTGAAGGTTGATGAGATAGATGGAAGTAGAGACAGACTCGGCCCCAATGTGCGACGGATGAGAGACAGTGACCATCAACGGTCGAGCCGTCTCAAGAAGGTGACGATACTGGTGCTCAGCCACGCCATTCTGAGCATGTGCACTTGGATAAGAGAACCGAATGCAAGAGTACCCTGCTCAGCAAGGATTCCACGCAACAACTTGGGAGATATACTCTCCATCATAGTCATCATAGAACACACGAATAGGCGTAGAGAACTGAGTATGAACCATGGCGCAAAATGCTTAGAGATAGGTCCTCACTACGAGAAGAAATAGAGTATATCCAGCTGTGTCGAGAGAAGTCACTAGTGATGACCTCCTTTCGAGGCAAAGGGAGATGGGCCCCCGACATCAGAGTGAACAAGGTCGAAAGAATGCTAAGACACTGTCTCGCTATGAGTATAAGGTAATTGGACATGTTTACATAGCCGACAACCTTGACGGTTTAGGGACATCGCCGGAGACGGATCCAAGAAGACCACGTCAAACTAAGTATGAGAGATCACAAGTGACCCAAGGCGATAATGCCACTATTGAAAATAATTGGTAGACAAGGCTACAGAGGCAGATACTAGCGGCGGTGGCAGCTGAGGGACTTGATCCAGCATCCCACGTGCATGTGCACTCTCCGTACCCCGCCGATCTGGATTGGTGTTCTTCTCCTGTTTGCAGGTTGTGGGTCACGCGCTTGATTAAGCACCCTAGGTTCTCCTACTGTGCGCCCTTGGCCCCGGCTTTAGGTAGCGCCTTGTCCTCGGCTCGTCCCGTGCATAATCCAGGTACGCGTCGACTGTCCGAGCTCTTGCTCACCATTGGTGGTGCTCGAGCGTGCGGTTATGGTGTCGCACAACAAGGGAACACGGGATGTGGGATTGAGACAACACCCATAGCAACCCGCAGCAAGGCAAAGGGTGCCCATCCAGACTGGCAGTGAACAAAGGTGGACACAAAGGTGGATGTTGACTTCATAGGAGTCTCAGTAATATTCTCATGAGTAAGAGCAACACGAGCAAGAAGATCTCAAGGAAGTAGCAAAGAGGACCAAGATCATACATAAGAAATTCACTATGACGAGCCTTCACAAAGGCAATGTACTTAGAGTCATCGCCAGTGATGATCGACATGTAGAAGTGTTCGACCACAAGTTGAATGGTGGACCGAAAGTGTAGGAAATAAAGAAGCCATCAGAGGTAGAACAAACCTCAATCTCAAGGAAGTAGCGAAGAGGACGAAGATCATACGTAAGAAATTCACTATGACGAGCCTTCACAAAGGCAATGTACTTCGAGTCGTCGCCAGTGATGATAGACATGTAGACTGTTTGACCACAAGTTGAATGGTGGATCGAAAATGCAGGATCATGAGCACTCGCCAAAAACCAGCCGTAATCACCATTGAGGCGACGCGCTCAAACCAGGCAGGAGGGGTTTGCTTAGGGCCATATAAATAGTGACGAAGACAAGAAACCATGCCATCAGGAAGAGAACCCAGGTGGTGGTTACATGTAGGCATTATTGACATCACGAGAGACAGACCAACAGTAAATAGAAGCCACATTGAAAAGTATGTGAAGAGTGGTCATGTGAGGCCATATAGGAGCAAATGTCTCATCATAGTCATGACCATGTTCTCACCACTAGACAAGCTTTGTAACACTCAAGAGAATCACCAGTCTTAACCTTGTAGACCACTTACTAGTTATGAGACGAGCACGAGGGAAATGAGATTCCACATGTCGATGCGGGTAAGAGCATCAATCTTCGATGCCGTCACATACAGCCATTCGGGATGAACAACAACCTCACGATAAGAAGTCGCCTCTGGAAGAGTTGCGCAGTAACCATAACGGTCAATAGGCAGAAGTGGGGAGCTCGGAAGCCATAAGTAGGCTGAGTTGGAGATGGTGCATTGCCAACAAAAGAAAACATAGTAGTCGAGGGAGATGGCTCATTAGAAGAATCAACAACATGCGGACCACGAGACAAACCGACTCAAAATATGGGCATGATAGGAGATATCTGGACGAGTAACATCTAGATAAACAAGATTCCCAACAAGATGACGAAAACGCGCCGGATTAGACAAGGGAGTCTCAACAGTGCACTCATCAGTGAGAGTAGCACGAGCAAGAAGATTCTGGATATATTTTTCTTGGGAAGTAATAAAACCTTCAGAGGTAGAAGAGACATCTATCCCAAGAAAGTAGGGAAGAGGGCCTAGGTCAGACATAAGAATCTGCTCACCATGGCGTGCCTTCACAAAGGCAATATACTCAGGGTCGTCATCAGTGATGATCATGTCGTCAACATATAGGAAAGAAGGATAGCCCGACCACGATCAGAAAATATATCCATCAGAGGTAGAAGAGGCCTCTATCCTAAGAAAGTAGCGAAAAGGGCCAAGATCAGACATAAGAAACTGCTTACCAAGACGTGGATCATTAACGATGAAACAATTGAATTGGGGGTATGCACGTGCACAAAATAGTGTTATCGAATGATGACGTGGCATATTTGGTGATGTGGAGGACTGCATGTTGAGAGAATTGGAGTTAGTGAGGACCAACTATTTAGGTATTATAGATGAGTGCAAGCCTTTTTTCTCTAGCTCCTTAGATATTATGCCTCTCGGTGCGTCCGGCCAACGGAGGGTTGCTATGGGCTCACTTGTAAAGATGTTTCTTGCTGATTGAGAGTAAGGCGCACCTATATAGCCTTAATGGGCCGACTGGTTTTTTATTTGTTTTTTGTTCTTTTCTTTTCTTGTTTATTTCTTCTTATCTTCTTATTTTTATTTCTAGTTTTGCTATATCATGTCTTTTTTTCCTTCTATTTTTTATTTTCTCATTATCTCATAGTTTTGAGAAGATAGTCAAAGATGTTCGGTGGATTATGCGTTTTTGGTGGATTTAGTTCGGTGATTGTGATCTTGAGGATATAGTTTGGTCGATTATGAGATTTTCAGTATAGTATAGCTTGACTATATTATATTGGTTGATAAACTTATCTTCCGTTAATCTTAGAACAATCTGGATTTAGTTAGGTGATTGTCATCTTAAAGCATTATGATTTTTGGTGGATCTACTTAGGTGATTATGATCTTGAGTAGATAGTCAAAGATGTTCGGTGGATTATGAGATCTAGTATGAGCATGACTACTATTATATTGATGGATACACAAATTTTCAATTAATCTTGAAATGATTTGGATTTAGTTATGTGATTTTAATCTTGAAGAAAATTTGAAAATGGAATATGAGTTTTTGATGGATTTAACGTGATCTTGAGGAGATATTCAAAAATGTTTGGTGGATTATGAGACTTTAGGTCTAGTATGATGAGAATAATGATTATTATATTGGTGCATAAAAAGAATCTTCAATTAATCTTGGAACACTTTGGTTTAGTTAGGTGATTGTGATTTTTACACCAAATTTCATGAGGGATTATGATATCTTAGCCTGGATTTAGTTAGGTGATTATCATCTTGAGAAGATAGTCAAAGATGTTCCATGGATTATGAGAATTTTAGATATAGTATAATCATGTCTACTATTATATGAATTAATAAACATATCTTGTGTTAATCTTGGAACAATTTCGATTTCTTTAGGTGATTGTCATCTTGAAGCAAATTTGATGATGGATTATGAGGTTTTGATGAATTTAGTTAGGTGATTGTGATCTTGAGTAGATAGACAAAGATTCGGTGGATTATGAGGTTTTAGGACTAGTATAAGCATGACTACTACTATATTGGCTGATAAACATGTTTTTAATTAATCTTAAATTTTTTGGATTTAGTTAAGTGATTGTGATCTTGAAGCAAATTTGATGATGGATTATGAGTTTTTGATGGATTTAAGTACGCGGTTGTGATTTTGAGGAAATGGTCAAAATGTTCCATGGAGTATGGGATTTTAGGTCTAGTACATGAGAAGGTGATTATGTTGGTGGATAAACAGATTTTCAATTAATTTTGAAACACTTTAAATAGTTAAGTGATAGTCAAAGATGTTCGGTGGATTATGAGATTTTAAGTCTATTATGAGCATAGCTATATTATATTGATGGATAAACATATCTTTCGTTAGGTGATTGTCACCTTGGTGCAAATTTGACGATGGATTATGAGTTTTTGGTGGATCTACTTAGGTGATTGTGATCATGTGGAGATAGTCAAAGATGTTCGGTGGATTATTAAATTTTGGGTCTAGTATGAGCATGACTACTATTATATTGGTGGATAAACATATTTTCAATTAATCTTGAAATAATTTGAATTTAGGTAGGTGATTGTGATCTTGAAGCAAATTTACCGGTGGATTTAGTTAGGCGACTGTGATCTTGAGGAGATAGTCAAATATGTTTGGTGGATTATGAGATTTATGGTCTAGTATATGAGCATGCCTACTATTATGTTCGTGGATAAACATATCTTTAGTTAATGTTGAAAGAACTTCGATTTAGTTAGGCAATTATCATCTTGAAACAAATTTGACGATGGTTTATGAGTTTTTAGTGGTTTAGTTAGGTCACTATGATTTTGAGGAGATAGTCAAAGAAATTTATTGGATTATGAGATTTTAGGGTTAGTATGAGCATGACTACTTTTATGTTGGTGGATAAACATATCTTCAATTAATCTTGGAACAACTTCGATTTAGTTAGTTGATTATCATCTTGAAGCAAATTTGACGATGGTTTATGAGTTTTTAGTGGATTTAGTTTGGTCATTGTGGTTTTGAGAAGATAGTCAAAGGTGTTCGATGGATTATGTGTTTTTGGTGGATTTAGTTCGGTGATTGTGATCTTGAGGAGATAGTTAAAGATGTTTGGTGGATTCTGAGATTTTAAGTCTAGTATGAGCATGACTATTATATTGGTTGATAAACATATCTTTCGTTAATCCTGGAACAATCTAGATTTACTTAGGTGATTGCCATTTTGAAACGAATTTTACGATGTATTATGAGTTTTTTGTGGATCTACTTAGGTGATAGTCAAAGATGTTCTGTGGATTATGAGATTTTAGGTCTAGTATGAGCATGACTACTATTATGTTGATGGATAAATATATTTTCAATTAGTATTGGAATAATTAGGATTTAGTCATGTGATTTTGATCTTGAAACAAATTTGACGACGGATTATGAGTTTTTGATGGATTTAATTAGGTGATTGTGATCTTAAGGAGATATTAAAAAATGTTCGGTGTATTATGAGATTTTAGGTCTAGTACGTGAGAATGGTGATTATTATATTGATGGATAAACATATCTTCAATTAATCTTGGAACACTTTGGATTTAGTTAGGTAATTGTAATTTTTTAACCAAATTTCATGATGGATTATGATATCTTATCCTGGATTTAGTTAGGTGATTCTTATCTTGAGAAGATAGTCAAAGTTGTTCCATGTATTATGAGATTTGATATAATATAAACATGTCTACTGTTATATAAATTAATAAGCATATCTTCTGTTAATCTTGGGACAATTTTGATTTATTTAGGTGATTGTCATCTTGAAGCAAATTTGATGATGGATTATGAGGTTTTGATGGATTTAGTTAGGTGATTGTGATCTCGAGTAGATAGACAAATATGTTTGGTGGATTGTGAGGTTTTAGGACTAGTATGAGCATGACTACTATTGTATTGGTTGATAAACATGTTTTCAGTTAATCTTGGATTTTTTGGATTTAGTAGGGTGATTGTGATCTTGAAGCAATTTTGACGATAGATTGAGTTTTTGATGGATTTAAGTACGTGGTTGTGATTTTGAGGAGATGGTCAAAAATGTTTGACGGATTATGAGATTTTAGGTCTAGTACATGAGAATGGTGATTATGTTGGTGGATAAACATATTTTCAATTAATTTTGGAACACTTTGTATTTAGTTTAGAGATAGTGAAAGACATTTGGTGTATTATGAGTTTTTGGTGGATTTAGTTTGGTGATTGTGGTCTTTAGGAGATAGTTAAAAGATGTTTGATGGATTATGAGATTATAAGTCTAGTATGAGCATGCCTATATTATATTGGTTGATAAACATATCTTTCGTTATTCTTGGAACAATTTTGATTAAGTTAGGTGATTCTCATCTTGAAGCAAATTTGAGGATGTATTATGAGTTTTTGGTGGATCTACTTAGGTGACTGTGATCCCGAGGAGATAGTCAAAGATGTTAGGTGGATTATGAGATTTAGTTCTAGTATGAGCATGACTACTGTTATATTGGTGGATAAACATACTTTCAATTAATTTTGAAATAATTTGGATTTAGTTATGTGATCTTGATCTTGAAGCAAATTTGACGATAGGAGTTATGAGTTTTGATGGATTTAGTTAGGTGATTGTGATTTTGGGGAGATAGTAAAAAATGTTCGATGGATTATGAGATTTGATTATTCTGTTGGAGGATAAACAGTTTTTCAGATTTGATTTAATTAATCTTGGAACAATTTGGATTTAGTTAGGTGATTGTGATCTCGTTTAATTTCATGGAGTATCAAATTTTAGATTAATACATGAGAATGGGGATTATTATATTGGTGGATAAACATATCCCCAGTTGATCTTAGAACACTTTATTTACTTAGGACATTGTGATCTTTAAGCAAATTTGTTAGTGAATTATGATATTTTAGGTGGATTTAGTTACATGATTGTGATCTTGGGGAGATAGTCAAAGATGGTCGATGGATTATTACATCTTAGGTTTACTACTATTACATTGGTGGATAAACATATATTCAATTAATTCAGATCAAATTGGATTCAGTTAGCTAATTGATCTTGAAGCACATTTGATGATGGATTATAAGTTTTTGATGGATTTAGTTAGGTGATTGTGGTCTTGAGGAGTTGTCTAAAATATTTGGTGGACTGAGATTGTAGGTCTAGTACGTGGGCATTGTGACTATTATATTGATGGATAAACAGATCTTAAATTAATCTTGAAACACTTTGGATTTAGTTAGGTGATTGTGTTCGGTGGATTATGAGATTTTAGGTCTAGTACGTGAGCATGGTGATCATTATATTGGTGGATATACAGATCTTCAATTAATTTTGGAACACATTGGATTTAGTTATATGATTGTGATCTTGAAGCAGATTTATCCGTAAATTATGAGATTTTAGGTGGATTTAGTTAGGCGTTTGTGATCTTGATAAGATAGTTAAAGATGTTCGGTAGATTATGAGATTTTAAGCCTATTAGGTGAGTATGGTGATTATTGTATTACTGAATAAACAACCCTTCAAGCAACTTGTAACAATTTATATTTAGTTAGGTGCTTGTGATCTTGAACAAAAATGCACGGTGAATTACAAAATTTTTAGATTGATTTGGGTAGGTGATTATAATCTTGAGAAGATGTTAGGTGGATTATGAGTTTTTAGGGCTAATAGGTGAGCATGATGATTATTATATTACTGGATAGACAAATATTTAGTTAATCTTGGAACAATTTAGATTGTGTAAGGTGATTGTGATCCTCCACTAAATTTCATGGTGGATTATAAGATTCTAGGTGGGTTTAGTTAGGTGATTGTGCTATTGAGCCGACACTCAAAGATGTTTGATGTATTATGTGATTTTAGGTATATTATGGGCATGCCTACTTTTATATTGGTAGATTGACATATCTTCAATTAATCTTGGAAGAATTTGGATTTACTTATGTGATTTTGTTATCTTGAAGCAAATTTGACGATGGGTTATGAGTTTTTGGTGGATTTAGTTTCTAGATTGTGATCTTGAGGAGGTAGTTAAAGATCTTCGGTGGATTATGAGATTTTAAGTCTAGTATGAGCATGGCTATATTATATTGGTGGATAAACATATCTTTCGTTAGTCTTAAACAATTTGGATTCAGTTAGGCGATTGTCAATCTTGAAACAATTTGGATTCAGTTAGGTGATTGTCATCTTGAAGCAAATTTGACGATGGATTATGAGTTTTTGATGGATCTACTTAAGTGATTGTGATTTTGAGGAGATAGTCAAAGATGTTCGGTGGATTATGAGATTTTAGGTCTAGTATGAGCATGACTAGTATTATATTGGTGGATAAACATATTTTTAGTTAAATCTTGAAATAATTTGGATTTAGTTAGGTGATTTTGATCTTGAAGGAAATTTTATGATGTATTATGAGTTTTTGATTGATTTAATTAGTAGATTGTGATCTCGAGGAGATAGTAAAAAATGTTGGTTGTTTATGGGATTTGATTATTTTATTGGTGGATAAACATATTTTTAATTAATTTTTGAGGAATTTGTATTTATTAAGGTAATTATGATGTTGAACCCCATTTCACGATGGATTATAAGAGTTTAGCTAGATTCAGTTAGGTGATTGTGGTCTTTAGGGGATAGTCAAATATGTTTGGTGGATTATGAGATCTTAGGTCTACACCTAGTTTCAATGGATATGCTGGCGACCTTCGGCATCGACCTCGGCTCCAGCTTATGTTGGCGTCCCAATTGTGAGATTCTGAGCACTTCAAAGCCGCCCTGGCAAATCACCATCGTTGCGGAAGGGCATACTTTGGAACCAAAGAATCTCACTGCCAAGGTGAATTCCGAAGTATGTTGTTTTGGCCTAAACCTACAAACAACAACAACAACAACAACAAAGCCTTTAGTCCCAAACAAGTTGGGGTATGCTAGAGGTGAAACCCATAAGAATTCATGACCAACTCATGACTCTGACACATAAGATAGCAAGCTCCCACGCACCCCTGTCCATAGCTAGTTTTTTGGTGATACTCCAATCCTTCATGTCTCTCTTAACGGACTCCTCCCATGTCAAATTCGGTCTACCCCGACCTCTCTTGACATTCGCCGCACGCTTTAGCTGTCCGCTATGCACTGGAGCTTCTGAAGGCCTGCGCTGAATATGCCCAAACCATCTCCGACGATGTTGGACAAGCTTCTCTTCAATTGGTGCTACCCCAACTCTATCTCGTATATCATCATTCCGGACTCTATCCTTCCTCGTGTGGCCACACATCCATCTCAACATACGCATCTTCGCCACACCTAACTGTTGAACATGTCGCCTTCTAGTCGGCCAACACTTAGCGCCATACAACATTGCAGGTCAAACAGTCGTCCTGTAGAACTTGCCTTTTAGCTTTTGTGGCACTCTCTTGTCACAGAGAATGCCAGAAGCTTGGCGCCACTTCATCCATCCTGCTTTAATTCAATGCTTCACATCTTCATCAATACCCCCTCCTCCTGCAACATTGACCCCAAATATCAAAAGGTGTCCTACTGAGGTACCACCTGCCCATCAAGGCTAATCTTCTCCTCCTCACACCTAGTAGTACTGAAACCGCACATCATGTACTTGGTTTAGTCCTACTAAGCCTAAACCCTCTCGATTCCAAGGTTTGTCTCCATAACTCTGAACTAACTATTTACCCCCGTCCGACTATCGTCAACTAGCACGACATCATCCGCAAAGAGCATACGCCATGGGATATCTTCTTGTATATCCCTTGTGACCTCATCCATCACCAAGGCAAAAAAATAAGGCCTCAAAGCTGACCCCTGATGCAGTCCTATCTTAATCGGGAAGTCATTAGTGTCGACATCACTTGTTCGAACACTTGTCACAACATTATCGTACATGTCCTTGATGAGGGTAATGTGCTTTGCTGGGACTTTGTGTTTCTCCAAGGCCCACCACATGACATTCCGCGGTATCTTATCATAGGCCTTCTCCAAGTCAATGAACACCATATGCAAGTCCTTCTTTTGCTCCCTATATCTCTCCATAAGTTGTCGTACCAAGAAAATGGCTTCCATGGTCGACCTCCCAAGCATGAAACCAAATTGATTTTTGGTCATGCTTGTCATTCTTCTTAAGCGGTGCTCAATGACTCTCTCCCATAGCTTCATTGTATGGCTCATCAGCTTAATTCCACGGTAATTAGTACAGCTCTGAACACCCGCCCTTGTTCTTGAAGATTGGTACTAATATACCCCGTCTCCATTCTTCTGGCATCTTGTTTGCCCGAAAAATGAGCTTGAAAAGCTTGGTTAGCCATACTATCGCTATGTCCCCGAGGCCTTTCCACACCTCAATGGGGATACAATCAGGACCCATCACCTTGCCTTCTTTCATCCTTTTTAACGCCTCCTTGACCTCAAACTCCTGGATTCGCCGCACAAAAGGCGTGTCGGTCTCATCAAAGGAGTCGTCCAGTTGAATGGTAGAACTCTCATTCTCCCCATTGAACAACTTGTCAAAGTACTCCCGCCATCTATGCTTAATCTCTCCGTCCTTGATGCATTTGACTTGGCCAGTATCCCTCGTCTTCCTCTCTCGAATCTTGGCCATCTTATAGATGTCCCTTTCACCTTCCTTTGTGCCTAACCGTTGGTAGAGGTCCTCATATGCCCGAACCCTCGCTTCATTGACAGCTCGCTTTGCGCCCTTCTTCGCCATCTTGTACTTCTCTATGTTGTCCGTACTCCTATCTAGGTATAGGCGTCTGAAGCAATCTTTCTTCTTTTTAATCGCTTTCTGGACAACATCATTCCACCACCAGGTATCCTTATCTTCGCTTTTCCTCCCCTTGGACACTCCAAACTCCTCTGATGCCACCTTACAAATGCAAGTCGCCATCTTCATCCACACATTGTCCGCATCCCCTCCTTCCTCCCAAGGGCCCTCCTGAACAAAATCCGTAGCGATCATTGAGTGAAGAGCCTACTTCCAAGTTCTGCATGGCTGGTTGCGAATGCACCGAGGGCTTGGAGTATCACACCAGATTCTTGTACATTCTTACTACAGATACGATTAACATGAGAGATAAAACAACTCTGAATCTGAACAGCAATGGAAGTCGAATCAGCAACTAGCTGCGGCCTGTATCTTGTTCAGCACCATCATACAGAATCATCACTCGCCAGTAGCCTTCTGGTAGAGCCAAATGCAGAGTCAGAGGGCATCAAGCAAAACAAGGCCCGGAGTATACACTGCAGCATCCTAGTGAGGCATGACGCTGCTGGAAGGCCCCGTATTGAGAACTGAGAACACAATACAACGGTATATGAAGTCCAAGGCTGATTGGTGGACAAATGTCGTGAGCATATCCGGCGTGGTGCTACAGTTGACAAGACTGTCTGCCGCCAAAATCTTGGAAGGTTAACTCATTTGTGGTTGAAGGCAGAACAAGAGAGGCAACACAACTACTTGAAAGATGGGCCATATGTGACACCTGAAGAAGCAGTTGCTATTTATCCAACTATTTCCTGTGCACATCTTTGGCACAAGGTCCATGAAAGTGTTGCTATGGATCTTTGCCAAGTTCTGGGTCAGGAGTTGGATGCGCTGGAGATTGAGAGAGTACAGAAGGAGACAATACATCCAAGGAAGAGTTGCAAGATGAACAGTTCATGTGCAGATTTCCCTTTTGCTGCACATAGATGGCAGATGTCCAAACCAAGCTTAGTTTGTGAGTCAAAGGATGTCTTCGATCAGAAAGCCAGTAACAAGCACTGGATTGATGTGCAACCAAGATGGGGAGACTACAATTCACACGACATAGAACGTTACGCAAGAGCAAAATTTATGGACTACACAACACATAATTTGTCCATCTACCGTTCTCGGACCGGTATGATTTTGAGTGTCCACTGATTATCAATTTCTTGCCTTGTCTGAGTCTTCTGTGCTTAATGTTGATTAATATTAATTGCAGGGGTGATGATTGGACTTGATCTAGTTTATAATTTGCACTCTGCTTTTGGTAAGTGGTTCCCCGGGTCAAAGCCCCTCCTTCAGCAAGCACTGAACAAGATCATGAAGGTAATAACCATGCTAACTGTAACAAATCTAGATATCTCTGTTGTAGTAAAAAATGTCTTAGTTAATACAGTAAATGACATGCTTGTTTATTTTCTCTTTTGACAGTTAAATCATGCTCTGTATGTGCTGAGGGAGAGAATAAGAAAGGGTCTTCAGTTGTATTCATCTGAACCCACCGCCCACTGAGCCATATCTGTCTTCATAGAACTACGGTACGGAGATATATTCAGCAATCAAATCGTATGGTTTGTGGATGACACAAATGTCTATCGTGTTACCATTCACAAAACCGAGGGTAACATGACGGCGAAACCAATCAATGGTGCTATCTTTATTTTCAATCCAAGAACTGGTCAACCAACTATTTCTGAAGGTTTTTTCCCTTTGTTTTGCTTTTAGTTCTAGTTTTCTTGCAATTATGGCATACTGCACAGTATCACAACTTGGAAGACTTGAATGAAAATGCATTATAATCTGCAGGTCATCCACACAAGTGTATGGGCAGGACAAAGCAAGTTATTGTGACAAGGAAGGGTATGTTGGATCCCTTGGAAGTCAAAGCCAATTATTGTGACAAGGGTATGAGCAAGCAGCATTTGCATCGAAGACAGATTTGCGTGTCAGGGCCATCTCTGCTATGAACCTGTATTTCCGTTTCAACCACATTTATGTTAACTCGGATGATATAAAAGTCAGAGGAGCAATTTATGTTCTTTGATTTGCCCATAAAATCGCCAAATAACAACGGTCAAACTGGCTATACTTACATCATGCCAAAGAATATATTGAAGAATTTGATATGCATAGCAGATCTACGGACACAGGTTGCAGGTTTCCTGTATGGGCTGAGTCCACGGGATAATCCTCAAGTCAAGGAGATGAGATGCATATCCATTCCGCCACAGCATGGAAGTCACCAAATGGTGACTTTGCCGGCGAATCTACCAGAGCATGAGATCCTTGCTGACTTCGAGCCGTTGGGACCCAGCCGAATGAAGCTCCTGAGCTATCACCTCAAGTTAGTCTCCTACCATTTGTATCTTCAAATGTAACCTTGTGATTCATATCCAAAATCAAAATTAAGTACTCCCTCCGGTCCATATTAATTGTGGAACGCATCACATAATACAGGGCCACGCCTGCGGACCTGAAAAGCTCTCTTGCCCGTGCCGCTCTCACGGGCGGCAAGGCGAACCCTAGCTACCGTCGGCCAGCGACCCTCCCTCCCACTTGCTGGCGTGGGTGGCGGCGGGGCCTTCTTCCCCTTCTCCCATGGCTTCCGGCGGCGCGGGACGCAGGGCCGCGGTGTGGAGCGCGTCGTTCGCGCGGGACGGCGCGACGGCGACCCGAGCGGCGTGCCGGTGGCGCGGCCGTGCGGCGGAGCGGCGGCGACTGCGTGGTTCTGGAGGCGCGCGCTTGGGCGTGGGGCAGGCGAGGTGGCTGGCTGCTTCAAGGCTTCCTCGTCAGATCCCGGCGACAAGGGTCGCGGGCTGCGGCGGCGCGGGCTGGCGGCGGTGTCCGGCTAGGCTGGGCCGACCTCTATCATGGTGAGGCGTGCCGGCTGGTGCGCTGGTGGCGGGGCATAGCTGTATGGGCACGGAGGCTGCAGATCTGGTTGTGGTTGCGGCATCGCCCGTGCGGTCGATGCGGGTGGTGGTGGCGGTGGTCTCCGGGAGGGGGCGGCGGCGGTTGTCGGCCAAATCAGCTGGGATCTGGCCCATGGCCGTCGGTGGGCGGTTTGGGGCTGTCCCTCAGAGTCTCGGCGGGGATGTGGGCTGCCACGGCGTGGTGGTGGCTCATGGCGGTGGTCTGGATCGTGTCACGGCGGCGGCTGGTCATGTCCAAGAGCGGCGTCGGCCGTCGGTGAGCGGCCTTTTTCGACCTTCGATTCCTCCCCTCGTCGTCCGGGCTCTACCTTCGTATTAGGGCTGGACCGCTCCCAGTTGCGGTCCATTGCTCGTCTTGCGCCCGTGGCTGCGAGACAGAGCTCGTCTCGCGCCCGGCAGCAGGACCGAGCTCGTCTCGTGCCCGGCAGCAGGACCGACCTCGTCTCGCGCCTGGCAGCAGGACTGAGCTTGTCTTGCACCCGGTGCAGCAGGATGGGTGATGGAGGCCTTTTTTGGGCCGGCCCTTTGGGTCCCGGCGCCAGGGGCCGTCCAGGGGTGTGTAAAGGAGCGACCTTTCCACTCATCTCTTTGGTTGGGGTAGCGACGGGCCTCGGGTGCGGTGGTGTCAAGGTCTTGGATGCCGGGGCGGCGGCCTTGGTGGTGGTAGCGCGGTGCTCGTGGGCAGAGGCTGTGGCTTGGTGCTGCCCGGTGACCATGGCCGTGTGGGCGGCATGGTGGCAGGGGTGTGGCGTTCGGTGGCGGTGAGTGTTTGCTGGGGTGAAAACCTGTTCTATCCTCGGACGGACCGGCGGCGGCGTAGCGCGTTACCTTCTAGAAGGCGTCGTCGCGGCTCTCACCGGTCATCGTGTCGCTCCAGAGGAAACTCTGACCCCCGGGTCAGGCGGTGGCGGCGCGCTAGCGTCGTAACCTTCTTGGAGGCGCCGCCTTGGAGCTCACGGTTTGTCATATGCGGCTTCATCTCTTTGCGGTGGTGTGTTCCCGGTGGAGGTCCTTGATTGCTCTTGTAGTGTTAGGGGTGGTGTTGCTGCGCTCAGCGCCTATGTATCCCGCCTTGGGTGTGTGCGTGTGTTGTCGTGGGGTGTGCTTGTACTTGGGCTGTGGTTGATCTGTGCTTTATATATAAAGCGGGGCGAAAGCCTTTTTCGGTATATTAATTGTCGCTGATTTAGTTCAAATGTCCAAGGAGTAGCTGAATTTGAGTGCACAATTCTGTAATTCCTGATCAAGCAGATTTATACCTTTCCATGAGTGGCTAATTGTCTCTCCTTGGACATTTAAATTCTGATGAATGTGAATATTAAAATGCATGTTATACAAAATTTAATCTTTCCAAGTCACACTGCACTGTACATACAAATTTATTATTTTCTTGCACATTTTAGAAGTGTTTTTTTTTTTTGCCTGGGATAGTTTCAGTGCCGAATTGTTGTTTCTGTTGTTTTGGGCACATTCTGGTAGTAGTCCATTTTTGCCTGTGAGCCGGTGTCTCTACTGAACTGTATTTTGTAGTTTCTTGCACATTCTGTTGTTTCTTTCTTGCACACAAGTCTCATATACTGAACTGTTTGTTCTGTTTTTCCCTGCAGGATTTGGCATGACATGCTAAAATTTTGGAGAAGAACAAGGCGTGACATGGTGAAAAGTGCATCATTTGACCTCCGGTTAACATCTTGGGTCAGTTGTTATGTTTGTCAAACTGAATCGTTATCGTCAAGTGGATGTTTTGCTTGGTGTTATCATCCTTTTACTCTTTGATGCTTTGTGATTTGAGCTTCTTTGTTGAAGCTTAATGTGTTATGTTCATCTGGTTGCTCTTCTTAAGATTGGAGCACTTGCAGATTTCTGTTGCTAGATTAAGTTTTACTATGCCGGTCATTGGTTGGTTATATATTTCTGTCAGTCAGTTTTGTGCCTGAGAGCAAATCAGTTGTTCTGGACCTTGTCAAACCTCAGCTATTGCTTGAGCCAGTTCTGGGATGGTGACGCCTTGAAGAATCTGGTCAAAGCAAGCCAGGACATCACTCATTGCCACGTAATAACCACCCCCACTCCCATCATTTGATCATCAATGAAACAGTACTGCAGCATCAAGATTACTACTGTAACCATCTTGGCACTGACGATGATGGCTCACACCTGTTAGATCTTATCAATATGAGCCTCCTGATCTTATGCACAACCCTTCACGACACAGGACCGGCTTTGCTGTTCCGAGCCTCGTTGCGGCCCCATGGAAACCAACACCTGACAGCAATAGCAGTGGATGTTTCTTCTTTGTGACGAGTTGTTTTGACAGTAACTTAGATTATGAGGTAATGAATGGTTTCACATCACTTATATATCTCGCGGATACTTTGATCGCCTCAAAGCATTGGTTTGTCGATAAACTGTTAGGCATGCAAATGTACCAGATTAAGGGAAAGTAAGGCAACTTACCTTATGATGAAAAATCTGTGTTGGTCCCAAGCAAAACGTTGTACAAAAATGCAGTAGCAGTTGCGGGCATGTCAAACAAGTGATTTGATTTGGTTTGCAGCAGAAGACTGAAAAAGAATGTTCCTTGAGAACTTGGAATAAGTGATGGTAACTGAGAATTATATCACGCCAAAAAAACTAAGAATTATATCAGTAATTGTAACTGTCCTGGGATGATAAGCAGTTGCACTGTCGCCTCAGCTATTGTTTCTGTTTCTGTGAGCATCGATCATATAATTACGCAGCAGAGACTGTCTTCTCAGTTTCTGAATGCAAGCAGTGTAGCTAGCCCACTGAAAGTTAGCAGGTAGCCAATCTGCTACTCCCTCCGTCCGAAAAAGCTTGTCCCAAGCTTGTCCCCCGAATGGATATATCTAGCGCTAAATTGATGCTAGATACATCCATTTGAGGGACAAGCTTTTTTGGATGGAGGGAGTACTTCGGTAATTTGTGTCTGTTAATACTGACTAGTAACTGCTATACCAATGTAGCTTATTTTTGTGCTCTGTACTAGTGCACTGCGACTTAAATAAGAATCTGGGAAAAAATTGTTATGCTCCCAGTAAACTTATGTATTTTCTGTTAATAATCTTGAGAAAGTGTACAAAGCGTCGTCCATGTTTACCATCAGTTTGCTCCCAACTGTGTCATACTCCCTCCGTCTGGAATTACTTGTCGCAGAAATGGAGAAGTAGTTAATTTTTCGCCCACATCTAGTAGAAGATCCATGCTCCATGCTGTCCATCAGAGTATTTTTTTTGGGGAGTATGCTATTTTTCCATGTTCCTGCTCCATGCTAGAAGAATTGGATCGCGTTGCCCTTTATTTTCTGAAACTTTCCCAATGACATGAGTTTCTTGTTGGTAACTCAATAAAACAATCTGTTATTATGTGACATGATTCCATACAGGGAATGAAGATTGCTTTATTTGTTAATAGTAACAATTACAGTGAGTTTTTTGTGTGTTCTCCAGGCACTGGCATCATTGGGCCAGCAGTCTGAAGGTAGAGGAAATCTATAGCAATGGAAGGTATCCCACTAAACCCACATATCCCACTTAATAATAAGTTGGTTTTGACAGGCATCCCACGCCAGAGACCTGACGTCACCGGCACATCACCTTTACCTCGTGATCGAATATTCTCATGGCCATGGAGGAGAGGCGGCGAGCGGAGAAGGCCGAGGAGGGGCTGAGGACGGACATGTAGCTTAGCTGCTGGGGCCCCCAAATTAGGAGTACTAGCAGCTGGGGGTGTTGAGTTCGTTGCAGCTTGTGCTTATGTTATGTGACAATCCCCAGACGATCGGTTGTAAAGATACCATGATGATGACGATGATGAAAATTTTGGCTATGAGTTTACATCACCCTCTATGTTCATGTGCTTCTATGACTAGTTTCCGAACAAAAGGCGAACGGCCAATCTTTATCAAGAGAGGAAGAAAGTTCAGAGTTTCACAGGGAGAGTAACTCAGCAAAGCAAGCAGACAGGCATACTCATTCATTCGGAATCACCACGCATCTAACACGGTAATTGCCTTTGGCTCCTAGGAGCCAAAACAGCGCGTCCGCGTATATAGTTCTGTATTGCAGGGGTCAATGGTGCAATAGTAGTGCAGTTGATCTGGCCATCGTAAAATCAATCAAATTATGACTATCTATCTATGCCTGCTGAATGACAGAGTCGAAAGAAGAAGAGAAATGCATGGGACCCAATTCAGAAGACATAGATTGCCTCGACGTTGTCGATGAGAATTCCCTCAAGTCCAAGGAATACCTGTGGGCGCTGTACGAGTACTGGTGCGAGTATCATGAGCTATCGCGCGGCCCTGCCGAGATGCGCCGCCGGTTCAAGACATTTAGCAAGACGGCGAGGCGTGTGCATGAAGTCAACAAGTCGGGCGCGAGCTACAAGTTAAGACTCAACCAGTTTGCAGATATGAGCCTGGCAGAGATCAAGAGGCATTTTCCTCTGATGCGGCCGGATCATTTGGGTTAGGGTTCCTAGCTAGTTAGATCATTTGAGTTCAATAAAAGCTGTATTTCCTGCATCTGGTACGTGCTGCTGCATGTGTATTGGAGGAACATCTTGCGCTTCTTTGCGTGGAGGAGTAAATCGCACTCCTGGTCAACTTCTCAAACATTTTCAGTGTGCTTTTTCTAGGGTAGGGTGAAGACAGTTCAGCCTAGAAATCGTGTGAATTATGCAGATGGGCACTATTATGTAGATCATGTAAATAAAAGCTACTCCCTCCGTTCGGAATTACTTGTTGAAGAAATCGATGTATCTAGACGTATTTTAGTTCTAGATACATTCATTTTTGCGACAAGTAATTCCGGACGGAGGGAGTAGAAAGCTTAAAGGATTCATTATGACGAAATTGAGTGTTCGTAGCAGCCATCCTGCACACAACATCACTAGAGCATACGTGCTACTGACGAAAATGTAAGAAATAATGCTGGCTAGCTGCTGCTGACGCTCCTAATTCATGCCAAATCAGTGAAATCTCGAGGTGACCACACCAGCAACATCATCGCTCTATTTAACTAAACGTACTCCCTCTATACCAAAATATAAGACGTTTTGCAGTTCAATTTAAACTGCAAAAACCTTTTATATTTTGGTACATAGGTAGTACTATAGTACTGTAAATCATTGATCCAGTATGTTTCTCTGTGGTCCTAAACCACAGAACCGTACTATACAACACCCAGAGGGCCAGAGGTCATCCATACCATACACCCAGGTCAAGAAGAAGAAGAAGAAGAAGAAGAAGAAGAAGAAGAAAGACCCGGAAACGAGAGACGATGATGATCCATTAACTCCATCACAGGACCGCGCCGTGGCTGGCCGGAGGAGCGGCGGCAAACCCTAGTTGACTGGAGTCGTCAGGGCTGCCAGTGAGGCGGACGTAGTAGTACTGAGAGGCCGATGGCGAGTCGCTGTCGAGGAAGGGGTTGTCTCCGGTGTCCGTCCGCCACCCGCCTTCCGCGTAGTGGAGGATGATGGCCCTGTACAGGAACGGCAGCAAGCCTTCCATGACTCTAGTGTTTGTTTTTCTTCTCGTATATGGGCGCAGAAGGAAAGGATAGAGGCAAAGGATTGTCGTACGGGGTTTTATAAACAGGCAGAGATATGTGTTAAGATGTGCTTTGAGTCTTAGCTAATCAAGGTTAGTGGATGATTATGGCCTTGCTTAGCTTGCAAACGGAAATGGTCAATGAGAGGAGGAGACATGGGTGATGATGATGGTGATGGGTTGGGTTGCATGCCTCTGGAGGAAATGAATTTTGTGAGGGCCGGCAAGATGATGTCTACACTTCAAGAGAGGACAAGATGCAATTTCAAATGTATGCGACAGGTATGGAATATTTGAATATGCATGCTCACAAGAACAAACAAAGAACAAATCTGTTGGTTCTGGTTCAGGGAAGACCAATCCAAAGAACAAAATATAACACAGATATTTGGCGTGAAAACAAAGGACATCTTACCTCACCTCATGACATAGTCTAATGGGGTTGGTTATCCACTGTTGTTAGTGAAGCTTCAAACTAGGACCTCAACTAAACCTGCCATTGCAAACATACTAGAGTATATCTACGCTTAAAACCCATGTCGGGTAAACCATCCTTCTCAAGTACTCCCTCCGTCCCAAAATTCTTGTCTTAGATTTGCCTAGATATGGATGTATCTAATACTCAGACGTGACTTGATACATCCGTATTTAGACAAATCTAAGACAAGAATTTTAGGACGAAGGGAGTATCTGAATTAGTCCACCTCAAGCATCATCCAAATTACGATAATGACACCCATCCAAGTAACAAGAAAGGGACATGACACATGACAATCAGCCTCCCTTGGGAGGAGTTTACATTTGACACCCAATAATGTAACACAATAGTACAACAGTGTAGTAAAGTTCTAGCATATATATCTGTCGTCTGACCTTGCTTGCTTAATATAACACATAATTTAATCTCCAGAAAGAATCTTTCTAGCAACAGGTGGTAAAGCCTCTCTACACAAGCTACCTACGGCAGAAGGGCTGGCTCTCTTCGTGTGACACAGTTCCTCCGCACAGAGTCGGCGGGGGATGATATTGCTTACAAAAACGGTGTGGCGGTGATCCAAGGTGTCATGGATAGACGTTACCCTGATCAGCAGCAAGATACTATGAGTTGAGGTGGAAGATTTGACAGTCCGGTTCGTAGTTGCCCTTGGAAGCCGCCTGCTCAAACTTCTTCAATGGCCCTTCGTTCTCTGTCAAGCCTGTCTGGATAAAGTAGCGCGTCCACCACGAATTACTGCGCAACTTTGCCTGTCAACAACACAAAACACAGCAGGTGTTGTCACTTGTCAGTCAAGGCCTCTATGTAGCCTGGATCGAAAATTATCATCAGAATTTCAAAGCCTTCAGTCAGGCGCAATTTATTCTATAGGTTCTGGAACATGTGAATACTTGCACTACAAATCTACAACAGCTACAGACAAATCTCACAATCAATAGCACAAATGTACAGCTATGCTGCTGTGTGACACAGTAGGTCAGAAAAATTGGTAAACATATGAGATGATGAGAAGCAACTTCATTAATGATGTCATCATATATCCAAAGAACAAAATGTCAAACAAACAAAATTAGGTAAAGCACAAGCACACATCCCTGGGCTGTTATTAATCCATAAGACTATAGGATAAACACATAACTCTTCAATAATTTGTAATGACTCCTTTTTGGATCATGACTATAGGATAAACACATAACTCTTCAGTAATTTGTAATGACTCCTTTTTGGATCATGAGCATGTAATGTGTTCAATTTGTTTATTAGCTTGAGCTCAGTAAAGTGGACACTATGAGCTTTAAGTCATATAGGAACCATTTCTTAAGGCCAGCATGCCAGCAAATAGAAGTCATTTGTACATACCGGTCTTCCAAATTTCGGAAGCTCGGAAACTTTAGCCTTCTGCTGTCCTGGATTGCCTGGATAAGAGTAACAGAAATAAATATTAGCTCAGAAATTATATATCATCCACCAGAACTAGTAAATCGTGCACAGATACCACAGAATTAATGAACATTAAATAATACACTGTATAAGTACGAACATCAAACCCTACTACTATTCCCTAAGAAGTCAAAAAAGAGAGGCATTTCAGGACATGCATGGCCAAACTTTCTGCAGTTTGGCACCAATATGTTTACAAGCATCTATACTAGACACGAAGGAACTGTAGATTTGATTAGGAAAGTATTTCCATAGAACTATAATTGTTGGGCTCTACACCTATATTATGACAGAAACTAGTGGTCAAATTTGTGTTTTGTGGGCTATGTTATATCCAAAACATCACTGGTATGTTACTTAATAACGGTATTATCAGAAATAAGTTCGAGGGGAGCCATCCTCAAATATTGGCAGGACCAAGACAACAGTAAATAAAAAGAAGCAAAACTATCATCTGATAAGAAAATTATCAGAAGTAAATTACTCCCTCCGTTCACTTTTATAAGTCGTTTCAGACAGCTGAAAATGAACTGATTTGCATGTTGTCTGAAATGTCTTCAAGGACTTATAAAAGTGAACAGAGGGAGTATCTTTTACTCTGAAGACGAACAGATACATGTAACTATATGTCAAATGAAGGTCCTCCCACAGAAAAGGAAGTAAATGTCTCAAATTGAAAAGAAAAGGACATACCAGTAAAGATAACAAGGCCATCAGTGGAGACCCTTGCTAAATCAGGAAGTGTTTTGTTCAGATACCTTGGGGTCAGATAATCCAAAGCATCTGACACGACAACAAGGTTAAAAGAATCTGGGCGGTATGGAAGAGAGAACTTGATATCAGACAAACGGACAAAGCCCTTGCGCACAAGGCTTTTGCAGCTACTATCAGCATCGTCCAAATCATAAGGCTCCACTCCCCATGCTTCCTTCCCTTCTTTCAACAAGTTAGAAACTACTGTACAACTATCTGGGCCTACATGGAGAACCTTCTGCATAGCACTGCCATACGCCTTTTTAAGATAAGGAAGTGCCTGGATAACTTCTGATGTGCAAGAACCTGGATGCAAATGCAAAACAAAGGAGGTAAGTAAAGGAGGACCATACAATTCCTACCAGTCATGATCTGGGAAACAAAATACAAAGAAGACAGTAACACACAACACAATGAGATCAACCAAACACCAATGTTCACTGAAGACCAGGCCACTGTAAAATATCTGTGTTGGCCTGTAACAAGCTGATAATTAACCATTTCTGAGATAGTTTATTATAACTTTGGGGATTCGCTACTTGGCTATTCTGATGATTATGATAACAGAGTAAACAAGGATAACAAATTTCCTGATTAGAGTGAACCACCAAACAAAATTATGTTGGTAAGATACAGTTTCCTTGTTGTGTGAGGATATTAACTATTCACTATCACATCTCCTAGTGAAAACTAAAGACAACCCAGTAACAAACAAAACTAGGAGGCTAGAAGAACAAACATAGGAGTCAAAATGCAGTATAGGCCCAGGACGAGGACACTCCTATTATCAAATCAACACACATAATGTGGATGTCTCATGTGAGCATCATGTGCTGTAGTGCTATTAAACAATGATACAGCAACAGAATATATCAATATAATATCTTCAATGCAAATTATGGTACTTGTAGCAAAACAGTTTGAAACAATAACTGCACAATACATTATAGCGAGAGTTAACTTGAATCAAACAGCAAAGGGAACAGTTTAGAGTTAAAAGGGAACAGTTTAACAACATATCCAACTCGCAAGTTCAGGAGGCACAATTCAGAAACTTTCATCAGGGCACTCTATAAATAAGAGTAGGAATCGGCTTGACACACAGAACAGCGACATAAAAGAATTATATACCTTCAGCTCTGCTCACAGATTCTCTGCTCGTAACAGCTACACCTGGCCATTGGAGAAAGAGTCAAAACAAGAAGTATTAGATCACAATATTTACATCTTTCTCATTGAGATCAGACCACAAACCAGTAACTTCAATCATAAAGTATATCCATAACACCATATAACAGTCCTAGAAACCCCAACACTGTTTGAGCATGTGACAACGAGTTTACGTTCGAATGAAGTGTGTATGAACAATTAATCTATAAACAGCAGGTACAGTACAATTCTACTCTAGACACATTACCACAATAACATCATTACAAGCACCCTACTCTCAAATTCAGTATCCAGTTGCTAACTGAAACAAGTTCAGTTGAAAGCAGAGCAGAGAACAGAGAAACAGAGCTGCTTCATGGCACTGCTGCTGTTTTGCCAGCCATTTTGCAATCTACACAGCAATTACAGAGACACACGGCAAGGAAAACGCGTACCGAAGCTGGGAATTTGCAACCCACCTGAGCCACTGTTGAAGTAGACGATGAGAATAATCACTCCCTGCAAACAAACAAACAAACAAACGAACAAGCAGCAGCAGAAGCGTCGTTAGCATTCAGCCAAACAGGCGTAGAAGACCGAACAGTGTAGAATCCCAAACACCAGTGAGGGGGGAAGGTGATTACCAGGGCGAGCAGTGCCATGGTGAGCACGGAGGGCGAGCGCGACTTGTGGTGGAGCAGGCTGGCGACGGTGGGCAGGCCCCCGTCCGAGCCCCGGCGGCCGGGGTTCACCGCCCTCCTCGACATCCTCCGCTCCTTGGTCCCCACCCTGACCGACCGGATCGATCCGCTCGGCCAAGCTTCTCCCCTCTCCCTCCTCGATCACCCTGCGCCGACGAGTCGCGTTGTCAGATTGAAACAGTTCGCACCGACAAAAAACCTAAGAGAAACGAACTCCCGCAATGCCGCGGGCGACGCGCAGGCAGATCGATCGGCCGCGACTGGGCCTGGGCTCAGCGCGCGCCGCGGGCTCGAACGGGAACCCCGGGAACCCCGGCGACTGCTGCGGGGGGGAGGAGAGGGTGGGTACCTGTAACGGCGGCGGCGGCGGTGCC
>NC_041385.1:53115877-53130829 GCF_002162155.2 Triticum dicoccoides
TGGAGTGGAGTGGGGTGGGGGGGGGAGAGCGAGGCGAGTGGGTGGCGATCCGACGAGATAGGGACCGGGGAATGGGAGCTGTCACGGAGTTAAGACCCCAAATCGGTTTTAATTATCGTGCCGCAATATATATACGCGTCGGTGCGCCGAGGATTAGTGCGGGTCGGCCCGAATCCCGGCGCGCATTAGATTCGGGGATGTCGGTCGCGGCATTTCCCCCACGCTGACCGGGGGGGCCCGCCCCTGCATTTTTCTTCTCTTTCTCCCTAGTAGTGTTCCTGGACCGGGTCCGAGGTGGGTTCCGGCCCAACCCAACCCAACCGGGTCAATCGTCGAACCGGTGCGTTGACCCCGTCAAAAGGATCCGCGCGCCTGGCACTATCGATTTTGCGTGTTGCTGTTGCAACGCACTACTCGAGTGGACGCTGGCCAGTAGCCTACCACAGCCTGGGACATGGGCCGGGCTTTTTCCGGGCTGGCATCAAACCCGGCCGACACGGTCCAGCAGCACGGCAAGATATACAAAGTAAAGCAGGCTGATCTCACAAAAAAAAAAGTAAAACAGGCCGAATTTGTCTCAGAAAAAGTAGATTGGGCTTCGGTATTGAGAATATAGGTGGCACGGCCCGGCACGGTGGTGCGGGCTGTGCTCGGGCCGGCCTGGCCCGATTTGCATCTGAAATCTCCATAAACGCGTGTTGCGATTGTCGGGAGGACCTATACAATGTGGTTATGCTTATGTAAACAAAAATAGGGCTTTTAAGATAAATATATGTACGTATATGTATACTTCATAAGGTGCTTTAATTAGTAATTCAAAATAGAGAATGCATATTGTAATTAAAAATCTCGATTCAATATGATGAAGTGTAATATTTATTGTATTGGGCCGTGCTTGGGTTGGCCCAGCCCGAAGGCGGCATAGAGCCCATTAGGTCGTGCTTGGGCCTCCCCTTGGCATGGCAGGACGACGCGACGCGAGGTAAACTGGGTCGGGCTGGTCTGGTTTGTCATGGCCTGAAACACAATGGGTACAGGTCCGACTGGAATGGTACGACCCCGGTTCCAAGTTTAAGCATTGGTGTAAATTAAGGTCGCAATGGTGAAGGTAAATCAAACAACACTCCACACCAAAACCGCACATGCGTATGCTTGGTCTCTTCCTTTTTGCCTCTTCTCCCCTGTGGCAATGGAAAAGCTATAGCAACAAAAATCCTTAGGTAAATCACATAGTTAATCCTTTGATAGTTGTCTTGACCAATATACACGCATAGCTACCCAGCCATGAGTGCTGCCAGTTATCTACTTATCTTGGTCCTGGTGGCTTGCAGTGCATTTTTTTGTCGTCAATGACTCCTCCTTGTATGGAAATGAGATAAGTATGTCATGCTACTTTTTTTTTAGAAAAGAAGGATCACCGCGGCCTCTGCAAAATACTCCATGCGTCCCAAAATAAGTGTATTGAGCTTATTACAAATTTGTACTTGAGATAGTACAAAATTGAGACACTTATTTTAGGACTGAGGGAGTAGGTTATACTACTTGACTTCAAGGATACAATCATCGTTGATCTGTAGCAAGCCATCTGATCCTGGAACGATAGCACTGTTTTTTAGCCGTCATGATTTAGTGGTTTAACTCTTGGCATATGCAGTGCAGGAATCACAAGTTCAAAACAACCTCCTGTGAGGTCTGCATCGAAGAAGCTGGCGCCGAGCAGCTTTGCCTTTGAAGTTGTTTCGCCGCAGTATAGGCTGCAGCAAGAACACAGATTCAGAAAAGCACCCAAAACACTCTGAGTATTCAGAGGTTCAGTTTTGTTTCTACAGCAAGGGGCCAGGTCATTCATCGTCGATCCAAGTACATGAATCGATGGAAAGAGTAGATAGCCTGACGCCGACCGGTCCTTGGGTGGATTCCGGCCTAACCCCGACATGATTAGAGTCAGTGCGCCCGACGCCTAAAAATAAAAAGCAAACCCCGTCCTTGGATAACCATGTGAAAACATAGCATGCATCCAGCTTCGAACGGTCAAGTGGGTGCTATTCCCACGTGATATTATATGCTGATCAGACCACTTGTGCACTAAACTAAACGACGATGGCCAAAACCCATGTAGTATGATGCATTGCATCTACCCAAGGACCGGAGGAGGAGGTGGATCATTTGAGAGTGGACAGCAGAAAAGCTAGTGCATTTTTATTCGAGGTTCGTGGCTATAAAGCAAGGCGCAATGGTGAAGGTGGATCAAACACTCAAACTACGAACCATGTTCTCACCTCTGCCCTGCACCAGCTCAAGCTCTTGTTCTGGCCAGGCAATGAAACACTAGAAGAAGAAGAAGAAGAAGAAGAAGAAGAAGAGGAAGAAGAAGGAGAAGGAAAAGCCAGGATAGGAGATCCCCAGGTACGTACGTGATTCATACCACGACACAACCCATGATTTAATGAATATATATCTGCCAAAATATACTCCCTCCGTCCTTATTTTTGTGGCGCCAAGATATTCAAAGGCTCAAATTTGACCATCGATTTGACCAACAAAACATGTCTAAGTGTCATAGAAGTTATACTAGTAATCAACTCATATTAAAAAGTACCAGTGTCCAACAGTATAATTTAATAACATGTGACTAATATATAAATGGTCCAATTATTGATCAAATTTATTCGTGGAACATTATGGTACCATGTAAATACTCCTCCGGTCCTTTTTAATCTGCATATAAGATTCACTTGAAGTATTGGAGGAGTATTCCTTTGGTATCGTGAACGTTGATACCTAACTTATAGAAAAAGTATCAACGTTCACGATACCAAATCAATATCATTAAATTAACTATGAAATGGAGTTTCATATTATATATATTCGATACTGTAGTTGTAATATTTTTTAATATAAATCTGGTCAAACTTTGCAAAGTTTGACTTGACATAAATCTTATACGCGAAGTAGAAAGGACTGGAGGGAGTAGATATGTGGGGAGTATTATATTAATAGTATTGACTATTTAAAATTAACCTTCACCTTATGCATGCATATATATACAGAGAATATATACTGAAGATCGATCAACATATACATATATGCAGAGCTACCTGGCCATGAAAGTGAATACAGTTGGAAAGCTACTTCTCTTGGTGTTAGTGACTTTCAATGCACATAATGTGGTCATCATCTGCAGCTCCTCCTTCTTACATGGAAACGATACAGATAGGTTATCACTGCTTGATTTTAAGGATGCAATCAGTATTGATCCACAACAAGCATTCATGTCTTGGAATGCTAGCACCCACTATTGCAATTGGGAAGGTGTCTTGTGCATGGTGAAGGCTCCACGTCGTGTCATTTCCCTAAACCTTACAAGTCGAGGTTTAGTAGGACGAATCTCCCCTTCACTCGGGAACCTAACATTTCTGCATTCTCTAGCCCTGACAGAGAACACACTCGCCGGAGAGATCCCAACCTCCCTTGGTCACCTGCTTCGCCTCCAAACACTACGTCTGAATAATAATACACTGCAAGGAAGGATACCGAGTTTCGCAAACTGCACAGAGTTAAAAGTGTTTCATGTTGCATTTAACAATCTAGTCGGCCAATTTCCTGCTGAATTTCCTCCTCACCTTCAGATGCTGCAGGTTTCAGGTAATAACCTCACTGGCACCATCCCAGCTTCTCTTGCCAATATCACAACACTAACCCACATTACCTTCTCATATAATCACATCACGGGAAATATCCCAAGTGAGTTTGCAGATTTGTCTAGCTTGCAGTACCTGTATGCAGCTGTTAACCAGCTAACAGGCAGATTTCCACAAGCCATCCTGAATCTTTCTACTCTCATCGGCCTTGACCTTGGTCCCAATGGTCTAAGTGGACAGGTACCACCGAATCTCTATGCATCTCTGCCCAATCTCCAGATACTTGTATTAGCCGAGAACTTCTTTCTAGGAAACATTCCCAGTTCATTCACTAACGCTTCCAATATATATGATGTTGATTTATCAATCAACAACTTCACCGGATTGGTGCCCGCCACGATTGGCAGACTTACCAAACTCTCGTATTTGAATCTTGAACAAAATCAACTCCAAGCTAATAGCAAGCAAGATTGGGAGTTTTTGGACAACTTAGGCAACTGCATAGAGCTGCAGATGTTCTCCCTGAGTTGGAACCGTCTATCAGGGCATGTACCAAGTTCTATAGGTAACCTTTCCAATCAACTCCAAAAACTATACCTTGGAGAAAATCAACTATCAGGAGATTTTCCTTCGGGCATACAAAACCTTCACAACCTTATTCTATTATCATTGGGGGCGAATCACTTTACGGGTGTGGTTCCAGAGTGGATTGGGACTATTAAAACTTTGCAACTAGTAGATTTGGGAGGAAACTACTTCACCGGGGGTATTCCATCATCCTTGTCATACTTGTCTCAATTAGGATGGCTATATCTAGACTCGAACCAGTTCATTGGTCATATACCACCAAGCCTCGGAAACTTTCCAATGCTTCAATGTTTGGACATTTACAACAATAATCTTAATGGTAAAAATCCAATGGAGATCTTCAAAATTCCAACAATGTTCATACTTAAATTATCTTCCAACAACCTTGATGGACAACTTCCTACCAACATTGGAAATGCTAAACAACTCGTACATTTGTTACTTTCATCAAACAAGCTATCCGGAGATATTCCAAACACTTTGGGTGATTGTGAAAGTTTAGAAGACATCGAGCTAGGCTCGAATATTTTCAGCGGAAGTATTCCTGCTTCACTAGGCAACATAAGCGGCCTCAAAGTTTTGAATTTGTCTGCCAATAACTTAACTGGGTCAATACCAACATCTCTTGTCAACCTGCAACTTCTTGAGAAACTAGATTTGTCATTCAACCATCTAAACGGAGAGGTTCCAACAAAAGGGATATTTAAGAATGCAACTATTGTGTGGATTGATGGAAATCAGGGGCTTTGTGGTGGGGTACTAGAGTTACACATGCCAGCATGTTCTGTTATGCCTTTAAATTCAATTAGGCACAAGAGATCTCTGATGCTCAAAATAATCACTCCAATAGCCAGCATGGTGTCACTTGCTATGGTCATATTTGTTTTATTTCTTTGGAGAGGAAAACACAAGAGGAATTCTGTATCACTGCCATCACTTGCTACAAAATTTCCCAAAGTTTCTTTCAACGACCTAGCCAAAGCAACACATGGATTCTCAACGTCCAACCTAATTGGCAGAGGGAGTTATAGTTCTGTATACAAAGGAAAACTAGTGGAAGATGAAAATGAGGTCGCCATAAAAGTCTTCAACCTAGAGACAAGAGGAGCGCAAAAGAGCTTCATTGCAGAATGTAATGCATTGAGAAATGTGCGGCACCGTAATCTGGTCCATATCATAACTGCATGCTCAAGCATAGATTCTAATGGTAATGATTTCAAGGCCCTGGTGTACGAGCTGATGCCAGGAGGAGACTTACATAAACTGCTATACTCGAACCAGGACCATGAAGGCTCTTTTGATTTGTACTGCATTACAATGGCTCAACGCATAAACATTTTGGTGGATGTAGCAGATGCACTGGAGTATTTACACCACAACAACGAAGGCACAATGGTTCATTGTGATCTAAAGCCTAGCAACATTCTTTTGGATGGCAATATGATTGCTCATGTTGGAGATTTTGGCCTGGCAAGATTCAAAGTTGGTTCAACCACATCATCTCAGTGTAACTCAAGTTCTTCTTCGGTTGCCGTAATGGGAACAATTGGATACGCTGCTCCAGGTAATTGAATCTTAAAAAAATCATGTCACCACGTTTTTTTTTCTACATCTATGTAAACCAATGAAAGAAAAATTAACTCCTTTTGTATTCATTGATGCGTAGAATATGCAGGGGGTGGTCAAGTTTCAACCGCCGCGGATGTTTACAGCTTTGGTGTCGTTCTCCTCGAGATATTCATTCGAAGAAGGCCAACTGATGACATGTTTAAGGATGGACTGAACATTGTGAAGTTTACAGAGATTAGCTTCCCTGATAGGGTATTGGGGATTGTCGATCCCCAGCTGCTACAGGAATTGGAGGAAACTCCAGTGGCGTTGAAGGAAACAAGTGTAAATTGTCTGCTATCTATTCTAAACATTGGCCTTTGTTGCACCAAGCCATCTCCAGGTGAACGTATCACCATGCATGAGGTGGCTGCCAAGCTACATGGAATCAGGGAAGCACATCTCAACGCTAACTGAATAGACAAGTTGTTGTATAATTGGCTTTTATCACATATCGTCTATGTAAGAAGTACTGTATTAGCTAGCTGAGCAAGCAAGTTTTTGTACAGCTTTATCTGTGGCAAAACTACCCTTCAAACAAATTTGCCTGACAGGCTGACACTATCCGAGTATTACAAAAAAATTACCTACAGAACGAAGTACGAAACGGAGGAGATTGATGTAAAATTGTATCCAGTAATTCAGGCGATATGCTTTTTTTTAGAAAAGGAGGATGACCCCGGCCTTTGCATCTGGGCGATGCATACGGCCACTTTATTAATTATGAGTTATGAATGACTAAATCTTCTATTCTGGAGACACCCCAATTTGGTCTCTCTGGAGGTACGTACTTGTTTGGATGGTAGGCCAGAAAGAAACAAAACAAAAAGTTGTGTGTGATGGTCACTGATTTGCACCGAAACTCACACAAGCGCAAGCATGTTACTGCTTATCTGAACCTGAACTCTTATGACATGCTTGGTGTTTACCCACTATTGTATCTTTGTCACATTTGCCAGCTATAAGTCGGTGTTTCTAAGGTCGGCGTCAGATAGATTAGCATGCACCTGAATTCAACATCAAACAGTCAAATAAAATAATACCACTTACCATCTCAGAACTTGACACTTGACAGTGCGCAAGCATCACTACAAATTGTCTGGGTTTTTTTGTCTACTGCTGGCTGGAGTCTCTGAGGTGAGGAGATGAAGAACAAATGCAAATCAGTAGGCTGCAGCGCCTTTGTACTATCATTGATGACCTCGACAAAATTGCAGAGACCCGCACCTTATCTCAACATGAGATTGAATTGAAAAATCAATCTAATGAGAAGGTTGCCCGTCTTCTGCGAGAAGAGGAGATTAAATACTACCAGAGGTTCAAAGCTGACTTCATTCTAATGGGAGATAGTAATACAAGATACTTCCAATTGCTCGCCAATGGTCGACATAGGAAGAAATGTATTCATAGTCTCCAACAGGATGAGGGGCGGATCGAAGGTCAAAGGGATCTCAAAAACTATATCACCAGCTACTACAAATCTCTGTTCGGGGCGTCGGATGAAGGGAATGTCACCCTTGACGAGACCCGAACAGATGATATTCCACAAGTCACGGCAGAAGAGAATGATATCCTCACAGCACCTTTCTCAGAAGAGGAGGTGAGAGCGGCAGTGTTCCAAATGGAACACAACAAAGCTCCAGGCCCTGATGGTTTCCCCGCAGAATTCTATCAGAATTTCTGGGATATCATCAAGGCTGACCTTTTGGAGTTGTTCAATTGTATTCATGCCGATCAACTTGATCTATTCAGAATAAATTTTGGCGAGATTGTTTTGTTGCCGAAGATTAAGGATGCTGAACGGATTCAGCGGTTCAGACCCATATGTCTTCTTAATGTTAGCTTCAAGATTTTCACCAAAGTGGCTACGAATAGGTTAAACTTGATAGCTGACCGTGTTGTCCGTCCATCTCAAACGGCCTTCATGCAAGGACGAAATATACTAGATGGTGTAGTAATCCTGCATGAGACCGTCCACGAGATGCACCGAAAAAACATGAGTGGAGTGATATTCAAAATTGACTTTGAAAAGGCATATGACAAGGTCAAGTGGTCTTTCCTTCAACAGGCCCTAAGGATGAAAGGTTTCTCCGATAAATGGCGCCAGTGGATCCACAATTTTGTAACTGGAGGTAGTGTGGCCATCAAAGTCAATGATGATGTAGGCCATTACTTTCAGACAAAAAAATGACTACGGCAGGGTGACTCCATGTCCCCAATGTTATTTAACATTGTCGCTGACAGATTGAGCGCGCCAAGCAGGACGGCCAGATTGCAGGAGTAGTGCCACACCTTGTGGATGGTGGCCTCTCTATTTTACAATACGCCGATGACACAATTCTTTTTATGGAACATGATCTGGACAAGGCTCGAAACCTGAAACTCTTGCTTTCAGCGTTTGAGCAAATGTCGGGTCTCAAAATAAACTTCCATAAAAGCGAATTGTTCTGCTTTGGAGAAGCCGTTGAGGCGGCGGCCGATTACGCTGACCTATTTGGTTGCGCACATGGCCAATTCCCGATTAAATATCTGGGAATACCGATTCATTATCGACGCCTCACAATTGTGGAGTGGAAGCATGTAGAGGAGCGTCTAGAGAAACGGTTGAGTAGTTGGAAAGGCAAACTACTCTCAGTTGGAGGACGGTTGGTTTTGATTAACTCTGTCCTCACAAATATGGTTCTCTATATGCTTTCTTTCTTTCAACTCCCAAAAGGGGTCCTAAAAAGATTGGATTATTTTAGATCCAGATTCTTTTGGCAAGGAGACGGTGAAAAGAAAAAATACAGGCTGGCCAAATGGAGCATGGTTTGTAGGCCGAAAGACCAAGAGGGGCTCGGAATTCATGACTTGCAGGTCAAAAACGAGGCCCTACTCAGTAAATGGTTGTTCAAACTTCTTACTAAGGATGGTGTTTGGCAAACCATGCTGCGCAACAAGTATCTAGGTCAAAAGGCGGTGTCCCAGGAATTTTGGAAACCTGGCGATTCGCACTTTTGGGCTAGCCTAATGGCGGCAAAGAAACATCTCTTTCGCTTTGGGTCTTTCGCGATAAAGGATGGGTCGGAGATTCGTTTTTGGGAAGACATCTGGCTAGGCAATGCCAGTCTCCGAGAACAATATCCAGGCTTATACAACATTGTTCGCGATAAGAATAATACTATTGCGCAAGTGCTCAGTTCATTCCCGACGAATATTTGGTTCAAGCGGGATTTGATTGGCCCCCGACTTGTGTCATGGCATAATCTTTTATCCCGACTGGACTCGATTAATCTGACACAAGGCCGGGATGTGTTTTGCTGGAACCTTACTACATCAGGGTCTTTCACTGTAGACTCTATGTATCGTGCACTCACACATTCTGAGATACCAGTGAGTAATAACAAGAAAATCTGGAAGTCCAAGATTCCACTAAAAGTGAAAATTTTCATGTGGTATCTTCATAGGGGAGTTGTGTTAACCAAAGACAATCTCGCACGACGCAACTGGCAAGGGAGTAAGAAGTGTTGTTTTTGTACTCATGACGAAACAATCAAACACCTCCTTTTCCAATGCAAGTTTGCACGTTCTACGTGGTCAGTCATCCAAATAGCATCAAATTTGTATCCGCCCACAACTGTTGCCAATATTTTTGGTCATTGGTTGGACGGTATTTCAAATAGGTTCAAAACGCTAATAAGGGTGGGAGTGTATGCCTTAATTTGGTCGCTTTGAGTATGTAGAAATGATTTTGTTTTTGATGAAAGAAATGCTTCTCCTCTATAGGTTATTTTCCGGTGTACGCAATTGCTACGTATGTGGTCTATGTTACAACGACCGGAGGACCAACCTTTGTTCAAGGCGGTGTGTATGCGATTGGAGCAGGTTTTCTATGGAGGTTTTTTCCCAACATGGGTGGCAACATAACTTTCGGATCGATCTACCACCTCCATCGACATAGACATAGTGTCGGTCTATAGGGCTCTACTATTGCAGATTTGTCGGGGTTTTTTTCATCATTTTTTGTCAGACCTTCATATTGGGTCGTATGCATCCTAGTTATGCAGAGGCCGGGTGTTACTCATAATGTTTTGTATCCGCTTGATGCTACATTTGAGATAATAAAATCGTCCTTTATCGAAAAAAAGTAGGCTGCAGCAGGAACACAGATTCAGAAAACACCAAAAACACACCGAACATTCAGTATTTCTGTTGTATTTCTACAAGCTAGAAAGTTGAGTCAGAGCCTCACCGCAAGAGACTTGATCACATCAGTTGAAGTACAGGAATCGAGGGAAATTCTAGAAGCTAATTTTATACAGTGACTTGATCACATGAGTTGCTGCCTACCATGTAGCGACTGATGTGCCATTATTACATTTGCTAGCGAGAAGTCGGCGTTTCTAAGTAGGCCAGAGTTCGAGAGATAGGCACCTGCACTGACAATCAAACAGGCAAGGACGATCACACATTGTTTCAGACTTGACAACTGACAGTGGGCAAGCATCACAGCAACTAGTGTCTGACTAGTGCCGAGGAGATCAAGAACAGATGCAAGATCAGTACGCTACCCATGGCATCTACATTGAAGAAACTGGCGCCGAGCAGCTTTGCGACTTTGAAGTTCGTCCGCTGCGGTATATGCCACAGCAAAAGAACACAGATTCAGAGGAAAAAGAACAATCTGAACTTTTTTTTTAAAAAAAAACCTCTGAACTTACCCCGCAAAAGAAAAAACTCTGAACTTGTGAAGGTCTGTTCTATTTTTCTACTTAATCAGTAAAACATGTTGCTCCCAGCGTCAGTCATAACCTGCTACGTAATCACTAAAACACCTTTCCGGAAAAAAAGAACTTAAAGTCACTGAAATGCAAAGGGACATGGGACTTCACCGTTTCCAATCCTTATTTTTGTGTTACTGAAGGGATTAGATTTGATCGAGATTGTATCAATGGAAGAGGTTACTTAATTAGGATGGGGTGGAGATCCTCCTGCCCCGCGTCACCTGCCACGCACACACACTCAAGCCATTAAGGACCTGTTCAGTAATCAGCCGCTCCTGGAATCTGTGGAGCGGGGAAACTGCAACTCCGCTAACTCTGCTCCCGGAGTTGTGGAGCGGAGCGATACCGAACAGTGCCTAACTCCCCTTACCAGTCGTGGGCTTCCTCACACTGCCCGGTGGGACCTTTTCCTGCATTAAAAAAAATCAGTTGCCTCGCTGGCCCGGGCTCTGGGTGGGTTTGTGCCAACCTAACGACAAATACGTTAATCTGAAAATTAGTGTGCCTTTTACTCAATAAAGAAGATTAGTGCGTCTAACACTACAATTTGCCGTGATTAGTTAGAGTAACACTCACAATAATGATGTAATAGATCACCAATGTGGATGTCGCGCCTATAAAAGGAAGGCCACAATGGCGGAGGTTGATCAAACACTCACAGTCCACACTCCAAATTAACCTGTACACACATATGCTTGGTTTCTCTCTTCTTCGCCTCTGCCCTCCGGCGGTTGTATCTCTTGTGTCTCGGCCCGAAAAGGAAAAGCTAGAGTATCGGTATATACGAAAGAAAGAGGAATCCTCAGGTAATTATTACTATTAGTAAACAACAATCATTGCATGAGTGGTTATCTATCTGCCAACATATCTGTTACTTATTACTATTAACTATTTAGTTTAAAATTCGCCTTGTTTTTATGCATGCATATGTAGTGACTACTGAAGATCTAACTTGACCAAGATACATTCATAGCCACCCGGCCATGAAAGTTGCCATGATTGGATGGTTACTTCTCTGGGTGTTGGCGGCTTGCAGCGCACATGTCGTCATCTGCAACACCTCAATCTCGTATGGAAACGAGACGGATCGGCTATCGCTACTTGCATTCAAGGATGCAATCAGTCTCGATCCACAACAAACCTTCATGTCCTGGAACGATAGCACTCACTTCTACAATTGGGAAGGTGTCCTATGCAGGGTCAAGGCTCCACGTCGTGTCATTTCTCTAAACCTTACAAGTCGAGGTTTGGTAGGATTCATCTCTCCTTCACTTGGGAACCTAACATTCATGCGCTCTCTAGCCCTCACAGCAAACACACTAGCCGGAGAGATCCCACCCTCCCTTTGCCACATGCGTCGCCTCCAAACACTCCTCTTGAATAGTAACATGCTACAAGGAAGGGTGCCGAGTTTCACTAACTGCTCAAATCTCAAGGTGTTGGATGTTTCGAATAACAATATAGTAGGCCATCTCTATGCTGATTTTCCTCCTCACTTTCAGGTGTTGCACGTTTGGTCTAATAACCTTACTGACACCATACCAACTTCTCTTGTCAATATCACAACATTAACCAGGATTAACTGTGAGAATAATCACATAAAGGGGAATATCCCTAGTGAGTTTGCAGAATTGACCAACTTGCAGCACATGTGTGTGAGTGCTAATCAGCTGTCAGGAAGATTTCCACATGCCATCTTGAATCTTTCTACTCTTACCATCCTCGAACTTGCTGCCAATGGTCTAAGGGGAGAGGTTCCACCAAATCTCTTTACCTCTCTTCCCAATCTCCAGACAGGCCGGATTCTCCGACGCCATCAGTGCTCGTTGGATCGAGGCTCGTGCCCACCCCCACCCCCGCCCCCCTTCCGCCATAGACGCGTGGCACTTCTGTGCGAAGCGTGCTCGGCAATTTATGAAGGGGTGGGGAGCCAACTTGGGCCGTGACACCAGGGAGCGTAAGAGGGCGCTGCTGACTGCAATCCAGGCCCTTGACCTCCGGGCTGACGCGGTTGGTCTCTCCCCGGACGAGTGGCTGTCCCGCTATGACCTCGAGGACCAGCTCTCCGTGATCTACACTGATGAGGAGGCCTATTGGCGTATCCGGGGCGCTCAGCGTTGGGTCTTGAAGGGTGACGCGAATACGGCTTACTTCCAGGCGATCGCCAACGGGCGTCGCAGACGCAACACCATCCCCTGCCTTTGGGATGGAGCCTCTCTCCTTCAGGACCCCGGGGACATCCGCTCCCATGTTGATGGGTTCTATCGTTCCCTCTTCTCCCCCGCTCCTTGGAGCGGTCTCTCTCTCGCCCTTGATTGCTGGACCGACGCCCATCTGGTTTCTGAAGCCGATAACACATCCCTGACGACCCCCTTGTCTGAACAGGAGGTCTGGGAGGCCATCAGGGGTATGAACCCCTCCTCGGCGCCGGGCCCTGACGGTCTTCTGGTCATCTTCTTCCAGACCTTCTGGAACGTGATTAAGCCTGGGATCATGGCCATCTTCGAGGAATTCTTCGTGGGCTCGATTGACCTTGGCCGCCTCAACTTTGGGACCATCTCCCTCATTCCCAAGGTCCCTGGGGCGACGGACATCCGCCAGTTCCGCCCGATTACGGTCATCAACGTGATCTTCCGGATCCTGGCCAAGGGGTACGCCAATAGGGTGACCCTGCTTGCTGACCGGATCACTCACCCTAACCAATCTGCGTTCATTAAGGGCCGGTACATCCTAGATGGTGTCCTGGTCCTGCACGAGGTCCTTCATGAAGTCCGGGTCAAACACCTGAAGGCGGTCTTTCTGAAAATCGATTTTCACAAGGCCTATGACATGGTTAGCTGGTCCTTCCTTAGGGAAGTTCTTCTGCGAAAGGGCTTTGACGACCGATGGATCACGAGAGTCATGCAAATGGTCTCTTGCGGTCGCACGGCGGTCAACATTAACGGCGAGATCGGCCCCTTCTTCCCTACCCTTTGTGGGGTGCGCCAAGGCGACCCCTTCTCCCCGTTCCTCTTCAATATGGTCGTGGACGCTTTGGCCTCCATTCTAGACAAGGCAAAAGCCGCGGGCCACCTCCGTGGTATTACCCCCCATCTCTCCGGGGGCGCGGGGATCTCCATCCTCCAGTATGCCGATGACACGATCATCATGGTTGAAGGCTCGGAGCTGGATATCACCAACCTAAAGTTCCTCCTTCTTTGCTTCCAACAGATGTCGGGCCTCAAGATCAACTTTGATAAGAGCGATGTTATGGTGATGGGATACTCTCCCGTTGAGTTAGTGGCCATCGCCAATAGACTTAATTGCCGCCTGGGCTCGTTCCCCACTACCTACCTTGGGACGCCCATCAGTGACTCGCGCCTCTTGGCCGCTGATCTTCGCCCCTCCGTGACCAAGCTCCAGACTAGATGCGAGCCCTGGCAGGGGAGGTGGCTCTCCAAGGCGGCCCGGACTATTCTTATCAACTCCTCCCTCTCCAGCCTCCTCTTATTTCTTATGAGTTTCTACAGCCTCCACGAATCTCTCCATAAGGAGATCGCCAAAATCCAGTCCCGCTTCTATTGGGCTGGCGAGCACGGCAAGCAGAAGTATCACATGGTCAGCTGGCCTGACATCTGCAAGCCTCGGGAGCAGGGTGGATTGGGGATCATGTGCTCTAAGCGGATGAATATTGCCCTCCTATCCCGGTGGCTGTGGCGCATCTCGCAGGGTCAGGGTGGCCTATGGCTGGACATTATCCGGAATAAATACCTGCGCGGCCAACCCCTTGCCTTCTGCCAGAAGTCGGGAGGTTCTCAGTTCTGGCAGTCCCTCGTCCAGCTCCTCCCTGTGCTCCGCATTGGTACCTCTATCTCGGTAGGGTCCGGCCTCTCAACGCTCTTCTGGTTTGACCGATGGGCCGGCGACTCCTCCTTTGCGGCTCGCTTCCCCATCCTCTTCTCTATCTCTGTCGACCCCATGATTTCTGTTGATAGGGCCCTTATTGACTTAGGGCGCCTCGCTTTCCGTCGGCCATTTGGGCCTGCGGAATCCGCCGCCTGGCGTGAGCTGCTTGATTGTGTCGCTCTGCATGAGCCGCTGGTGGATGGAGCCCAAGACCGTGTGCGTTGGCACTTGGAGTCGTCGGGCCAGTTCTCTACCAAATCGCTCTACATGGCCATTGCCCCCTCCTCCGCTCCCCCCCCTCTTGATGGTGTGGTCCGTCCGTCTCCCACTAAAGATCCGCATCTTCATGTGGCAGTGGATCCGTGGACGGATCCCATCCGGTGTGGAGGTCCGCAAGCGTAATGGCCCAGGCACTGGTATCTGCCCGCTCTGTGCTGTCCCCGAGGACTCCAACCACATCTTCTTCG
>NC_041385.1:53131328-53136933 GCF_002162155.2 Triticum dicoccoides
CGACTTATTTGCTGAACTCCATACGTCCCCCTCGTCCTCCCGCCACATTAGGTGGCTGGAGGTTGGGGTCCTTGCCTGGACTCTCTGGACTGTTCGTAATAAGCTTGTGATCGAGCGTACCCCTCTCCGTCGTGCTACTGACGCTCTCTACAAATTCTCGGGTTTCCTGCAGCTTTGGCGGCCGCTTAGCCGTCCCCTGGAGCACGACGCCATCTCTGCCTTCATCGCCGATCTTCGCTCGATGGCCGTCCGCCTTTCGCCACCGCCGCCGCCGCCGCCGCCGGAGCCTGACTAAATCCCCGGCGTGGGTCTCGCTTTGTTTTTTCTCTTTCTTTGGGCTTGTTGAGCTGTGCCCTCAGCAGAACCTTATGACTTTGTTGTGGTACTTGGGTGTGTGTGTGTGGACTTGGTGTGGTTGTATGTCCTTTGGCGGTCTGCTTTATCTATAATGCGGGGCGAAAGCCTTTTTCGGTAATCTCCAGACACTTTTCCTAGGTGGCAACTTATTTTTAGGGCAACTTCCTAGTTCATTCCCGAATGCCTCCAATCTACAAGCTCTCGATTTGTCGAGGAACAACTTCACCGGATTGATGCCCACCACGATTGGCAAACTTACCAAACTCTTGAGTCTGAATCTTGAATATAATCAAATCCAAGCACACAACATAGAAGACTGGGAGTTTTTGAATAGCTTAGGCAACTACACAGAGCTACAAATGTTTTCCATGGGTTATAATCATCTATCAGGACATGTACCGAGTTCATTAGGTAACCTTTCAAGTCAACTCCAGGAATTATACTTGACAAACAATCAACTATCAGGAGATTTACCATCTGGCATAGCAAACCTTCGCAACCTAATTTTTGTAGCATTGGGACGAAATAACTTTACAGGTGTGGTTCCTATGTGGATTGGAACTCTCAAAGCTGTGCAGGTAATAGGCTTATTCAAAAACTTCTTTGCGGGGGCTCTCCCATCATCCTTGTCAAACTTGACTCAATTGGGAGCTCTCTACCTACGCTTGAACCAGTTCACTGGTCACATACCTACTTGTCAAGCTTTGGAAACTTTCCAATGCTTCAAATATTGGACATTTCCCGCAACGAACTACATGGCAAGGTTCCAATGGAGATCTTTAGAATCCCAACACTAATTGGAATTGATTTGTCATTCAATAGCCTCGATGGACAACTTCCTACCGGCATTGGAAATGCCAAACAACTCGTGAGATTGAGAGTTTCATCAAATAAACTATCCGGAGATATTCCAAACACATTGGGTGATTGTGAAAGCTTAGAAGGCATTGAGTTAGATTCGAATATTTTCAGCGGAGGCATTCCCACATCGTTAGACAAGATAAGCAGCCTCAAAATTTTGAATTTGTCTACAAATAACTTAACTGGGTCAATACCAGCATCTCTTGGCAGCCTGGAACTTCTTGAGGACCTAGATTTGTCATTCAACCATCTTAATGGAGATGTTCCAACAAAAGGGATCTTCAGGAATGCAACTGCCTTGAGGATTAACGGAAATCAAGGGCTTTGTGGCGGGGTAAAAGAGTTACACATACTAGCCTGTTCTGTTGTGCCTTCAAATTCAACTAGGCACAAGGAATCTTTAGTGCTCAAAGTGGTCATCCCAATAGCATGTGTTGTTTCAGTTTCTATAGTCATATATGGCTATTTGCTATGGATAAGAAAACACATGAGCAAATCTATATCACTGCCATCATTTTCTACAAAATTCCCCAAAGTTTCTTTCAACGACCTAACCAGAGCAACTGAGGGGTTCTCGACATCTAATTTGATTGGTAGAGGAAGATACAGTTCTGTGTACCAAGGAAAACTAGTTGAAGACCAAAATGAGGTTGCCATAAAAGTCTTCAACCTAGAGATAAGAGGAGCACACAAGAGCTTCATTGCAGAATGTAATGCATTGAGAAATGTGCGACATCGCAATCTGGTCCCTATTCTAACTGCATGCTCGAGCATTGATTCTAAGGGCAATGATTTCAAGGCCCTGGTGTATGAGCTCATGCCACGAGGAGACTTACATAAACTACTATACTCAACTCAAGACTATGAATGCTCTTCAGATTTGAACCTCATTATGATGGCTCAAAGGATAAGCATTGTGGTGGACGTGGCGGATGCACTGGAGTATCTACACCATAATAACCAAGAAACAATGATTCATTGTGATCTGAAGCCTAGCAACATTCTTTTGGATGACAATATGACAGCTCATGTTGGAGACTTTGGGCTGGCAAGATTCAAAGTTGGTTCCACAATCTCATCTCTTGGTAACTCCAGCTCTTCTTCTATTGCAGTAATGGGGACAATTGGATACACCGCTCCAGGTAATGGTCTTTTTTTAGTCTCAAGTTTGTACCATTTTTTTTCCGCATCTATGTTAAGCAGCGAATGCGAAATAACTCCACTCCTTTCATTCTTTAGAATATGCTGGGGGCGGTCAAGTTTCAGCTGCCGCGGATGTTTACAGCTTTGGTGTCGTTCTCCTCGAGATATTCATTCGAACAAGGCCGACTGATGACATGTTTAAGGATGGCCTCAACATTGTGAACTTTATAGAGGCCAGCTTCCCCGGTAGGGTATTGGAGATTGTCGACCCCCAACTGCTACAAGAGTTGGAGGAAACTCCAATGGCCTTGAAGGGAAAATGTTCAGAATGTCTTCTATCTATGTTAAACGTTGGCCTTTCTTGCACCAAGCCATCCCCTGGCGATCGTATCAACATGCAGGAGGTGGCTGCCAAGCTACATAGAATCAAGGATGCTTATCTCAATGCTAACTGAATAGACAAGTTGTTGTATAATTGGCTTTTATCACATAGCGTCTATGTTAGAAGTATTAGCTACCTGAACAAGTAGTTTTTGTATAGTTGGTATTTGTCACATAGTGTGTATGTAAGGGGCCCATATTTATAAATCCACACGTTGTCGGTGTTACTGCGTCAGCCTTGATAGTGAAGAAGGAAAACGAATAGCATTTCCAGGCATCAATCAGACTTGACCCGGAGTTTATTTGGTTTCCATTGTAGTCAACAAGTATGCTTGACAGGCTCACACTATCCAAGTATGGCAACAAATTGACCCACATAACGAAACAGAGGACCATTTGTCTACAGCCTTTGAAAGAAATTGATGCCTGCAACAAGTTCCCCTTCCAAGTTGGTATTTGTTAAATTTACCTACAGAACGAAAAAAGGACATTGGTGTAAAACCATATCCAGTTATTCAGGGGGTATATGCTAATCATCAGTTATGATTTATTAAATCTGCTCCAGTGACAGTCCAATTTAGTCTCTCTGGAGGTACTAGTTTGGATGGTAGGCCAGAAAGAAACAAAAAATAAAAAAATTGTGTGGTGGTCACTGATTTGCACTGAAACTCAGATCAGCGCAAGCATGTTACTGCTTATTCTGAACCTGAACTCTTATGACATGTTTGATGCTTACCTACTACCGTACCTTTGTCACATTCGCCAGTTAGAACTCTGCATTTTCTAAGGTCGGCATCGGATAGATTAGCCTGCACCTGAATTCAGCACCAAACAGTAAAAAAATAAAATCACTTACTGTCTCAGAACTCGACACTTGACAGTGGTCAAGCATCACTACAAATTGTCTGGTTTTTTGTCTACTGCTGGCTGGAATCTCTGAGGAGAGGAGATGAAGAAACAAATGCAAATCAGTAGGATGCAGCAGGAACACAGATTCAGAAAAACATTCTGAACATTCAGTACTTCTGTTGCATCAATACGTTGACATTGATCACATCCAAATATGTCGAGAGTTGAGACGGCAACTGAAGATAAGCATGTAGTAGCATTTGCCTGCCCCATATACGTTGGAACCTCCGAAAGAAGTGTTCCCTGTCACAAGCGGCCCTTCGAAGCTGGCGTTTGTTATATTTACCTACGCAACGAAACAATGGCAAGCCACATCACAAGATCAGTGTAAAAACATATCCCGTAGTTACACAGTGTGCTAACAATCATAAAAATGATGGAATATTAGTATGTTCTAGTGACAGTCCAAAATTGCTCCCTTTGAAGTGACTAGTTTGATCACCAGGAAGAAACAGAAAAACAAGTTTTTTGTCATGGTAACTGAACCGAACGGGTGACTTTCCAGGTTTGTAGCAAGGGGAAGCAAAATTCAGAGCAGCAGAAGCATGGGCTGCTTATCAATCTGAACCCAAAAGATCTGCTGCCTACTATGCAGCTACTTATGTACCTTTATCACATTTACCATCCAGAAATCAGCGTTTATAAGTAGATAAGTGTCAGAGAGACAGGCAGTTGATCACCGTAGATTCGGACTCGACACTTGTACATTGGGCAAGCATCACGCCAACTAGTGTCTTTCTAGTGTCTACTGGTTGGAAGATCGCCGGGGAGATAAATAACAAATACAGTAGGCTACCTGTGAAGTCTGCATCGAAGAAGCTTGAGCCGAGCAGCTTTGCGCCTTTAAAGGTGGACTGCATCAAGAACACAGGATCTGAGAAAAACAAAAAACTCTGAACATTTTCAGAGGTTCTGTTCTGTTTCTACATGCCTGAAAGTTCACTCATGACCTGCTGCTTAATGACTTTAAGAACTTTCCAAACAAAAACTTGATCACTGAAATGCAAAGGAACTTGGGCCTTCATCTTTCCAATCCTAAATGTGTGTTGCTGAAGGGATTAGACTTGGTCCCTCGTATCAGTTGAAGAGGTTAATTAATTAACTAATTATGATGAGATTAAGTGGGTGAGGCGGCCACTGAAGTCTCTGCCGGCGAGGTCCTGCGCCCGCGTTTTCCTCCCACCCACATACTCACGCGACGCCATTGACTCCCACCTGACCGGCCGCGGCCTTCCTCACGCTGACTGGTGGGACCTTTTCCCGCATTTTTAGTCTCTTCACTTGGCTCTCTCACACTGGTCTGGGTGCGTTCCGGCCTAACCTAAGATATATGTTAAACCTAGCTAGCCTCTTAGGCCCGTAAATCAAAAGATAGAGCACCTTATTCTAAAGAAAGAAAGACTAATGCATCTAAAACTACGATTTCCATTAGGTGCCCACCATGATTGGCAAACTTACAAAACTCTCAGAAACTTGAATTAGGTGGAAACTTCTTTATAGGGCACATTCCTAGTTCATTCACTAATGCTTCTAATCTTCAAATTATCGATTTGTCAAGAAACAACTTCACTGGATTGGTGCCCACCATGATTGGCAAACTTACAAAACTCTCAGCGTTGAATCTCGAAGATAATCAACTCCAAGCACATAGCAAGCAAGATTGGGTGTTTTTGGACAGCTTAGGCAACTGTAGTGAGCTTCTGGTATTATCCATTGGTTCCAATCGTCTATCGGGGCATGTACCAAGTTCGGTAGGTAACCTTTCCAACCAACTCGAGCGTCTATACTTGGGGAAGAATCAACTATCAGGAGATTTTCCTTCCGGCATTGAAAACCTCCGCAACCTGATTATTGTATCATTGGGGGAGAATCACTTTACAGGTGTGATTCCGGAGTGGATTGGAACTCTTAAAATTCTGCAGCAAATAGGCTTATACATGAACTTTTTTAAAGG
>NC_041385.1:53137337-53146793 GCF_002162155.2 Triticum dicoccoides
ATTCCACCATCCTTGTCAAACTTGTCTCAACTAGGAGTGCTCTATCTATACTCAAACAAGTTCATTGGTGACATACCACGAAGCTTTGGAAACTTTCCGATGCTTCAAGAGTTGCACATTACAACAATCTTCATGGAAGGGTTCCAATGGAGATCTTCCGAATCCCAACAATATCTCTAATTGATTTATCTTTCAACAACCTGGATGGTCAACTTCCAACCAACATTGGCAATGCCAAACAACTCGTAAATCTGGTACTTTCATCAAACAAGCTATCTGGAGATATACCAAACACTTTGGGTGATTGCGAAAGTATAGAAGATATTGAATTAGCCTCAAATAGTTTCAGCGGAAGTATTCCTGCGTCATTAGGCCACCTAAGAGGTCTCAAGGTTTTGAATTTTTCTGACAATAGCTTAACCGGGTCAATACCAATGTCTCTTGGCAACCTACAACTTCTTGAGAAATTAGATTTGTCATTCAACCATCTTAATGGTGAGGTTCCAACAGAAGGGATCTTCAAGAATGCAACTGCCGTTAGGATTAATGAAAATCAAGGGCTTTGTGGCGGGGTACAGGAGTTACACATACTAGCCTGTTTTGTTGCGCCTTCAAATTCAATTAGGAAGAAGGAATCTTTGGTGCTCAAAGTGGTCATCCCAATAGCATGTGTTGTGTCACTTTCAGTCATATTCAACTATTTGCTATGGATAAGAAAACACAAGAGCAAGTCTATATTAATTCCATCATTTGCTACAAAATTTTCCAAAGTTTCTTTCAGTGACCTAACTAGAGCAACAGAGGGGTTCTCGACATCTAACTTAATTGGTAGAGGAAGATACAGTTCTGTATACCAAGGAAAACTAGTTGAAGACCAAGATGAGGTTGCCATAAAAGTCTTCAACCTAGAGATAAGAGGAGCACACAAGAGCTTCATTGCAGAATGTAATGCATTGAGAAAGGTGCGCCATCGTAATCTGGTTCCTATTCTAACAGCATGCTCAAGCATTGATTCTAGTGGAAATGATTTCAAGGCCCTGGTGTATGAGCTCATGCCACCAGGAGACTTATATAAGCTATTATACTCAACTCGAGACTATGAAGGCTCTTTAGATTTGAACCTCATTATGATGGCTCAAAAGGATAAGTATTGTGGTGGATGTGGCAGATGCACTGGAGTATCTACACCATAACAACCAAGAAACAATGATTCATTGTGATCTGAAGCCTAGCAACATTCTTTTGGATGACAATATGACAGCCCATGTTGGAGATTTTGGTCTCGCAAGATTCAAAGTTGGTTCCACAATGTCATCTCTTGGTAACTCCAACTCTTCTTCTATTGCAGTAGTGGGGACAATTGGATATGCCGCTCCAGGTAACGGTCTTCATTTAGTCTCAAGTAGGTACAATTTTTCCGCATCTATGTTAAGCAGGAAAAGCGAAATAACTCCATTCTTTTCATTCTTTAGAATATGCCGGGGGCTGTCAAGTTTCAACTGCCGCGGATGTTTACAGCTTTGGTGTCGTTCTCCTCGAGATATTCATTCGAAGAAGGCCGATTGATGACATATTTAAGGATGGAATCAATGTAGTGAAGTTTATAGAGGCCAGCTTTCCAGGTAGGGTATTGGAGATTGTTGACCCCCAACTGCTACAAGAGTTGGAGGAAAATCCAATGGCCTTGAAGGAAAAATGTTCAAAATGTCTTCTATCTATGCTAAACGTTGGCCTTTCTTGCACCAAGCCATCCCCTGGCGATCGTATCAACATGCAGGAGGTGGCTGCCAAGCTACATAGAATCAAGGATGCTTATCTCAATGCTAACTGAATAGACAAGTTGTTGTCTAATTGGCTTTTATTACATAGCGTTTATGTAAGAAGTATTAGCTACCTGAACAAGTCGTTTTTTTATAGTTGGTATTTTTTTTTCGAGAAAACGTAAAAGAGTTTGCGTTTCATTTCATTGAATAGGAAGAGAACAGCAGTACAGGTACAACCTCCCAAGAGGAGGGACACACGCACACACATCATCGTCCTCACGAAACAAACAGGCGAGGAGGTGCTACCAACTACAGACTGCAACTACGAAAGGTCTAGCCTTGTCCAGCCTCCAACCATGAACAGCGAGGTAACTAGACTCAGAGCCTCAAGGCCGCGTCACAGCCGTTGCCAGGCGCCTCCAAAGAAGACCGCATCTCCAGGGCTGTCCAGGTCAACGTACCTTCCATCCATAAGTGCCTAAGAGACGACAGGTGGATGGCAGGACCCAACCAGGACTAGTGAAGCCATCGTCTTGGACATGCCGGCGCCGGCGTACATAGCGCCCCAGACGCCCATGCTCTATGTTGAAGCCCTCATCACAGCATCGCATTACCAGCAAGCCTCGCTGGAAGACCGGGGAGGCCACCATCTCCAGCTGCCGCATTGGGGATGTTAGAACTAATCTTGGTGTTTTGTATCATATGTTTAAGTTTGAGTTTTGCATGTAGTTTAGGTGATAGAGTAACTTGCCGTGTGGTTGGTACGTACGTAGTTTTGGTTCAGCAGGGTGCAAAGGCGAGATGTCGAAGAAGGTCGTGCGATGCGACAAAGACGATGAGATGCCGAGTACCGCGAGACGCGGTACAACCGTGTGAGACGACGCTGCAGAAACAATTGAAGCCAAGTGATCTGGTGAGGTGGTTAGTTGCATGCTTTGGGCTGGAGTCAAGGCGCCGGCTGGATAGATAAGTCAAGAGCTGAGAGAATCAGTTAGTTGGTTAGCTAATTGCATGCACGCATGAGTTGTTAGCCGGTGGTGCATGCACGTCCTGGAGAGATTCTAGGAGTGGCATCGTGTGTGCTGTTAGTGGCCGAGTGTGGCGGCCGTGACTTGGTGGCCTGGCCGGGATGTGCTTGAAGGCCAGCCTCCTGTGTATATAAGCTTTGCATTGAGTAATAGAAAAGTGAGGTGAGGAGAAACAATGTAGCCATTCGTGGTAGCCAAGGGAAGTGACTGGGCAAAGCTATCGTGTCTTCTCCTTGGTTTATGTGTGCGTGTGCGTGTTTCTCGGTTCCTTCCCTGGTGTGTGTGAGTCCATGTGATCTTGAGAGAAGATAGAAAGGAGAGAGAGAGAGAGAGTTGTGCGAGGCAGCGCAAGGTAGAAGAAGAGCGGCGCTGCGAGAGGCGGCGCCAACAGGGGACTCCAAGTGCGACCCAAGCAACGCCTTCAAGAAGGGAATGGCACTGAGACGCCACCGCTGCCTTGTCCAATGAACTGGACCAAGGGTTTCCCCCGGTCCTCGAGGAGAGGGTCAGTCCGAGCCATGACAGCGCCTCCAAGGAGGTTACGACACCCTCAGGTGTCGCCGTTGTCAGCACAGGCCATCGCCGCGCAGGGATTTCGCCCCGGCCCAAGACCAGAACCCCAAATACCGCCGAAGCAGGGCAGGCATGAGACGGGGAAGCAGACCGCCGGGGAGGACCATCAGCACCGAGAGGGAAACCACGTGTCATCACCATCGATGCAGGGAAGCACCGGCCAGCGCAGAGCAGCAGCCGCCGGGTGGCTGCCAAACAAGGCCAGCCACCGCAGGGGGTCGCGTCGAGCAGGGGTAGTGGCGCTGTCGCGGGGACCTGCCACCTGCACCTTGCTGCCGCCGACCATGGACGCTGCCGCGGTGACCCGCAAACCTCCGCCACCTGGATCCGTCGGGGCACAGCCAAGCAGCTGCAGCTGCACCCCCAAAGGGTCACGCCGCGCCGCCCGTGTGCTCGCCACGCCAGGTCCAGAGGCCCGACCCTCTGGATCTAGGGCCACCGTCGCGAAACCCTAGGTCCGGAGCAGCACGGCTCTGTCAGCCTCGTCGAGCCCCACGCTCGAGGGGAGAGGCAGCCTGGGAGCGAAGTCCCGCCACCGCCGGATCCGCCAGGTCTTTGCCCGGCGGGGAGCACTGGCGGCGGCAGGGGGAGGGGGAGGAGGAGGGGAGGGAGCGCTCGTGGCTGCGTCGCCTCCCGAGTCGCCCGTGGGGAGGGCGACGCGGGGGAGGGGGGTCGTCATAGGTGGTATTTATCACATAGCGTGTACGTAAGGACCCCGTATTTACAAATCCACACCCTATGGGCGTTACTGCATCAGCCTTGATAGTGAAGAAGGAAAAATGAATAGCATTTCCAGGCATCAATATGAGCAATAAAATAATTAATTAATTGATTAATACCTGATGTTCAGAGTTTATTTCGTTTCCATTGTAGCCAACAAGCATGCTTGACAGGCTCACACTATCCAAGTATGGCAACAAATTGACCCACAGAACGAAACAGAGGACCATTTGTCTACAGCCTTTGAAAGAAATTGATGCCTTCCACAACATAGACGATCGCGGGCGAGCCCATGGCAGCGTAGACGGTCGCCATTAGCGACAGTGACCCGCAACTGCTCCCCGCCTGTCAGCTGTAACACGAGGCGCCGGATGGTGGTCTCCGGCAGGAAGTTATGCGTGGAACCTGTGTCCAGGAGGGCCACCAGGCACTCGCCATGGATCGTGACCGGTAAGAGCATCGTCCTTTCATCACGGATGTCGGCCAGCGCGTGAAGCGAGACAATGAGGGCAGTGGCCGGAGCGGGCACTGGTGCCGGTGCGGGCTCCATGACGGTTGGGGCGCCGTGGCCATCCTCCGATGTGTCATCCTCGATCTCGTCCATCGTCTCCAAGTAGAAGAGGCGCGGGCAGACATGGCCCGGGGCATAGAGCGCATCACAGTTGAAGCAAAGTCCCAAGCGCCGGCGCTCGAGCTGCTCCGCCTGAGTAAGGCGCCTGAACGGGCGCGTCGGGCTGGGGTGGCCGCTGGGGCTGCGGTCGACGATGCGGGTGCCATTGGAGGCGGCCGGGAGGGGGTTGTCATCCCCCACGAGGCGCGGATGGCCGCGTCAAGGCCTGGGCGCGCTGCTCGAATGCCCGGGCATAGTACATGGCCATCTGAAGGTCTTGGGGCCCCTTCATCTCGACGTCCACGCGGATGTGGTCGGGAAGGCCGCCGACGAAGAGTTCAGCCCGCTGTAGGGCCGTCACACCTGGCACGTGACACGCCAGGGCCTGGAAGCGATCGGCAAAATCCTGCACCGTGGAGGTGAAAGGCAGGCGGCCCAACTCGGCCAGTCGGCTCCCGCGTAACGGCGGTCCGAAGCAAAGAAGGCACAGCTCACGGAAGCGCTCCCACGGGGGCATGCCGCCCTCGTCCCGCTGGAGGGCATAGTACCATGTCTGGGCGGCCCCACGGAGATGGTAGGAAGCCATCCAAGTGCGCTCCGACGCGGGCGTGCGCTGCCCACGGAAGAACTTGTCACACTGGTTGAGCCAGTTAAGCGGGTCGTCCGAGCCGTCATAAGTGGCAAAGTCGATCTTGGCGAACCGGGGCGGCTGCTGGTTTGGCGCGCCATGGCCCACCGACTCGGCGGTGCGGAGAGATGATGACGGCGCTCGGTCCAGGGTGGGAAGGCCGGCGTAGGCCCCCGTGGAGCCCGATGCCCCGGGCCTCCGTGTAAATCGGCGGAGGCGACGTCCCGTTGAGCCAGCCCGGAAGCGGAGATGGTGACGATGGGAACCGGACCTCCTGGATCGGCAGACCGTCCGGCGCGGACCGGCCCAGGCTAGGGCTGGGCGGTGGCGGCGGCGGAACCTGCACTGTGGCCGCCGGTAGGGACGGCGAGGCGGGGGGTGGCGCGGGCCAGGCCGGCCACTGCGGGCCCCGAGCGGCCGCTGACGGCGCGGGTGGCGCTGCGAGCGCGGGCGTTGGCCACTGGGGCCAGGGCGGCATTAAAGTGGCCGGCGATGGTAGCACTGGGTAGCCCCTGATGATGGCCGCGGGGACGGAGTACCACGGCAGTGCCAGCTGTCCTGAGGGAACTGCCGGAGGTAGCGGCGATGGTGGCCCGTACGGGTTGGCCAAGTATAGACGGATGCCCTGGGCCGCGACCACCAGGTCATTGAGCACGCCGGCCATGGCCTCCGGGGAGAGTTGGTTCGGCATGGGGGAAGGAGATGGCGGCGAATTTTGAAAGGGGGGCGGTGGCTGGCCCGGCGTTGTGCCGGGGTTGGGGGCGATCGGCGCCGACGGGAGGGTCAGCGAGGCCGTGGTGCTCGGCGATGATGCTGCGGCGGTGGTGGAGGTGGTGGCAGCGGCGGTGGGGGTGTTGGTGGGTGGCGACGACGGTGGGGATGGTGGCGATGACATGGTCAAAACCCAGGTAGCTGATACCAAGGTGTTAAGAGCTAGGGTTCTGCCCGGTCTTGGCCGTAGGCTGTAGGGGAAGGAGGAAGAAGGGTGAGGGCTTGAGCGCGGCGGCCGGCGGCGTGGCGCCGTCCTGGCGCGTGTGGCGGCGGCGAAGGCAGGAGGCGGCTAGGGTTTTAGGGTTCTGGCTCCTCTGGGAGCCGGGCAATAGAAATAGTCTTATTGCTTGAATCTCAAAATAGTCTTACAACTCGTATATATAACCACGATGTGAAATAAAAACTAAGATAACTTGCGGGCTAAGATTGTCCGGTGGACCTCCTGCGGTCGTAGGTCCGGCCGGTCGTAACACACTATGATAGTATATTACATTTTGGGACTGAGGGAGTAGTATATTTCATTTTTGCCAAGCAAGCAATTAATTCTGGTCAAGCATGCATGCTATTCCACGATAATCCTTGTAGACTAGCGGAGACCAAGAAGAGATGCAAAGTCAGCATAGATTCAGAGAAAACAAAACACTCTGAACATTGAGGTCTTCTGTTCTATTTCCACACGCTAGAAAGTTCAGTCGGAGCACTCTGAATATAGCTAGTTAGGAGAATTGATCACATCAAACCGATCACTATCGAATCATCAATAGAGCATATTATATGGTAAAGTATATGTCAATGGTGGGCCCGTCTGTATGTTGTGGAAATTACGTGTTGTATTCCTCATGTGCAAACGCACGTATATATGGTGTATGGGGGTAGGCCACGACTTCAACTATACAAGACAACTAGGAGGTGGGCCCAATACACAGATATGCACAACACATATACTCAACATCGTTTATTAGTCAGGGTTGGCCCGTGTCTGACGGCATTAGATTCCAAGAAGTCCGTCGTCGCCTGAGGTGAGGTCTCTTGTGCCAGCCTGACCCGGCTGAGATGTGTTCCGGGTTCCAGCCACCGGCGTAACCCCGTCCTGACGCCCTGCCACTGCCAGGTCAAATAGGTACGTACGACGTACGCGCTCTCTCGTCCACCCGCCTCCGTGCCATGCCACACAGCCGCCCTCTCACTACAATGTGAGATCGTAGTGATCGATGACGACTATTGTTCGCTGGCCAAGCAATAAAACTGCGAGAGTGACATGGATAATCATGTGAAATCATAGCATGCAAATTATTCTTTAATGTTTTTTTCCGACATCTAGCTTTGAATGGTACCTACACTGCAGCTCCACGACATACTACAGTGACCAGACCATTTGTGGAGTAAACGGTGATGCCCCAAGACCCAGGTAATGTACATACTCCTATAATTGTAGGAGTGGGCTGGAGACTGGATCACCAACGTCGCCTTCACGCCTATAAATAAAGATCCGCGGTGGTGAAGGGGGATCAAACACTTCAATCTCCAATCTTCAATCACCAGCAGCTGTAGCTTTTGTTCCAGCCAGGAGGAAGAAGAAGAGGAAGAAGAAGAAGAAGAAGAAGAAGAAGAAGGAGAAGAAGAAGTCCATACGGTACGTAATTCACATTAAAACATGTGCAATTCATGAATTAATGAATAGCTGCCAGTAACAAAATAGTATATTCTATCAGTTATATTTGCTATTTAAATTTCTCCTTCATCTTAGTATGATCAGATAGAAAATCTGAAGACTAACTGGACCAAACATACATGCATACGGAGCTACCTCGGCCATGAAAATTACTATAGTCGGACGATTACTCCTCTTGGTGTTGTTGGTGACTTTCAGTGCACACTATGTGGTCATCGTCGGCACCTCCTCTTCCTTACATGGAAACGCGACAGATATGCTATCTTTGCTTGATTTCAAGGATACAATCAGCCTCGATCCGCAACAAGCCTTGATGTCCTGGAATGATAGCACCCATTTTTGCAATTGGGAAGGTGTCATGTGCAGACTGAAGACTCCACGTCGAGTCACCTCGCTAAACCTTGTAAGTCAAGGTTTGGTTGGACACATCTCTCCTTCACTTGGCAACCTAACATTCCTTCACTCTCTAGCCCTCACGGAGAACACACTCGCCGGAGAGATCCCACCCTCCCTCGGTCACCTGCGTCGCCTGCGAACCCTGCATTTGAATAATAACACGTTGCAAGGAAATATGCCGAGTTTCGCAAACTGCTCAAAGCTCAAGGTACTAGATGTTTCAGTTAACAATCTAGTTGGCCAATTTCCCACTGATTTGCCTCCTGACCTTCAGGTGCTGCGGATCGCACTTAATAACTTTGCCGGCACCATACCTACTTCTCTTGCCAATATCACAACACTAACCATGATTAGTTTCGCGTATAATCACATCCGGGGAAATATCCCAAGTGATTTTGCATCTTTTTCGCGCTTGCAACACCTGTATGCAGGTGCCAATCAGCTAGCAGGCAGGTTTCCACAAAGCGTCTTAAATCTGTCTACTCTCATCAACCTTGCCATTCCTCTCAATGATCTAAGTGGAGAGGTACCACCAAATCTATGTACCTCTCTGCCCAATCTGCAGAAACTTGCATTAGGTGGCAACTTCTTTCTAGGGCACATTCCTAGTTCTTTCACGAATGCTTCCAATCTACACCTCTTTGATTTGGCGGATAACAACTTCACCGGGTTGGTGCCCACCACGATTGGCAAACTTACCAAACTCTTGAGCTTCAATCTTGAATATAATCAGCTCCAAGCACACAGCAAGAAAGATTGGGAGTTTTTGGACAGCTTAGGAAACTGCACAAAGCTACAGGTATTCTCCATGAGTTACAATCATCTATCAGGGCACGTACCGCGTTCACTAGGTAACATTTCCAATCTGCTCCAGTATCTATACTTGGATGAAAATCAACTATCAGGAGATTTTCCTTATGGTATAACAAACCTTCGCAACTTGATCGTTGTATCACTGGGAGGAAATCACTTTACAGGTGTGATTCCAGAGTGGATTGGGCCTCTCAACACATTGCAACAGATAGATTTAGACACAAACCTCTTTACGGGGGTCATTCCGTCATCCTTGTCAAATTTGTCTCAGTTGGGGCAACTTGATCTACACTCAAACCAGTTCATTAGCCAGATACCACCAAGCTTTGGTAACTTTCCTGTAGAAGGACAAGTTATGGCTGTGCAATCGCGATATATTGATCGGTGCAGCAGGCACGTATATATAAGTACAGAGGTGGGCCATAACAGGAGGTGGGCCCTACACACACATATACACGTACACATACACAATATACTCAACC
>NC_041385.1:53147218-53155427 GCF_002162155.2 Triticum dicoccoides
AGCGGCGCCAGTGACGCAGAGACTGGAACGAAACTCCTCAAAGGTGGAAGTCGGCAGTCCCTTCGTCATCACATCAGCGAACTGCTGAGCAGTCGGCACATGGAGAACCCGCATGCGTCCAAGAGCCACCTGCTCGCGCACAAAATGAATGTCCAGCTCGATGTGTTTCGTCCGGCGATGATGAACGGGGTTGGCGGAGAGGTACACCGCAGAGACGTTGTCGCAGTAGACAACCGTAGCCTGGGAGACATCGTGATGTAGCTCCTGAAGTAACTGTCGAAGCCAGGTGCACTCGGCGACAGCGTTGGCCACAGCTCGGTACTCAGCCTCCGCGCTAGAGCGCGAAACTGTGGGTTGTCGCTTGGACGACCACGAGACGGGGGAAGGACCGAGGTAGACGCAGTAGCCAGAGGTGGACCGACGAGTGTCGGGGCAGCCGGCCCAGTCTGCATCGGAGTAAGCCACCATCTCCAGAGAAGTGGACGCCGTGAGTGTCAACCCAAGGGACATCGTGCCGCGGATGTAGCGAAGGATCTGCTTCACGAGAGTCCAGTGAGAGTCACGAGGGGCGTGCATGTGGAGACACACCTGCTGGACAGCATACTGAAGATCCGGTCTGGTGAGAGTCAAGTACTGTAGGGCGCCGACAATAGACCGGTAGAACGGAGCATCCGACGCAGGCGAACCCGCAAGAGCAGAGACCTTGGCATTCGTGTCAACAGGAGTAGCAACCGGATGGCAGTTGAGCATGCCAGCACGCTCAAGAAGCTCATGGGCATACTTCTGTTGATGAAGAAAGAAACCGTCCGGACGCCGAACGACCTCAATGCCAAGGAAATAATGGAGAGCACCCAGGTCCTTGATAGCGAACTCGTCACGCAGCCGGAGAGTAATCTGCTGAAGAACGGCTGCGGAGGAGGCTGCCAGGATGATGTCGTCGACGTAAAGCAACAAATATGCAGTCGTGTCACCGTGGCGATAGACAAACAGTGAGGCGTCCGAGCGAGTGACGCTGAAGCCCAGTGTCTGAAGAAACCCAGCGATCCGCTGGTACCAGGCACGGGGTGCCTGCTTGAGCCCGTAAAGAGAGCGCGATAGCAGGCACACATGGCCGGGGAAGGAGGCGTCGACGAAACCGGTGGGTTGCTCACAAAACACCTGCTCCTCAAGATGGCCATGGAGGAAGGCGTTGGAGACATCCATCTGGTGAACGGGCCAGCCGCGAGAAACGGCGAGCTGGAGGACAGTGCGGATCGTGCCCGGTTTGACAACCAGGGCGAACGTCTCCGTGAAATCAACTCCAGCGCGCTGGCAGAAACCGCGGACCACCCAGCGAGCCTTGTAGCGCTCAAGTGAACCGTCTGAGCGGGTCTTATGACGGAAGACCCACTTGCCGGTGATGACGTTGGCGCGAGGAGGCCGGGGAACCAGAGTCCAGGTGCGGTTCCGTTGGAGAGCGTCGAACTCTTCCTGCATCGCCGCAAGCCAGTGAGGATCACGGAGGGCGGCGCGGGCAGACGCAGGAATGGGTGATGGCTCCGCGGCAGAGGCGGCGAGGACGTACTGGTCACGCGAGTAGCGGAGGCTCGGGCAGTGAATACCGGCGCGAGCACGGGTGACAGGACCGGACGGGGCCACCGGTGCCGGCGAGGCGGCCGGCGAGGCGGCCGGCGTCACAGCCGGCGTCGCGGCCGGCGTCGCGGCCGGCGATAGAGCCGGCGAGGAGGCCGGCGTCACAACCGGCGTCGCGGCCGGCGATAGAGCCGGCGAGGCGGCCGGCGGCGAGGCCGGCGAGGCGGCCGGCGTCGGGGCGGCGGAGGAGGCGCCCGACCCCGCGGCGCCTGAGGCGGGGGCGGCGGGTGAAGGCGGGGCGCCGGCCGCAACGGCAGGGCCGACCGTGGAGGGCGCCGGCAGTAGGGCCCGTGGACCGCCAAAGCCCGGAGGCGGTCCACGAACCAGGCGTGCTCGTCCACCTGACGAGGTCGTCGATGGGCCGGCGGTGGCCGGCGGTGACGAGACGACGAGGGGTGCCTGCTGCTGAAACGGGAAGACCATCTCATCAAAGTAAACGTGTCGATATTTGGACATTTCCAAGAACAATCTTGATAGCCGAGTTCCAGTGGAGATCTTTGCAATCCCATCAGTTATTGGAATTGATTTTTCATTCAACAACCTTGGTGGACAACTCCCTATCGAGATTGGCAATGCCAAACAACTCATATTTTTTCGAGTTTCGTCAAATAAGCTATCTGGAGATGTTCCAAACACTTTGGGTGATTGTGAAAGTTTGGAAGACATTGAGTTAGACTCAAATATTTTCAGCGGAAGCATTCCCACTTCATTGGGCAAGATAAGCAGCCTCAATGTTTTGAATTTTTCTTCCAATAACTTAACTGGGTCAATACCAGCATCTCTTGGCAACCTACAAGTTCTGGAGAAACTTGATTTGTCATTCAACCATCTTCATGGTGAGGTTCCAACAAAAGGGATCTTCAAGAATGCAACTGTTGTGCGGATTTATGGAAATCAGGGGCTTTGCAGTGGGGCATTGGAGTTGCACATGCTAACATGTTCTTTTATGCCTTCAAATTCAACTAGGCACAAGGAATACTTAGTGTTGAAAGTAGTCATCCCAATAGCTAGTATGGTGTCACTTGCTATGGTCATATTTGGATTAATTTTCTGGAGAGGAAAACACCAAGGCAAATCCATATCGTCACCATCATTTGCTACAAAATTTCCCAAAGTTTCTTTCAACGATCTGGCAAGAGCAACAGAGGGATTCTCAATATCCAACTTAATTGGAAGAGGGAGATATAGTTATGTCTACCAAGGAAAACTAGCTGAAGAAGAAAATGAGGTTGCTATAAAGGTCTTCAACCTAGAGACAAGAGGAGCACAAAAAAGCTTCATTGCAGAATGTAATGCATTGAGAAATGTGCGGCACCGTAATTTGCTACCTATCTTAACCGCTTGCTCCAGCATTGATTCTGATGGTAACGATTTCAAGGCCCTAGTGTATGTGTTCATGCCACGAGGAGACTTACATAAACTACTATATTCAACTCAAGACCATGAGGGCTCTTCTAATTTGTACCTTATCACAATGGCTGAAAGGATAAGCATTTTGGTGGATGTAGCAGATGCACTGGAGTACCTACACCACAACAACCAAGGCATAATGGTTCATTGTGATCTAAAGCCTAGCAACATTCTTTTGGATGAGAATATGACAGCTCATGTTGGAGACTTTGGCCTGGCAAGATTCAAAGTTGGTTCGACTTCATCATCTCAGTGTAACTCAAGTTCTTCTTCGGTTGCAGTAATGGGAACAATTGGATACGCTGCTCCAGGTAATTGACTCTTTGTCACCACTTTTTCTTCTACATCTATGTAAACCAATGAAAGCAAAATTAACTCCTTTTGTATTCACTGATGTGTAGAATATGCAGGGGGTGGTCAAGTTTCAACCGCCGCGGATGTTTACAGCTTTGGTGTCGTTCTCCTCGAGATATTCATTCGAAGAAGGCCAACTGATGACATGTTTACGGATGGACTGAATATCGTGAAGTTTACAGAGATTAGCTTTCCTGATAGTGTATTGGAGATTGTCGATCCCCAGCTGCTACAGGAATCGGAGGAAACTCCAGTAGTATTGAAGGAAACAAGTGTAAATGTTCTGCTACCTATTCTAAACATTGGCCTTCGCTGCACCAAGGCATCTCCGGGTGAACGCATCACCATGCATGAGTGGCTGCTATGCTACATGGAATCAGGGATGCATATCTCAATGCTAACTGAATAGACAAGTTGTTGTATAATTGGCTTTTATCACATAGCGTGTATTTAAGAAGTATGAGCTAGCTGAACAAGCAAGTCTATGTATAGTTGGTATTTGTCACATAGCGTGTATGTAAGGGGCCCATATTTATAAATCCACACGTTTACGGTGTTACTGCACCAGCCTAGATAGTGAAGAAGGAAAAATGAATAGCATTTCCTGGCATCAATATCAGCAATCAAATAAATAATTTACTGATTAATACCTGATGTTGGGAGTTTATTTGGTTTCCATTGTAGTCAACAAGTATGCCTGACAGGCTGACACTATCCAAGTATGGCAACAAATTGACCCACAGAACGAAACAGAGGACCATTTGTCTACAGCCTTTGAAAGAAATTGATGCCTGCCACAAGTGCCCCTTCCAAGTTGGCATTTGTTAAACTTACCTACAGAACGAAACAAAGGAGATGATTTAAAACCATATCCAGTAATTCAAGGGGTATGCTAATCATCAGCAATGAGTTATTAAATCTGCTCCAGTGACAGTTCAATTTGGTCTCTCTGGAGGTACAGTACTACTCCCTCCTTTCTTAAATATAACTATTTTTAGAGATTTCAAAATGGACTATATACGGATGTATATTGGTCTGCCGCAGTATATAGACTGCAGCAACAACACAGGTTCAGAAAAAACACCCAAAACACTCTGAACATGCAGTAGGAGTACTTGTTGCATTATATGCAGAAAGATCAGTAGGCTGCAGCAGGAAGCCAGGAACACAGATTCAGAAAGTACTTGTGTTTTATTTCTACAAGCTAGAATGTTGAGTCAGAGCCTCGCCGCAAGCGCAGGAGACTTGATCACATCAGTTAATTTTATACAGTGACGTTAGAAGGAGGGCAATGGGTCCTGGCCTGGGCCGCCACTGCCCTCCCCTGGTCGTGGGCTGCCTGCGGTATCCATAAAAGTGCCCGCAAACTCTATGTTCGTGGACGATCGCGCCACGGTTAGGGCCAAAATTGCCGTCGGTGGACCCACGCAGAACCCGACGTGCTAGGGTACGCCCGAGGGCGTCAAGGAAAACGTTTTTCGCGAAAGCCTTGTGGACCCGCCTAGTCAGCGGCTGCGCGTCGCCGAGAATCTTCGTCGTCCTCATCGCCTCGTTTTCCCGCAGGAATCAATGCGAAGGCTGCCGCCGGTCAGCCTTTCATTGATTCACGGGCGGCGCAGTGAAGGCGCACCGCCGTGCGTCCCGCCCCTCCCCGCCATGCGTCCACACTACTGCCGCCCGCTCGCCGCCCACTCGCCGCTATAAAAGCCGCCCCTTCCTCGCCGCTGGCCGCACAGTCTACAGCCTCTCTCTCGCTGTCATGCTCTCTTCTTCACCGCCGATGCCCTCTCTCTCCTCGTCTCTCGAACCCTGACCATGGTCGAGCGCTACCCCGGCGAGAGAGCAGAGGCCAATGGCTTCGGCCACCGCGACAGTTCCTGGACGCCGAGGCGGATGGAGACGACGTCGTCGTCCTCGTCGGGCTCCCGTTCCTCCGGGTCGCCGGCGCTCCTCCCCGTCAAGCCGGAGCTGCAGGATACGCCGCTCGGGCGGCACACCCGCGGCGGCGCCCTCGTCATCAATGAGGGCAGTCCTGTCCCTTCTCCTCCCTCCTCCCATCTCGTCGAGCCTAATACCGAGCCGACACTCCTTCCCGCGAAGAAGGAGCATGAGGCCATTGTCAGTGTCAAAACCGGCGGATCTCGGGTAGGGGGTCCCGATCTGTGCGTCAAGGCTGATGGTAACAGGAAGCAAGGGACACAGATGTTTACCCAGGTTTGGGCCCTCTCGATGGAGGTAAAACCTTACTTCCTGTTTGATTAATATTGATGATATGGGTAGTACAAGAGTAGATCTACCACGAGATTGTAGAGGCTAAACCCTAAGAGCTAGCCTATGATGGTATGATTGTAATTGTGATCAGCCTTCTAAGGACCAACCTCTCCGGTTTATATGGACACCGGAGAGGGCTAGGGTTTACATGGAGTCGGTTACAAGGAAGGAAACACAATATCCGGATCGCCAAGCTTTCCTTCCATGCAAAGGAGAGTCCCATCCGGACACGGGCCGAAGTCTTGAGTCTTGTATCTTCACGCTTCAATAGTCCGGACGTTGTACACAGTCCGGCTGTCCGGATACCCCCTAATCCAGGACTCCCTCAGTAGCCCCTGAACCAGGCTTCAATGACAATGAGTCCGGCGTGCGGTATTGTCTTCGGCATTGCAAGGCGGGTTCCTTCTCCGAATACGCCGAAGTAATTATCGAACACTTGAATCGTGTCCGGATCCACAAAATGGTCTTCACATGCCACCGTAGAGAGAATGATATTTCACAAACGCAATCTGCTGACAACTTTTTCTGATGACGTGACATGTTATTACGGGCGGATCATCATTCGAACCGTTTTCCCACAACCAGCTATAGCGCATATTACGAGGCGGTTTCTTTGACACGTCTTGTCAAAGCAGAGATCGTGTCCCCTTATCACAGGATTCTCATCAATACGGGTATGGGTAATCCCACCACGCCATCAATCGTGGCGCTTGGGAAGCAAGCGATTCCCAACGGGCAAGTGGGGAGGCTCACCGCTTTCGTCGCCTCTATAAAGGGATAAGATTTCCTCATTTTTACCCACGCCTCCTTTCTCCCTTGCCCACTCTTGCCCCCTCGAGCTCCAGCGCCCAAGCCCAAGTCTTTTCTACACAGCTAAACATGTCCGGAGCAGGAGGCAAGTGGGTGGCTTCCACCATCAAGGAGAAGCATGTCACAAATCTTCGGGCGGCCGGATACTTGGCCGCAGACATAGCGCACCGGCTACCGAACGCCGGGCAGGTCATTCCGACCCCAGGACCCCACGAGAGGGTCGTGTTTGTTGCCCACTTTGTGCGTGGACTGGGATTTCCACTTCATCCCTTCGTCCGCGGGCTTATGTTTTACTACGGGCTAGATTTCCATGATCTAGCACAAAATTTCGTCCTCGACATCTCAGCGTTCATCGTCGTATGCGAGGCCTTCCTCCGCATCCGGCCTCACTTTGGCCTGTGGCTGCAAACCTTCTGCGTGAAGCCGAAGATTGTTAGCGGCCAACAAGCAGAGTGCGGAGGAGCCATGGTGGGCAAGATGCCCAATGTCACCTGGCTGGACGGCTCCTTTGCGGAGACCGTAAAAGAATGGCAATCGGGGTGGTTCTACATCACCGAGCTGCGCGGCGCCAACTAGGCGGCGGCCCCCGAATTCAGATCTGGAGCCCCCATGTGGCTCACCTCCTGGGAAAGGAAGGGCCTGTCCTGGGGAGAATCTACGGAGCTGATCGGACTCCAGACCTGCATCAAGAGCATGAAGAACAAGAACATCAAGCTTGTTAATGTGATCCAGGTTATGCTCGTTCGCTGGATTCTACCATGCCAAAGGCGGGTATTTAATCTGTGGGAGTTCGTCCCGGCCGAACACCAGACACTCCGGAAGCTCTACTACATGACGCACAAAGGTGCATGGAAGGTGTTGTTCAAGGCCTCCGAAGTACCTCCTCCCACATCCGAGGACCGCGGGCTTCACACCGCGCGGGCTCCTAGTCAGGTGAGTTCTCAGACTACCACCGGATTCGGTTCTTCCCAATATATCCATGGAAGAGCTTTAAGTAGTTATGCATATTTGCTTCAGGATTATGTGGAGACAGCGGAGCAGGTTTACTGTCCGGCTCTGCTACCAGAAGGCCCAGCTGATGCTATCCTGACGGAGATGCTGCTCCCGGCACCGTACAAGGTGCCGGAGAAGAAGGCCGAAAAGAAGGCCCCGAGGACCCGAAAGGGTCTCCGGCGTAAGGTTATGCCAGAAGCCTCGTCCGAAGACGACGAGGCACACTCCTCCCATGAGGGAGAGGAGGAAGAAGAAGAATACGCCCCATCCAAAAAGGATGAGGGACCCGGGGAGGTGGACCAGGGGGCCGGAAAAGGCCTCGGCGTAAGGTCGTCATACCCCTGTCGTCTGATGACGATGAGACAGATTCCTCCCACGGAGGCGGGGGGAATCAAGAAGAAATTCCACCTCTCCGCACTGGGAGGAGAAGAAGAGAAAAGCCGCCCCGGAGGGGGAGGCTGGGGCGTCCAAGAAGGAGAAGGTGTCCCTTCCGGACTACTCCGCCACGGCCGCCCACAGTGAGGAGGGGTGGCTGCCCCTTAGGCAGCTGCCAGTGCGATCGTAAGTGTCCGCACTCCATCCTAACTTCACTCTATAGCTTTTGTTTAACGCCGAACATATGTGCAGTCCGACCAGGGCTCACCCCGAAGTGTCTTCCTCCGGGTCCCTGAGCGATTCGGAGATCAATTCGCTTCCGACAGCCACTACTCCTCCGCCCGCAGATGACGTGGAGGTGTTG
>NC_041385.1:53155549-53200191 GCF_002162155.2 Triticum dicoccoides
GCCCCGAGATGGGGTCCCAGACGTTGGACACGTGTGGTTCAAGATCCCCGCGGATCGTACCGATGAGAGCTACAGTAGGCCGGGCTCTCAGCCGAACACTGTCCCGGAACCTTCAATGGTTCCGAACTCAGGCGGACAGCCCCTCGTTAGGGAGGGCGAGCCATCTGCATCGAGGACTTCCGGTGCGCCCGAGGCGCCGGATTGTCTGCTGGAAGTGCTTCGCGGCGCTTCCATGGGTGAAGAGCACCGTACTCTTATGAGTTCGGTGATTCGAAAGGTTTCGTCCGCCCAGAGCGGACTAACCGAAGCTTGCACCATCCTCTTGACAGGCTTTGAGGTAAGCAATAAATATGTGTAAAATTACCACCCGATAGGTAGTAGCCCCTGATACTCTGTGTGGTGTTCAGAAAGAAAAACCAAACGGAGGGTCAATAATAATCCGCAGGAGTCTAACAATAAATATTCGTGTGCATAAGCAGGCTGTGCTGCTTGCTGCTGCTGCCCGTACTGCCAAGGTTGCCGAACTACAGCGGGACCTGGAGCAAGCGCAGGGAGAGCTGTAACACCCCAAAAATTTAACCATGTTTTGTTTATTAAAATTTTGCCAGGAAACTAAAATTTTATTTTCTGGGTTTATCTTTTTAATCCCAAGTGAAAACTTTCCAAAGTTTTTATTGGACTTGTATACTATCTCAATAAAACATTTCTTTTATTAGTGGGATTATTTATATAATTATTTTTCCTGAGCTTTATTTCTCTAAAATGGTTTTTCATAAGTTTAGGGTCCCATTTGCACTACAACCCTTTGATAAATTCATTTAAAAATCCCACCAAAATTTGGGGATGACATGTGATGTCCCTAAATCACTTTTGTGCAAAAATATTCCTTAATCATTTGGAGATTTTGAGTTTTACCACAAGTTTTTAAATCTGGTCCAGTTGTACTTTTGCACTACAACCTATTTAAATATTTCTTTAAAACTTCCACCAAAATTAGAGGATGTTAGTAGGAGTATATTATTCAATTTTGTGCAAAAATCCACTGGTGTTCTTTGGAAAATTTGAGCAAAACATCCTCTTTTGCTCTCTGGTCCAGTTTGGCTTTTTCTACAGCAACTCCAATTTTTGTTGCTCTAATGCCCATGATCTTTCTCCTGTTTATTAACCACCCTGCAAAATCCTTAAGTCCGGGAGAGTGGACCCATTGGAGTATATTTGGTGCATGCAATGATAGCTTTTACTTTCTGTCCAGAAATGGTTTTCTCAAAAACTTCCACTAGCAAGTTTCTGCTTTTGCCAAACTAACCTTGCCACCCTCTTTAACATCTAAAGAGACACTAGTCTGGAGTTTTTGGCCACCCCAAGAAATGCCTAGATGCCCTTGGCATTTTGTCAAACACCTTTTGTGCATGGTTAGTTTTGACATAGTTCCTGGTTTGCACATTGGACCTGCTTGCTTTGCCTAACCAGCATGTCTAATGGCCCTACCATAGTCTATAGCCCCAACCTGATTAAGCTCATGTGATTTGGAGCCCTCTGGCATGCCGTGGCATTTTGCCGAACATGCAGCGTGTGTGCTCTAGGCGCGCCCAGAGCGCACGTTTTGCATGCGCGCGCACTGAGCCGCCGCGTCTCATTGCCGCCTCCCCGCGCCCGTCCTGGCCCCTTCCCGCTTGCAGGCAACACACCCGCCCTCTCCCTCGCCGTAGAGCCGCCCCTAGAGCTCCACAGTGCCGCCGTCAGGTCGGCCGTAGCCACTAGCGGCCGGCCACAGCAGCCCCTGCCATGGACGGCGCCGCCCGAGCCACACGCGTGCGCCAGCTGCCCTCTGGAGCAGTCCGAGCTCATCCACAACCTCGTCTGCAAGCGCTCGTCGCTGCCACGTCCCCCTGCTGCAACAGACCGGCGGTTCGTCGTCGAGCTTATCCACGGCCGCCGCGGAACCGACCCCGGTTGCCTATAAAAGGGGGCCCGAGCTCGACCAGGCACGCAGACAACCTCAAGCCACTCCTCCAAAGCCCCCACGGCCAGCAAGCGACGGCGGGGAGCCTTCTTCCCCCATCTCCGGCAGGTTCGGCCACCGCCACGTCCCAGTCCCGCTCGTCGCAACCAGAGCCTCCCCCGTCCATCTGGTGCCACCGTTCAACTCCCCTGAACCTTGCGGAGCTGACCAGCCTCTCAAACTCGACGGGGAGCCACCGTAGCGCGGACCCCCAAATTCCCCCGAAGCCACCTCCGCCGCAGAGCTCGCCGCCGGTGACTCCCTTCATCCCCGCCAGCCTGGCGACCACCGGGAGGACCGCCCTGGCCTGGCGGATCCCTCCCTGCCCTCCGGAACCCGCGAGGAGCCGCCGTTCACCGGTGTCAATCGCCGGAGTCCCGCCTCTACTCGGACAGAGGAGGGAGGCGGGGGCGACTGGTCAAACCTGACCAGTGGGCCCATGTACCCACTGTCAGTGACCCAGTGCTGGTCTATGCTGGCGTAAGTGGAGGCGTGATCCCAGAGTACGTCTTCGACGTGTATTGATTTCAAAACGTTTTTCTTTTTCTGTTTTATTTAAAAACAAAATTTTGACCAAACTTTGACTGGCTATAACTTTTTGAGTATAACTCCAAATGAGTTGATTCTTTTTCCTACCTCTCTGAAATTTTGTCTAGTTTATTTGCATGTTGATTTGAAAAAAATTCAGACAACTTTTTTGTACTGTTTTGAAACTATGGATTAATTTGAATATTTTCAAAAATACGATTTTGAAGAAGAAGACATCTTTCAAAAATGCACCCCCACTTGCATACTCTTGAAGGCAAGCATTCTGAACTCTAGCATAATATTTTTGGTGTGTCGTTTGAATGTGGTTACACACTCCTTGTCTCGGAGTTTTCGTTATTTTATGTGATGATATGAACATACTCATAAGTGCATATTAATGATTCCATGCTACTGAAATCTGATACGTTGTGATAGTAGTCACCCTCGTATGCTTTTCATGCATACCAGAAGGAAGCCGGGAAAGTATCTGTCTTGGGTAGGCATGAGCTTGTCACTAGTTCCTCGTCGAGATGAGTGTGTCCGGTATGGCATGATGGGGTATGAAGAGTGGTGATTCTGTTTGTTGGATGAAATATATTTGTTATGCTAATCATGCAGGGAATACTTAAACCTCCTGAGTCGACCATAGATCGAGTCTTGTTCCAGTAACCCCCATACTTGTTTCGTACTACCACTTGTCCCTGCAGCAGGTAGGGTATGGTTCAGTAAGTTGTCAACCCCTTTCTAGCACACACTATACAGAGAGGCCATGGTGGAAGATACCGACTGCAGCCGGTAGGCAGGCCACCTGGTCCGGGGGTATGGGTGTTTCCGGTTGGGACCGAGAGGGGGGGCACCCCTTAGCAGCGCGTGGTATAAATTTGATCCCATGCTAATCGAGGTTGTAGCCTCCCCACTTAGAGTTTTGCTTGACATGTGTCATGGGTGATTCCAGACACCGGTAAGTTAAGCTGGTGTGTGCGGGTCCGGTGTGTTTTCAATTAAAAGACCGTAGACGGAATTAGTCCCGATGGACTAAAGGAATCTGTTACTCGTGGGTAAAGAGTACACCCTCTGCAGAGATTAAATCTATTAGAATAGCCGTGTCCATGGTTAAGGACTACAGTCTGGGATGGGTCAAGTGTCGGTCTTAGTGTCGGTCTTCGGAGGAGAAACTGCTAAACCAGCACATGGATCCTGACTTGTGACTTATAATGATTATGATTATTACTATTATGGACTAACCCTTTGTATTATTTGAATTATTGAGTATCCCTGGGAAGGTTCTACCTCCTGGATAATCACTGTGATTGTTTTCTTATAAGCCCTTTATGCGGTGTCGCTGAGACGCCTGGCTGTGGCCTGCTTGTTAATTATTTACTTTATAAGCCCTTCATGTGGTGTCGCACAGACGCCCGACTGTGGCATGTTCGTTACTCGTCTCGCTTATAAGCCCTTTATGTGGTGTCGCTCAGACGCCCGACTGTGGCATGCTGTTATTTATTTACTTCATAAGCCCTTTATGTGGTGTCGCTCAGACGCCCGACTGTGGCATGATGTTATTTATTTACTTCATAAGCCCTTTATCTGGTGTCGCTCAGACGCCCGACTATGGCATGCTGTTATTTATTTACTTCATAAGCCCTTTATGTGGTGTCGCTCAGACGCCCGACTGAGGCATGCTCGTTATTTACTATCCTTTCGAGGCGTCGCTACGGACACCCGATCGGTGCATTTTATTACTACTCTGTTATTGCATATTCATGTTGTATATAAATAACCTGCTTGCATGCATCAGGGATTTTATTTTATGACTGACATTGTGATCATAGAATATTTCAAAGCATGATTATCATTTGTTATATTATACCCGTGTTCATAATGTTTACGAGTACATTCAAAGTACTCACTGGCTTGTCCCTGGCTATTGTCTTGGCTAGATTTCTTGCTTGGAGAGGAGCGTTGTGATGACAGCCCCAGAACCCAAGCAATGGTGACAACAGCCTCGCGAAGATAGGAGTTACCCAGGTCAGCTGTTCCTGTGGGAAATGAAGTCCCATAGATGCTGAGAGACCACAAACCGCTTCCGCCACTAGCCACTAGAAACCAATTGTTGTACTCATAGGCCAGAATGGTCTTGTACTACATATTATGTATTTTTCTTGGAATTTCTGTATCAAGTTGGTGCCTCATCAGCTAACAGTAATCCTGGGGCTGGTGAGCACAAGGGCCATTTTCTGGGAAATGATATCCCGAAAATCCGGTCCTGACAAGAGCTCGGCCTCACGAAGAGGCAGCTCGAGGAGCATAAAGGTAAGCGATTCCCCGCTCGCATGTATTTAAAGATAGGCAAAATTGGCCAGTCTAATGCCAAAGCATTGTGACTGTGTAACATGGGCCACCGCCGAAGTGGCATCCCTGAAGAAAGCGTTGTCCGAGGCCGAAGACAAAGCGGCCTTGGAATGCAAGGAGCGCGAAAAGCAAAGTGCTAGAGTGGGCGAGGTACAACAAGAGCTCCGGGACCTTAGCAAGAAGTGCGAGTCCGTGGAGCATGATCTGAAGGTGAAAGAGGCCGAACTTGCGAAGGCCCTTGTGAATTTGAAAGACGCCAAGGCCAAAGCCGAGAAAGAACAGCAGGAGATCCAGGAGGCCAAAAAGATAGCAGCGGGTAAGAAGTTCTTTATGCAAAGCAAACATGTGGAGGAGGCGTTTCTTTTACTTACTCGAATTCGGAGCTCCCCAGGGGCATTTGCAGATCTGCCACGCAGCGTATCAGACGCTGCGGAGTTCTACCATGCCCAGGAGGGGACCTCAACGGAGAAGTTGTTCTGGTCCCACTATGCTGGGGCCGAACATCCGATGCCTCTAAGCGACCAACTGAAGCAGTTGGTCGAACTCCACAGGGCGGCCGAGCTGGCTATGAAAGGCTTCATAGTCCGGATGTGGCCTGGTGAGCTCCTGCCCAGTAGCTACTTTGGCCTAATCAAGCGGATGGTGGATGCCTACCCGCGGCTTGAAGTGATCAAGCAATCTGTTTGCATCGAGGGTGCCCGCCGGGCCTTTGCCCGCGTCAAGGTGCATTGGGGCAAGATGGATGCGGAGAAGCTTGTCAAGGACGGGCTGCCGGAGGGCAAGGCGCATCGCCATCCCGAGATGTACTATGATGGCGTTATGAAGGGTGCTCATCTCGTGGCCGATGAGTGTACCAAGGACACCATTTTTGAATGAAGTCACTTCTATCATGTTTGTAATTTAAAGATGAAGTTACTTGCGCTATGTAGCACTTTTGTTATTTAAAATATTACCTTCTGTACGGCTGTTTATAAGATTCTGAAAGTAGGCCAGTCGTCAGCTTCCGCCCCCACGTAACTAGTACTGGGGTGTTCGTGGAAAACCCGAACACTCTTTATCCAAATGTTTGGTCCATTAAGGAGGTGCTCGGCGCAGCGAACAAGGCCATCGGACTATGCGGTTTTATAACTTTCACTTAGCCATAGAACTCTACAATTTTAAATTTCGGCGAAGCCCCTAGAATTCGGAAGGCCGAACTGGGGCGCTATACACGCCTAGATCGGACGAAGCCGATTTATCGCCTAAAGCGGAAATCTTTAAGGATTTTAGAACCTCTCGAACAGCGACCAACTCTCGCCACATCATGCCGGTCAGTTTTTGGCTTTCTCTATTGAGGTGCTCGTCCGGAAGAACCGGGATACAATCGCAGTAGTTCTCCCTGCGCTACCTTAGCCGATATAACGGAACGTAAGGCACCAAAACAAGGAAGCCAGGCTATCCCAACTGTAGACCCAAGACATGATTCGGAGCTGATGCATATAGTGCTATAAGTTCGGGATGCCGCACTGTTGAAAGTGTTCGGACTTTACTTGCCATATTACGGGGCGCCATGAGAAGCCCCTGGCGAACTGACCGTACCAAGGTGTACGGATGCAATATCGAATGAACATTTATAAGAGGGAAAAATGCTCGAATAAGAATAATAAGCTAACGCTATATATGATCTCCCATTGACAAATAATACGTTTAAGCGTATGTTTACAATGGATGCCTTAAGTGGAGATAAATAGGACTATTTGATATGTCCTATCCAGGGGCAGGCTGTGTATAGATAGATAAAGCAGGTATAATGATCGTAAATAGATTCCACCTGGGTATTTCCTTCTGCGCACAATGTCTGTTGCCTCCTTGTATGTCTCTCCCATGTAAGTCCGGAAATTCGGCTCTTCTGAGGATGCTGCACTAACGCGGTGTCCTGAAAGGTAAGAGGGAAAGATTATGAAGATATTTGGCTGTTACCCGCATTATTGACAGAGTCATTGGTGCGCCTCCGCCTATGCCCATCGTATCTTGAGTGTGTAATTGTGTACGCGTGGCACGAATGCTGCTTTGAAGGGGCTTGAGCGGAGGTCGGACTGCTAATCACGCTCTTGGCATTCCTGATGATCCTGTTGCAGGGTGCTCCGGACTCGCTTGACGGTGCTCGAAGTTGTCGCTGAATTGGTTTGTCGGAGTAGGCCGCATTGTACTTCTGCCGCGAGGGCTCCCGTATGCTCTTCTGTTCGAAGGGAGCGGTCCATATTTCCATTGACAGTGATGACCCTGCGCGGTCCTGGCATCTTGAGCTTGAGGTATGCATAATGTGGTACCGCATTGAATCTAGCAAATGCGGTTCGTTCGAGCAGTGCGTGGTAACCACTACGGAAAGGGACGATATCGAAGATTAACTCTTCTCTCCGGAAGTTGTCCGGGGATCCGAAGACCACTTCCAGTGTTATAGAGCCCGTACAGCGGGCCTCTATTCCAGGAATTACACCTTTAAAGGTGGTTTTGGTGGGCTTGATCCTTGAAGGGTCAATGCCCATTTTGCGCACTGTGTCCTGATAAAGCAAGTTCAGGCTGCTGCCACCATCCATAAGGACTCGCGTGAGGTGGAATCTGTCGTTGATTGGGTCTAAGACCAATGTGGCTGAGCCGCTTTGACGGATGCTAGTGGGATGATCCCTACGATCAAAAGTGATCGGACAAGCTGACCATGGGTTGAATTTGGGGGCGACTGGCTCCATCGCATAGACGTCCCGTAGAGCCCGCTTCCGTTCCCGCTTGGGGATGTGAGTGGCGTAGATCATGTTGACCGTTTTCACCTTGGGGGGGATTTCTTTAGTCTCCCTGTGTTCGTACACCGGGGCTCTTCGTCATCGTCGTTGTGCAGCCCCTTGTCCTTGTTTTCGGCGTTTATTTTGCCGACTTGTTTGAACACCCAACAGTCCTTATTGGTGTGGTTGGCTGGTTTGTCCAGTATGCCATGAATTTGGCACGAGCACTCCAGTATGCGGTCCAGACTGGACGGTCCCTGATTATTTCTTTTGAACGGCTTTTTCCACTGACCGGACTTAGATCCGCTGAATCCAGCATTGACTGCCGTGTCTTCAGTGCTGTCACCGTTGTTCCATCTCTTATGTCTGTTACGCCGTGGCTTGATGTTAGTATCGCGGCCATCCGAAGTGCCGGAATGTGGCATGGTGCCGCTGCAGGCCAGCTAGCTGTCCTCACCCGCGCAGAAGCGGGTCATTAGTGTTGTGAGAGCTGCCATGGACTTGGGTTTTTCGTGGCCGAGGTGTGGAGCAAGCCACTCGTCACGGATATTATGCTTAAAAGCCGCCAGGGCTTCGGCGTCCGGACAATCGACTATTTGGTTCTTTTTAGTTAGGAACCGAGTCCAGAATTTCCTAGCTGACTCTCCGGGCTGTTGAGAAATGTGGCTCAGGTCATCAGCGTCCGGTGGTCGCACATATGTGCCCTGGAAGTTGTCGAGGAATGCGTCTTCCAGGTTTCCCAACTGCCAATGGAATTTGCTGGCAGGCTGTTTAGCCAATGCCGGGCTGGTCCTTTGAGTTTAAGGGGAAGATACTTGATGGCATGTAGATCATCTCCCCGTGCCATGTGAATGTGGAGAAGGAAATCTTCGATCCATACTGCGGGTGAGGGAGTTCCGGACTAGGGGGTGTCCGGATAGCCGAACTATCATCATCGGTCGGACTCCAAGACTATGAAGATACAAGATTAAAGACTTCGTCCCGTGTTCGGATGGGACTTTCCTTGGCGTGGAAGGCAAGCTTGGCAATATGGATATGTAGATCTCCTACCATTGTAACCTACTCTGTGTAACCCTAGCCCTCTCCGGTGTCTATATAAGTTTAGCCTCCTTGATCTCGTGGTAGATCCACTCTTGTAACACACATCACCAATATTAATCAAGCAGGACGTAGGGTTTTACCTCCATCAAGAGGGCCCGAACCTGGGTAAAACATCGTGTCCCTTGTCTCCTGTTACCATCCGCCTAGACGCACAGTTCGGGAACCCCTACCCGAGATCCACCGGTTTTGACACCGACATTTGTGCTTTCATTGAGAGTTCCTATGTGTCGTCACCGATAGGCTCGATGGCTTCTTCGATCATCATCAATGATGCAGTCCAGGGTGAGACTTTTCTCCCCGGATAGATCTTTGTATTCGGCGGCTTCGCACTGCTGGCCAATTCGCTTGGTCATCTGGAGTAGATCGAAAGCTACGCCCCTGGCCGTCAGGTCAGATTTGGAAGTTTAAACTTCACGGCGGACATCCGCGGGGACTTGATCTTCGATGGATTTGAGCCACAGCCGAGCGTGCCGCACTGTCACGGCGAGCATGATTTAGCTCTGCGGCCAGACAGTACCCTGGAGGCCGCACTCGAACCCGCTCCGATCTTCAATTCGGAGCCAGCTGCGCAGGTCGAGGACGGATGGCTAGACACCGCCGCGGGAATTGCAACCTCTACGGCGATAGAGCCGAACAATGACCTTGTCCCTCATGAAGCTTGTGACTCCGAGGTGCCGGACTCCTCGCCGGACTCCGAACCTCCCGCGCCCCCTCCGATCGAATCCGATTGGGCGCCGATCATGGAGTTCACCGCAGCGGACATCTTTCAACACTCACCTTTCGGCGACATCTTGAGTTCGCTAAAGTATCTCTCGTTATCAGGAGAGCCCTGGCCAGACTGCGGTCAGGATGGTTGGGATGCGGACAACGAAGAAATTCAAAGCCCACCCACCACCCACTTGGTAGCCGCTGTCGGCGATCTAACCGACATGCTAGACTACGACTCCGAAGACATCGACGGTATGGACGATGATGTCGGAAACGACCAAGAACCAGCGCCCACCGGGCACTGGAAAGCCACCCCAACTCACGACGTATACATGGTGGGTACACCAAAAGGAAGCGGCAATGAGGAAAAACGGGACGTGGCGAAGGACAACTCCCCCAACAAACAACCAAAACGGCGACGCAAGCACCGCCCGAAGACCGGCCTCGATAAAAATGGCACCCATACGGACAAGGCCCTAGAGCAGGGCGAAGCAGTGGACGACGCACACGTCACCAAGCAGCCAGCCGGACATGAACTGGACAAGCAACCCATCCCCGGCGAAGACGATCTCACATCACCCGAGCATACGAATCTTCATAAAAGGCTCGTCGCCACGGTAAGAAGTTTGAAGAAGCAAAGGCGGAAGCTCAAAATAGCACAGGACGCACTCAGAATGAGATGGAGCAAAGTACTCAACAGCGCAGATAAACATGGCGCTAGTCACCAGACAAAGAGCTACCCGAAGCGCAAGCTGTTGCCCGAATTTGACGAGGAGGCCTTAGAGCCCCCGCAGTCAAAAAAGAAAGAAGCCGCCTGTCCGGATAGACGACCAGATGACAGGCCAAGAGCAACACGGGGCGCCGCACACAAGCCGGCACACGATCAACATAAAGATCCCCGGAAAAAGGACGACCCAGTCAGATCTATTTATCGACCAAAAAAGAAGACTCCAGGAAGCAACATAACCCGCCGAACATTTGACGACAACGGCACACCCAAATACAGGGGCGCCGCACACCCACTATGTTTCACCGACAAGGTACTGGATCATGGATTTCCAACGGGATTCAAACCCGTAAACATAGAGGCATATGACGGAACAACAGACCCCGTAGTCTGGATTGAGGATTATATCCTACACATACATATGGCCAGAGGAGACGATCTCCATGCCATAAAATACCTACCCCTCAAGCTCAAAGGGCCAGCTCGGCATTGGCTTAAAAGCCTCCCAGAAAATACCATCGGAAGTTGGGAAGAGCTTGAGGATGCGTTTCGAGCAAATTTTCAGGGGACTTATGTCCGGCCTCCGGACACAGACGATTTAAGTCACATAACTCAAGAGCCCGGAGAATCAGCACGCAAATTCTGGAACAGGTTCCTCACTAAAAAGAACCAGATAGTCGACTGTCCGGACACTGAAGCCTTAGCAGCCTTTAAACACAACGTCCGAGACGAATGGCTCGCCAGACACCTCGGCCAAGAAAAACCAAGAACAATGGCTGCACTAACAAGCCTCATGACCCGCTTTTGTGCAGGGGAGGACAGCTGGCTGGCTAGATGCAGCACCAGCGACCCGAGTACATCCGAAGTCAGGGATGGAAATGGGAAATCATGACGCAGAAAAGATCAGCGCTGGAACAAGGAAAATGGCCCGAATAGTATGGCGGTCAACGCCGGATTCAAAAGCTCTCGGCCGAACAACAAAACACTGCCCCTCAAGGACAACAGTGACGAGCTATCCAACCTAAATAAGATTCTGGACAGACTATGTCAAATACATGGTACCTCCGGGAAGCCTGCAAACCATACCCATAGAGATTGTTGGGTCTTCAAACAGTCCGGCCGACTTAATGCCGAACACAAGGGGCTCGACACACCAAGCGAAAGTGACGAAACCCAAAAGCAACACTCCGGAAAACAGAAGACTTTCCCACTAGAAGTCAAAATAGTGAACTCACTTCATGTGATAACACGAAAAGACAGCGCGGCACCTACAATACCAGGACACCGCCCGCAAAATGGGGATAGACCATACCAAAATTCGCCATAGTAGCACTTCCTTCAAAGGAGTGACGCCAGGCCTTTAAGCCAATTATACAGGCTCTATACCACTAGAGGTTGTGTTCGGTCCATCTGACAACCTCCGTCGCGAAAACCTCACTATCCATCGCCCCATTCAAACAGTAGCCCTTAAGCACTACTGGGGCGTGCAGCTTTCGCCAGCCCTAACGCAATACCACATTACGCGTTTTTTACGCTTAAAAACGCCCGGTCAACGTGGCATAATTTCATTAAAAAGTAACTCTGAGTGTTCCTCGACCACGGAGAACGTGAGACTGCCTCGACAACCACACACTAATTAGACCTTGCGGGTCGAAGCCCCTAAAAACAGGTCATTCAGACCTCGGACATGGTTAGACGAGTCCGGCAAGGGGCTTCCCAGCCGCATATCCCCTTTATAAGGGGCCGCGTGTATAAATGATGAGAGCCAATAAAGCTCAATTTTCTTCCTTTTATTCTATTTTTATACAACCTCTGCATGATATTTCTTGGAAACTAAGTTCTTCTCTTTTACAGATGAAGCACGTGCTACACCCGTCCAGGATACAGCACAACGGAGACACAGGCGTAGACGTGCAGCAAGGACCCGTTGCAAGGATTCTCTTCAGATTAAGACCCTGCGTCAACCTTTCTTACTGTCTCTTGTTGATACACATCCCTCGGTTTCCTACCATAACCAAGGAGGAGGCTGGCGTTTTGGCATCGGCCGCGTCAGAAGTTCCCGCCTGAACCAGGACACTAGGGGCTTAGGGCATTGTTCTGCCCGGTATCATAAAGACCGAACACCTCAGGGAGTGTTCGGCGTCTCGAGTTAGGCCTTATATGCATCAGCTCTGAATCATGTCTTTGGTCAAATGTTGGGTTTGCCCGGCTCCTGTGTTTTGCTGCCTTACGTTCCGTATCATCGGCTAACGCGGCACCAGGAGAACTACTGCGATTGTGCCCCGGTTCGGCCGGGCGAGCACCTCAGTAGAGAAAGCCGAAAACTGACTGTCATGATATAGCGAGAGACTGGTCAACCACTCGATCGACCATTGGAATGTTTAGAATTCCTCCGCTTTGACGAAGGACCGCTTCCTGGTCAGGCACATACGTGCCCCGAAGTTCGGAGAGGAGCGGTGCCACTAGGGGCTATATAGTAGCCCCACATTCGAGCTCCTATGGCTAAGTGAAAGTGATAAAGCATTATAGTCCGGTTGCCTAGTTTGCTACGCTATCACCTCCCTAAAAGGACCAAGACGTTGGATTAAGTGTGAAAAAAGGGATTTTCTTTTTGCAAACACCCCCGCACCATGTGCGTGGGGCTGAAGCCAAAGACTGCAAGTTTCAAGTTATTCATACATATACGGCCGCACAGGAGATAGTTAAATGCTTGAGCACACAAGTATAAAAAGTTATTGCATTATCAAACATGATCTCAGAAATCATACATGTCATTCAAACATAACATCTTTCGAGCACTGTGCCTCTATTATACGAGCGCCCTGCAGGACTTCCTCAAAATATTGCTCGGTGGGGAATCGGCTTTTGTCCGAACCCTGGGATGCAAGAGCGGTGGCATCCATCTCCACCCAGTATGTCTTACCACGGGCGAGAGCCATCCGTGCACCTTCTATGCATGTCGACCGCTTCATCGCCCCAATACGCGACACCGCCCCAAGGAATTGCTGCAACAAGCCAAAATAACTCTTCGGCTTGGGCCTTTTCGGTCACAGATGAACGACCACATCCGTCATGGCAAGTCCGGACAATCTATTCAGCTCAGCCCACTTAACCAGCCGATCACTCAACGGAAGTGGACGCTCCGGACTATGGAATTGAGACCAGAAAAGCTCTTCCATCTTATGATCCTCCTAGCTTCGAAAGTGCACGACTGCGTCCGCCGCACTCGCCGCCAAGTCCAGATAAGGATATTCCGCACCATACAATCGGGCCAGCTGAGCATACTTCGGATCCATGAACTTCCTACGCAGCATAAAGGGCTTTCCAGCCACAATGTCTCCGACCTGACGAAGTTCCTCCTTCATAGCCCGCATCACACTACGGGCATCCTTGGCTTCGGCGTCGGCCTTCTTCAGGTCCTCTTGCTCCGCTCGGCGTTCTCCTTCAAGAACCTCTAGGTGGCCGGCAGCAACTTTTAATTTCGTGGCCATTCCGGCCATCTCCTCCATGATTCGGCAGTGAGCAGCCTTCTCGGCTTCTAGCTCTTCCGCTGCCTTCGAGGCAGCCGCCTCGCTTTTTCTGGCTTGCTCCTTGGCCCGAGCAAGTTCTGCTCGAAGGCCTTCCACAGTAGCAACACTATCTGCATCAGGCATACAAATTGTAAGGAATGGGCGTCAGCTCCCTTACTAGGCGAACGTAGAGCAACCACATACCTTGTGACTCATCGAGTCATTTATTGACCAGCGAGATGTCCGCATCCGCAACGTCGAGTTGCCTCTTAAGCTCGGCAACTCCATCAGTCCGGCTGGACACCGAACGTTTCGCCACCTGCATAGGAAAGGCGACATTATATAACTGAGATTATGATCCTCGGCACGCTGCCGCTTTCGACAGCATACCAAGTCTCAGGGGCTACTATCTATACAGGCCGCAGTTCATGTGCAAAAACTGTCAAAAGGTATATCATTTTTTGCGTACCTCAAATCCCGTCAGCAAACTTCCGAAGGCCTCACACAACCCGCTTTCGGCGGACGAGATCCTCTCAATCACCATACTCATTAATGTGCGGTGATCTTCTGAGATGGACGCCCTCTTAAGCAAATCCTGCAGCTCCACCGGCCGTACTCCAATGGGTGCCGAACTCTCTGGCCCCGCCGGACTCGGGGAGACCCTCCGCGACGACACCTCAGGGTCGTCCTCCCCGCACGATGGGGCGGCAGATGGAGGCGTTTCTCTCTCCATCATATCCGGACGAAGGTCTCCCGAGGATGAGCTATGCTGAGATGGGCTGAGATCCGAACTACAAGGTGAAAACTTCGGTTACCCTTAGAAATTAAACAGGGATGTTCACTATTACAAAATTCCCCCTTTTTACTTACGGCTCGCTAGAGGGCTGATTCCTTCGAGGAGACAGTACGGCCGGGGCTCTTCCCGGCACAGGACCTTCCGGTACAGATTTCTTTCCCCGCTTTGAGGCCTTGGCCTCCGGGTCTTTGGAAGCGGTCCTCTTCTCCCCCTGGAAGGAAGGACTCTCGATTCCTTCCTTACTGAAAGCCTCCGTGGCTGAGGTGGTAGATCCCCTGTGCCCTTCTTCGCCCTCTTCCGAAGGTGCAACCTCTAACATTTTGATTAACACGGGATCCTGCGTGGTCTCAGGGAGGGGGGACGGACACCATATCAGTTTTGCTTGCGCTATCCACTCCTGTCCACGGGATAGCTGGTTAAAAGGCAAACCCACAGTAAATAAATGGGCAATGTGTCCGGACACAGGGCAACTTACTTGAGTATCCGGGCGATTGCAGCTTAGGCCAGCATCCTCGGTCAATTCCGGACGCATCTCTTGCGATCCGAAGAACAGTTTGTACATCTCCACGGGTGTCAAACCCATGAAGTGTTGAAGAGCTCATGGCCCCTCCGGATTAAATTCCCACAGGCGGAGGGGGCGGCGTTTGCAGGGCAGTAGGCGCCGGATCAACATAACCTGTACCACTACGGCCAGATTGATCTCCCTTTCTTGGAGGCCTCGAATCCGGTCCTGCAATAGGGGAACGTCCTTGGACGGACCTCAGGCGCGCCCCTTGTTGACCCATGACGTCAGCCATTGTGGAGGGCCCGAGCGGAAGACGGGCGGCAGCCTCTGGCTACTGCCCCTGGGAGCGGTGATATAGAACCACTCCTGTTGCCACAAGCCGAGCTCCTCCTGAAAAGAGCCCTCGGTCCATGGAGCATCGGCCCTCTTGCTTATAACCGCCCCGCCGCACTCTGCCTGACGCCCCTCAATCACCTTCGGCTCCACATTGAAGGTTTTGAGCCACAAGCCGAAGTGAGGGGTAGTGCGGAGGAAGGCTTCGCAGACGACAATGAATGATGAGATGTGGAGGATAGACTCCGGAGCCAAGTCATAGAATTCCAGCCCATAGTAAAACATGAGTCCCCTCACGAAGGGATCCGTCGGGAAGCCTAAACCCCGACGGAGGTGAGACACAAACACGACGCTCTCGCCGCGCTCGGGAGTAGGAATAACTTGCCCTAGGGCAGGTAGCCTATGTGAAATCTCGTAGGTTAAGTACCTGGCGTCTCTTAGCTTTAGCACGTCCTCCTCCGTGACGGAGGAAGGCATCCACCGGCCTCGTAGGTCGGGGCCGGACATTGTCGAAGATCGAAGGTACCCGAATATGGAGCCTTGGGTGTTGGAACTCGGGGCAAGGGGCGGATTCGATAGAGCATTGAAGGAAAAGAATGGGCCTTGGTCTCATTAAAGAGGGAGAATACCAAGAGCCGTCCCCATGACCGTTTGGAACCCGCCTTCGATGGAGGGGGTGTGGCAATGGGCGCGGTTGGGTTACCCACGTCCGTATTGATGGGAATCCCGGAATAAGGGGAACACGATCTCTGCTTCGACAAACGTGCCAAGGAAACCGCCTCGCTAAATGCGCTGAGATGGAACAATAAAAACAACTCGAGTAAAGGCTTGGTAGTGGTGTGATGTCAAGACACAAAATACGTCAGCAGATTGAACTTGTGTAATATTATTCTCTCTACGGTGGTATGTGGAATTTATTTTGCAGAGCCGGACACTATCCTGGTGTTCACAATCTTCTATAAATTATTCGGAGGAAGAACCCGCCTTGCAATGCCGAAGACAACATGCGCGCTGGACTCGTCGTCATTGAAACCTGGTTCAGGGGCTACTGAGGGAGTTCCAGACTAGGGGGTGTCCAGATAGCCGAACTATCATCATCGGCCGGACTCCAAGACTATGAAGATAGAAGATTGAAGACTTCGTCCCGTGTCCGGATGGGACTTTCCTTGGCGTGGAAGGCAAGCTTGGCGATACAGATATGTAGATCTCCTACCATTGTAACCGACTCTGTGTAACCCTAGCCCTCTCCGGTGTCTATATAAACCGGATGGCTTTAGTCCATAGGACGAACAACAATCATACCATAGGCTAGCTTCTAGGGTTTAGCCTCCTTGATCTCGTGGTAGATCCACTCTTGTAACACACATCATCAATATTAATCAAGCAGGACGTAGGGTTTTACCTCCATCAAGAGGGCCCGAACCTGGGTAAAACATCGTGTCCCTTGTCTCCTGTTACCATCCGCCTAGACGCACAGTTCGGGACCCCCTACCCGAGATCCGCCGGTTTTGACACCGACAGCGGGGTCTTTTTTGCCATCGTATGATTCGATGTTTACGGGTTTAAACCCTTCTGGGAATTCATGATCCATTACTTCGTCAGTGAAGCAGAGGCGGTGTGCGGCGCCTCTTTGCCGGGCTATGTGGCTACGCAGCTTGAATTGGTCTGGGTTGCTGTGTTCGGCCCGGCCGGACTTGTTCATGATGTATCCGGCACGACGATCATCATCACGCGTTGGGGCGCGCCCCCGTGATCCGTAGATCGATCTTGGCTGTCCTGCTTTGTTTTCCAGAATATCTTGCAAGTCTTGCCTGTTGCCCTGGGCCATAGTGTATCGGCGTGGGGGTGCGTGCTGGTATTCGGGCTGATATCCCGTTTTATCCCGGCCACGGGGTGGCCGGTCAGCCGTTTGGCGCTCGATTCCATATTCCTGAGCTGCCAGGACTTCAGTCCATCTGTCTGTGAGTAGGTCTTGATCAGCTTGGAGTTGCTGCTTCTTCTTCTTCAGGCTCCTCGCAGTGGTTATAAGCCTACGCTTGAAGCGCTCCTGCTCCACAGGATCCTCAGGCACACCGAACTCATCGTCGCCGAGGCTAATATCGTCTTCGGAGGGGGGCATGTAATTGTCCTCCTCCGGGTATCCGTCCGTCGCCTGTTCTTCTGGGCTGACCTGCTCATCTTCCTGTTCGGCCTGCTCGAAGGCGGGCTGGTCAGGGTTGTATTCCTCTTCGGCGCCATCCGGATTGCTTTCGTCTCCAGGGCCAGTATTGCTGTGGCGGGGCTTGGAGCGGCGCCGACGACGCCCATGCTTTGCTTTTCTTCCTGAGGGGTTATTGATACGTCTCCAACGTATCTATAATTTTTGATTGCTCCATGCTACTTTATCTACTGTTTTAGGCAATATTGGGCTTTATTATCCACTTCTATATTATTTTTCGTATTAACCTATTAACCGGAGGCCCAGCCCAGATTTGCTGTTTTATGCCTATTTCAGTGTTTCGAGGAAAAGGAATATCAGACGGAGTCAAAACGGAACGAAATCAACTGGAGAAGTTAATTTTGGAAGGAAACCCACCTGATGGACTTGGAGTGCACGTCAGGGGAGTCCCGAGCTGCCCACGAGGGTGGGGGGCGCGCCCTCCCCCCTGGGCGCGCCCCCTACCTCGTGAGCAACCCGGAGGTCCACCGACGTACCCCCTGCACCCATATATACCTACGTACCCTAAAACTTCCAGAACAAAAGATAGATCAGGAGTTCCGCCGCCGCAAGCCTCTGTAGCCACCAAAAACCAATCGGGACCCTGTTCCGGCACCCTGCCGGAGGGGGATCCCATCACCGGAGGCCATCTTCATCATCCCGACGCTATCCATGACGAGGAGGGAGTAGTTCACTCTCGGGGCTGAGGGTATGTACCAGTAGCTATGTGTTTGATCTCTCTCTCTCTCGTGTTCCTCTAAGGCACGATCTTGATGTATCCCGAGCTTTGCTATTGTAGGTGGATCTTATGATGTTTCTCCCCCTCTACTCTCTTGTGATGAATCGAGTTTCCCCTTTGAAGTTATCTTATCGGATTGAGTCTTTTATGAACACTTGATGTATGTCTTGCGTGGAATAACCGTGGTGACAATGGGTTATTCTATTGATCCACTTGATGTATGTTTTGGTGATCAACTTGCGGGTTTTGTGACACTTGGGAACCTATGCATAGGGGTTGGCACACGTTCTTGACTCTCCGGTAGTAGCTTTGGGGCACTCTTTGAAGTACTTTTATGTTGGTTGGATGAATCTGAGATTGTGTGATGCATATCGTATAATCATGCCCACAGATACTTGAGGTGACAATGGAGTATCTAGGTGACATTAGGGTTTTGGTTTATTTGTGTCTTAAGGTGTTATTCTAGTACGAACTCTTTTATAGATCGATCCGAAAGAATAACTTTGTGGTGGTTTCGTACCCGACCATAATCTCTACGTTTGTTCTCCGCTATTAGTGTCTTTGGAGTGACTCTTTGTTGCACGTTGAGGGCTTGTCATATGTTCTATCTATGTTATTATTGTTGAGAGAACTTACACTAGTGAAAGTATGAACCCTAGGCCTTGTTTCCTACCATTGCAATACTGTTTACGCTCACTTTTATCGCTCGCTACCTTGCTGTTTTTATTATTTCAGATTACAAAAACCTATATCTACTATCTATTTTGCACTTGTATCACCATCTCTTCACCGAACTAGTGCACCTATACAATTTACCATTGTATTGGGTGTGTTGGGGACACAAGAGACTTTTTGTTATTTGGTTGCAGGGTTGGTTGAGAGAGACCATCTTCATCCTACGCCTCCTACGGATTGATAAACCTTAGGTCATCCACTTTAGGGAAATTTTCTACTGTCCTACAAACATGTGCACTTGCAGGCCCAACAACGTCTACAAGAAGAAGGTTGTGTAGTAGACATCAAGCTCTTTTCTGGCGCCGTTGCCGGGGAGGTGAGTGCTTGAAGGTATATCTTTAGATCTTGCAATCGAATCTTTTTGTTTCTTGTTTTAGCACTAGTTTAGTTTATAAAAGAAAACTACAAAAAATGGAGTTTAGTTTATCTCATACGCTTCACCTTTTTAATATCTTTCGTGAGTATGATGGAAAGGATAATTGTGCTCAAGTGCTAGAAGAAGAAATCTTTAAAATGTCTGGCACAAAATCTGTGAATGATGAGCATGATTGCAATGTTGTTAGTATGAATTCCTTTAATATCCATGATGCTAATGTTATTCAAAGCCACAAGCTTGGGGAAGCTATGTTTGATGGAGATAATATTTTTTGTCCCCCAAGCTTTGATGAGCAAATTTACTATGATGAAAGCATGCCTCCTATCTATGATGATTATTGTGATGATACGTATGCTACAAAGAAGAAGTTTGCTTATATGGAGAGTAGAAAATTTTCTATGCTTGTAGATCATGAAAAGAATGCTTTAGGTGCTGGTTATATTGTTGAATTCATTCATGATGCTACTGAAAATTATTATGAGAGAGGAACATATGCTTGTAGGAATTGCAATAATATCAAGTTTCCTCTCTATGTGCCTAAAATCTTAAAGCTATGCTTGTTTTACTTTCCTATGCTAGTTGATTATTGTTCCCATAAGTTGTTTGCTCACAAAATCCCTATGCATAGGAAGTGGGTTAGGCTTAAATTTGCTAGTCATATGCTTCATGATGCTCCTGTTATGTTTCAATTCTTATCTTTTATGTGAGCATCATTGTCATGATCATGCCTAGCTAAAAGGCATTAAAGAAAAGCGCTTGCTGGGAGACAACCCAATATTTATCCTTACTGTTTTTGTGTGTCCACATGATTATGCTACTGTAGTAATCATGTTTTATAGCTTTTGTTTAAATAAAGTGCCAAGTAGAACCTTTGGGTAGACTTGGGTGAAGTCTTTGTGATCTTGCTGTGAAAAACAGAAACTTTAGCGCTCACGAAATTAGCTGCCATTTTTTACTGGAGAGTGCTTTTAGGTTGATTCTTTTTGCAGATGATTAATAGACAAATTTCTCAGGTCCAGCAATTTATTTCATAATTTTTGGGGTTCCAGAAGTATACGTTTGATACAGATTACTACAGACTAGTATTAAGTGGTATGAACCATAGAGATGTTAGAATACAGTAGATATTACACCAATATGAATTTAGAATGAGATAATTGCAGTACCTAAGTGGTGGTTTTATTTTCTATACTAACAGAGCTTACGAGTTTTGTTTTGAGTTTTGTGTGGTTGAAGTTTTCAAGTTTTGGGTAAAAGATTCGATGGACTATGGAATAAGGAGTGGAAAGAGCCTAATCTTGGGGATTACCAAGACACCCCAAGGTAATATTCAAGGACAACCAAGCAACTAAGCTTGGGGATGCCCCGGAAGGCATCCCCTCTTTCGTCTTCGTTCATCGGTAACTTTACTTGGAGCTATATTTTTATTCACCACATGATATGTGTTTTGCTTGGAGCGTCATTTTATTTTGTTAGTTTTTGCTTGATTTTAGTTAGAGTAATGTTTTGCCTTTTTAGTTTCAATGAAAAAGTCAAGGATAGCTGTTGCCATGCTTATTTTGCTAGTTTGCATGTTGCTGTTTGAAAACAGAAAGTTTATCGCTGTTGCAAAACTTCCCTAGAAAAGTCAGAGCATGGTCTAACGTTGAATATTTTTGCATATTGAGATCTGATAAATTTGTTACAGTGGAAATTTTACTTCATAATTTTTGGAGTCAGGGAAGTATTGATACTCTTGCATTCTTTACAGACTGTACTGTTTTGACAAATTGCTGTTATGGTTGCATTTTTTGCATATGTTTGCTTGTTTAATGATTCTATTTGAGGATAGGAGTATTAAATATGCAGAGGCACTTAGTATTCAATGTGGAATAATAATTTAAGTGATTTGTTACAGTAGAATATGATAAGTTTTTGCATTGGTTTACACTAACCTATCTCACGAGTTCTTGTTGAGTTTGTTGTGAATGAAGCTTTTGATAAAAAGAGAAACCTATGAGAGGAATTAAGGAGACACAAAAGCTCAAGCTTGGGGATGCCCAAGGCACCCCAAGATAATATTTCAAGAAGTCTCAAGCATCTAAGCTTGCGGATGCCCCGGTAGGCATCCCACCTTTCTTCTTCAACAACTATCGGTTAGTATCGGTTGAGCCTAAGTTTTTGCTTCTTCACATGAGTTGTGCTATCCTTGCATTGTAGTTTTATTTTTGTTTTGCTTTCTGCTTGAATACAATACCAAGATCTGAATTTATTTAATGAGAGAGATCCTTACACAAATTGGAATTTGTTAGAATACTCTATGTGCTTCACTTATATCTTTTGAGCGTGATAATTTTTGCGCTAGTGCTTCACTTATATCTTTTAGAGCACGGTGGTGGATTTGTTTTAAAGAAACTATTGATCTCTCATGCTTCACTTAGATTATTTTGAGAGTCATTAATAGCATGGTACTTTGCTTAATGTAAATATACTTGGTATTCAAGATATGTGAAAGTTTCTTTTGAGTGTGTTGAATACTAAGATAAGTTTGATGCTTGATAATTGTTTTGAGATATGGAGGTGATAATATCAAAGTCGTGCTAGTTGGGTGATTATGAATTTCAGAAATACTTGTGTTGAAGTTTGCAAGTCCCGTAGCATGCATGTATGGTTAAAGTTATGTAACAAATTTGAAACATGAAGTGTACCTGGCTTGTGCATCCTTATGAGTGGCGGTCAGGGACGAGCGATGGTCTTTTCCTACCAATCTATCCCCCTAGGAGCATGCGTAGTACTTGATTTTTGATGACTTCTAAATTTTTGCAATAAGTATATGATTTCTTTTGACTAATGTTGAGTCCATGGATTATACGCACTCTCACCTTTCCGCCATTGCTAGCCTCTTCGGTACCGTGCATTGCCCTTTCTCACCTTGAGAGTCGGTGCAAACTTCGCCGGTGCATCCAAACCCCGTGATACGATACGCTCTATCACACATAAACTTCCTTATATCTTCCTCAAAACAGCCACCATACCTACCTATCATGGCATTTCCATAGCCATTCCGAGATATATTGCCATGCATCTTCCATCATCATCATCATGACATACATTACTTTTGTCATATTGCCATTGCATGATCATGTAGTTGACATCGTATTTGTGGCAAAGCCACCATGCATTATTTTTCATACATGTCACTCTTGATTCATTGCACCATCCCGGTACACTGCCGGAGGCATTCATATAGAGTCATATCTTGTTCTAAGTTTCGAGTTGTAATCCTTATGTTGTAATCAATAGAAGTGTGATGATCATCATTATTAGAGCATTGCCCAAAAAAAAGAGAAAGGCCAAAAAGAAAAAAAGAAAGGCCCCAAAAAAGGGCAATGCTACTATCTCTTTTTCCACACTTGTGCTTCAAAGTAGCACCTTGTTCTTCATGTAGTCTCATATATTGTGCTTCAAAGTAGCACCTTGTTCTTCATGTAGTGAGTCTCATATATTCTGCTTCAAAGTAGCACCTTGTTTTTCATGTAGTGAGTCTCATAAGTTGTCTTTTTATACTAGTGGGAATTTTTCATTATAGAACTTGGCTTGTATATTCCTACGATGGGCTTCCTCAAATGCCCTAGGTCTTCGTGAGCAAGCAAGTTGGATGCACACCCACTAGTTTTCTTTTGTTGAGCATTCATAGCTCTAGTGCATCCGTTGCATGGCAATCCCTACTCCTCATGTTGACATCAATTGATGGGCATCTCCATAGCCCGTTGATTATCCTCGTCAATGTGAGACTTTCTCTTTTTTTGTCTTCTCCACACAATCCCCATCATCATATTCTATTCCACCCATAGTGCTATATCCATGGCTCACGCTCATGTATTGCGTGAAGGTTGAAAAAGTTTGAGATTATTTAAGTATGAAACAATTGCTTGGCTTGTCATCAGGGGTATAGAAGTTGGGAACATCTTTGTGTGACGAAAATGAAGCATAGCCTAACTATACGATTTTGTATGAACTTTCTTTTGCCATGTTATTTTGAGAAGACATGATTTCTTTGATTAGTATGCTTGAAGTATTATTATTTTTTGTGTCAATATGAACTTTTGTCTTGAATCTTTTGGATCTGAATATTCATGCGACAATTAAGAAGATTTACATTGAGATTATGCCAAAGTATCACTCCGCATCAAAAATTCTTTTTTATCATTTACCTACTCGAGGAAGAGCAGGAATTAAGCTTGGGGATGCTTAATACGCCTCCAACGTATCTATAATTTTTGATTGCTCCATGCTACTTTATCTACTGTTTTACGCAATATTGGGCTTTATTATCCACTTTTATATTATTTTGGGGACTATTAACCGGAGGCCCAGCCCAGATTTGCTGCTTTATGCCTACTTCAGTGTTTTGAGGAAATGGAATATCAGACGGAGTCAAAACAGAACGAAATCAACTGGAGAAGTTAATTTTGGAAGGAAACCCACCTGATGGACTTGGAGTGCACGTCAGGGGAGTCCCGGGCTGCCCACAAGGGTGGGGGGCGTGCCCCCCTACCTCGTGAGCAACCCGGAGGTCCACCGACGTACCCCCTGCACCCATATATACCTACGTACCCTAAAACTTCCAGAACAGAAGATAGATTGGGAGTTTCGCCGCCGCAAGCCTCTGTAGCCACCAAAAACTAATCGGGACCTATTCCGGCACCCTGCCGGAAGGGGATCCCATCACCGGAGGCCATCTTCATCATCCCGGTGCTATCCATGACGAGGAGGGGGTAGTTCACCCTCGGGGCTGAGGGTATGTACCAGTAGCTATGTGTTTGATCTCTCTCTCTCTGTCGTGTTCCTCTAAGGCACGATCTTGATGTATCCTGAGCTTTGCTATTGTAGTTGGATCTTATGATGTTTCTCCCCCTCTACTCTCTTGTGATGAATTGAGTTTCCCCTTTGAAGTTATCTTATCGGATTGAGTCTTTTATGAACACTTGATGTATGTCTTGCGTGGGATAACCGTGGTGACAATGGGTTATTCTATTGATCCACTTGATGTATGTTTTAGTGATCAACTTGCGGGTTTCGTGACACTTGGGAACCTATGCATAGGGGTTAGCACACGTTCTTGACTCTCCGGTAGTAGCTTTGGGGCACTCTTTGAAGTACTTTTATGTTGGTTGGATGAATCTGAGATTGTGTGATGCATATCATATAATCATGCCCACGGATACTTGAGGTGACAATGGAGTGTCTAGGTGACATTAGGGTTTTGGTTGATTTGTGTCTTAAGGTGTTATTCTAGTACGAACTCTTTTATAGATCGATCCGAAAGAATAACTTTGTGGTGGTTTCATACCCGACCATAATCTCTATGTTTGTTCTCCGCTATTAGTGTCTTTGGAGTGACTCTTTGTTGCACGTTGAGGGCTTGTCATATGTTCTATCTATGTTATTATTGTTGAGAGAACTTACACTAGTGAAAGTATGAACCCTAGGCCTTGTTTCCTACCATTGCAATACCGTTTACGCTCACTTTTATCGCTCGCTACCTTGCTATTTTTATTATTTCAGATTACAAAAACCTATATCTACTATCTATTTTGCACTTGTATCACCATCTCTTCGCCGAACTAGTGCACCTATACAATTTACCATTGTATTGGGTGTGTTGGGGACACAAGAGACTCTTTGTTATTTGGTTGCAGGGTTGCTTGAGAGAGACCATCTTCATCCTATGCCTCCTACGGATTGATAAACCTTAGGTCATCCACTTGAGGGAAATTTGCTACTGTCCTACAAACCTGTGCACTTGCAGGCCCAACAACGTCTACAAGAAGAAGGTTGTGTAGTAGACATCAGTTATCCTCTGTTGCCTCATCGCTGTTGGTTTCCTTTGGAGTGTCCACCATATATATGTCATACGAGGAGGTGGCCGTCCACCGCCCTGTGAGCGGTGGCTCCTGTGATTCTCCTGCATCGTCGTCCATACTATCGATGTCTTCCGAGTCGACGTCAAGCCCGTCAGTTAAATCATTGATCGTGGCAATGAAGTGGGTGGTGGGTGGGCAGCGAATTCCTTCGTCGCCCGCCTCCCACTCGAGCCGGACATAGTTCGGCCGGGAGCCTCCTGACAAAGAGAGAGACTTCAATGATTTCAGCATGTTGCCAAAGGGCGAGTGCTGAAAGATGTCCACAGCGGTGAACTCCATTACCGGAGCCCAACCAGGCTCGGCGGGCTCGGGAACGTGCGGACTGGATCCTACAACCGGATATGAGTCCGGGGGTCCAGAGTCACAGGCTTCCTCCGAAGTGAGGCCTGTGTTCGGCTCCATCGCCGATGAGGGTACGGCCTGTGGGGCGGGGTCTAGCCCTCTGTCCTTGGGCAACGCAACCTGCCCCAGATTTAGATCCGAGGCTTCTGCCGGGGTGATATCCGGAGCGTCGTCTGGCAGCAGGTCTAAGCCGTGCTCATTGTGACCGTTCGGCGTTCCTGGCGCAGGCCCGAATCCATTGAAGATCAAGTCTCCGCGAATATCCGCCGTGTAGTTCAAGTTTCCAAATCTGACCTGGTGGCCGGGGGCATAGCTGTCGATCGGCTCCAGATGGCCAAGCGAATTGGCTCGCAGTGCGAAGCCACCAAACACGAAGATCTGTCCGGGGAGAAAAGTCTCGCCCTGGACCATGTTGTTGACGACTGGAGGCACCATCAAGCTCTGTAGCGACGACATAGAGGAACTCTCAGTGAAAACACCCATGTCGGTGTCAAAACAGGCGGATCTCGGGTAGGGGGTCCCGATCTGTGCATCAAGGCTGATGGTAACAGGAAGCAAGGGACACAGATGTTTGATGACCCACAAGTATAGGGTATCTATCATAGTGCTTTTGATAAGTAAGAGTGTCGAACCCAACGAGGAGCAGAAGGAAATGATAAGCGGTTTTCAGCAAGGTATTCTCTGCAAGTACTGAAATAAGTGGTAACAGATAGTTTTGTGATAAGGTAAATTGTAACGAACAACAAGCAACAAAAGTAAATAAGGTGCAGCAAGGTGGCCCAATCCTTTTTGTACCAAAGGACAAGCCGGAACAAACTCTTAGAATAGGAAAAGCGCTCCCGAGGACACATGGGAATATCATCAAGCTAGTTTTCATCACGCTCATATGATTCGCGTTCGGTACTTTGATAATTTGATATGTGGGTGGACCGGTGCTTGGGTGCTTTTCTTACTTGAACAAGCATCCCACTTATGATTAACCTCTATTGCAAGCATCCGCAACTACAACAAAAGTATTAAGGTAAACCTAACCATAGCATGAAACATATGGATCCAAATCAGCCCCTTACGAAGCAACGCATAAACTAGGGTTTAAGATTCTGTCACTCTAGCAACCCATCATGTACTTATTACTTCCCAATGCCTTCCTCTAGGCCCAAATAATGTTGAAGTGTTATGTATTCGACGTTCACATAACACCACTAGAGGCTAGACAACATACATCTCATCAAAATATCGAACGAATACCAAATTCACATGACTACTAACATCAAGACTTCTCCCTTGTCCTCAGGAACAAACGTAACTACTCACAAAGCATATTCATGTTCATAATCAGAGGGGTAATAATATGCATAAAGGATATGAACATATGATCTTCCACCAAGTAAACCAACTAGTATCAACTACAAGGAGTAATCAACACTACTAGCAACCTACTAGCACCAATCCCGGACTTGGAGACAAGAATCGGATACAAGAGATGAACTAGGGTTTGGAGATGAGATGGTGCTGGTGAAGATGTTGATGGAGATTGCAATCTCCCGATGAGAAGAGCATTGGTGATGATGATGACGATGATTACCCCCTCCCGGAGGGAAGTGTCTCCAGCAGAACAGCTCTGCCGGAGCCCTAGATTGGTTCCGCCAAGGTTCCGCCTCATGGCGGCGGAGTCTCGTCCCGAAAGGTTGCTTGTTATTTTTCTCATCGAAAGAGCTCATATAGGAGAAGATGGGCATCGGAGAGCCACCAGGGGGCCCACGAGGTAGGGGGGCGCGCCCAGGGGGAGGGGGCCCGCCCCCACCCTCATGAGCAGGGTGTGGGCCACCTGGCCTTCATCTTTGGTGACGATTTTTCTTTATTTATTTTAAGACATTCCGTGGAGTTTCAGGACTTTTGGAGTTGCACAGAATAGGTCTCCAATATTTGCTCCTTTTCCAGCCAGAATTCCAGCTGTCGGCATTCCCCCTCTTCATGGTAAACCTTATAAAATAAGAGAGAATAGCCATAAGTATTGTGATATAACGTGAAATAACAGCCCATAATGCGATAAATATCGATATAAAAGCATGATGCAAAATGGACGTATCAACTCCCCCAAGCTTAGACCTCGCTTGTTCTCAAGCGAAAAGCCGATAACAATAAATATGTCCTCATGTTTAGAGGTAGAGGCGTCGATAAAAATAAAATACGGACATGAAGGCATCATGATTAATCTCATAGCAGCAACATATATTGATTTTGTCATATGATTACTCATGTTCAAGTGATGATCTTTTCACAAAGCCAAAGTATGAATCAGAAACCTTATTGGGCACTAACAAATTATAACCTCAGTCATTGAAGCAATTCCAATTTATCATAACATCGGAAAGAGTCTATGTCAGAGCTTAAAAGCAAGTCCACATACTCAACTATCACTTAGTCCTTCATAATTGCTAACACTCACGCAATACTTGTGGTTACGGAGTTTTATTCGGACACAGAGAAAGATAGGGGCTTGTAGTTTTGCCCCACAACCTTTTACCTCAAGGGTAATGTCAACAATAATAACTCATGCTCCCCTACATCCAATTAGGTATATATATCATGTTCTTTCCAACATGCTGGGCTTGCTAAAGCATAAAATAAAAAAAGGAAAGGTGAAGATCACTGTGACTCTTGCATAAGGTAGAAGATAATAATAAAAGATAGGCCCTTCACAGAGGGAAGCAGAGGTTGCCATGCGCTTTTATGGTTGGATGCACAAAATCTTAATGCAAAAGAACGTCACTTTATATTGCCCCTTGTATGTGAACCTTTATTATGCAGTCCGTCGCTTTTATTGCGTCCACAACAAGTTCGTACAAAGCTTATTTCTCTGCACTAATAAGTCATGCATATTTAAAGAGCAATTTTTATTGCTTGCACCGATGACAACTTACTTGAAGGATCTTACTCAATCTATAGGTAGATATGGTGGACTCTCATGGCTAAACTGGTTTAAGGGTATTTGGAAGCACAAGTAGTATCTCTACTTGGTGCGGAGAATTTGGCTAGCATGAGGGGGAAAGGCAAGCTCAACATGTTAGAGGAACCATGACAACATACTTTATCTCAGATATAAGAAAACATAACTCATTATGTTGTCTTCCTTGTCCAACATCAACTCTTTAGCGTGTCATATTTTAATGAGTGCTCACAATCATAAAAGATGTCAATGATAATATATCTATATGTGAAACCTCTCTCTCCTTATTACTTCCTATTAATTGCAACGATGACCAAAGCTATATTTGCCAACTCCCAACAACTTTTAATCATCATACCCTTTCTATGTGAAGTCATTACTTTCAATAAGACCAATATGAACTCTTTGTTTCTTTTTATTCTTTTCTTTATTCACCCAAGATCATGGCAAAGTAATCAAACCCTAGACTCAACACTAATCTTTATTATATAGCTCATGGACTCGATTACAAAGAAAGATCATAAAGCAAAACTCAAAACTAGATCATGCCATGACTTTATTCTACTAAATCAAGATACTACTAATAGGATCGAACTAAGAAAAACGGTAAATGTAGAAGTTGTGATGGTGATACAATACCGGGGCACCACCCCCAAGCTTGGCAGTTGCCAAGGGGAGTGCCCATACCCATATGATTATGTCTCCTTCTTTGTTGTTGGCGGTGGAGGTGTTGTTGATGATACAAGCTTGTCGTTCACCTTCCATGGCATAGGCTCACCCTCACAGAAGGATGATCGAGTCTCCGGAATCCTCAGATCTGCAACGGAAACAACTCAAAACGAAAACAGAGGATATTTGCGTGATACGGGAGTCAAAACCTTCGGGAGGATATATAATGAATTTTTACCGACCAAAATACGTATCGTGCAAGAAAACAGAGTCCGGAGGGCACACGAGGTGCTCACGAGGTAGGGGGCACGCCCAGGTGGGTAGGACGCGCCCTCCACCCTCGTGGAGCCTCGTGTCCTCCCCGGACTGCTACTTATTTTTCTATGTTTCTAAACATTCCAAAACGGAGAAATATTGCCTTAGAATTTGTTTTGGAGTCGGTTTACTTACCGTACCACATACCTGTTCCTTTTTGGAGTCTGGAACATTCTGGAAAGTGTCTCTTATGTATTCCTCCGGGGTTACGGTTTCAATGATATTGGTTTCAACATTTATGGGATTACCTGAGATATAGTGTTTGATCCTTTGACCGTTCACCACCTTCGGATTTGTGCTTGCGAAGTTGTTGATTTTTATGGCACCGGAACGATAGACCTCCTCGATAACGTAGGGACCTTCCCATTTAGAGAGAAGTTTTCCTGCAAAAAATCTTAAACGAGAGTTGTATAGCAATACATAATCACCTACATTAAACTCACGCTTTTGTATCCTTTTGTCATGCCATCTTTTAACTTTTTCTTTAAACAACTTGGCATTTTCATAGGCTTGGGTTCTCCATTCATCAAGTGAGCTAATATCAAATAACTTCTTCTCACCGGCAAGTTTGAAAACATAGTTGAGCTCTTTAATATCCCAATATGCCTTATGTTCTAGTTCAAGAGGTAAGTGACATGCTTTTCCATAAACCATTTTATACGGAGACATACCCAGAGGATTCTTATATGCAGTTCTACAGGCCCATAATGCATCATCAAGTTTCTTGGACCAATTCTTTCTAGACCTATTAACAGTCTTTTGCAAAATTAATTTGAGCTCTCTATTACTCAATTCTACTTGAGCACTAGACTGTGGGTGATAAGGAGATGTAATTCTGTGATTAACGTCATATTTATCAAGCATTTTACGGAAAACACCATGAATAAAGTGTGAACCACCATCAGTCATTAAATATCTAGGGACTCCAAACCTCGGAAAAATAACTTCCTTAAGCATTTTAATAGAAGTGTTATGATCAACACTACTGGTTGGAATAGCTTCTACCCACTTAGTAACGTAATCAACAGCAACTAAAATATGTGTATATCCATTAGAGGCAGGAAAAGGTCCCATATAATCAAAGCCCCAAACATCAAATGGTTCAATAACAAGTGAATAATTCATAGGCATTTCTTGACGTCTACTAATATTACCAATTCTTTGACATTCATCACAAGATAAAACAAACTTATGGGCATCCTCGAAGACAGTAGGCCAATAAAAACCAGATTGCAATACCTTATGTGCAGTTCTATCTCCAGCGTGCTGTCCTCCATAAGCTTCGGAGTGACACTTGCGTAGGATCTGTTCCTGTTCATGCTCAGGTACACAACTTCTAATAACACCATCTACCCCTTCTTTACAAAGATGTGGGTCATCCCAAAAGTAATGCCTTAAATCATAAAATAACTTTTTATTTTGTTGGTATGTGAAGCTAGGTGGTATAAATTTAGCAACAATATAATTAGCATAATCAGCATACCATGGAGTGCTACGAGAAGTGCTTATGACATTTAATTATTCATCAGGAAATCTATCATCAATAGGTAGTGGGTCATCAAGAATATTCTCTAACCTAGATAAGTTATCTGCAACGGGGTTCTCAGCTCCTTTTCTATCAACAATATGCAAATCAAATTCTTGTAGAAAGAGAACCCATCTAATAAGTCTAGGTTTAGCATCTTTCTTTTCCATAAGATATTTAATAGCAGCATGATCGGTGTGAATGGTTACTTTAGAATCAACAATATAGGGTCTGAATTTATCACAAGCAAACACAACTGCTAAAAGTTCCTTTTCGGTAGTAGCATAATTTTTTTGAGCATTGTCTAGAGTCTTACTAGCCTAATGGATAACATTTAACTTCTTATCAACTCTTTGCCCTAGAACAACACCTACAGCATAATCACTAGAATCACACATAATTTCAAAGGGTAAATTCCAACCAGGTGGCTGAACAATAGGTGCAGAGACTAATACTTTCTTAAGTATTTCAAATGCTTCTACACAATCATCATCAAAGACAAATGGTACATCTTTTTGTAATAAATTAGTCAGAGGCCGAGAAATTTTTGAGAAGTCCTTAATGAACCTCCTATAAAATCCTGCGTGACCAAGGAAACTTCTTATACCTTTGATGTCCTTAGGACATGGCATCTTTTCAATAGCATCAACCTTGGCTTTATCGACTTCAATACCTCTTTCAGAAACTTTGTGCCCCAAGACAATACCTTCATTAACCATAAAGTGGCACTTTTCCCAATTCAAGAGAAGATTAGTTTCTTCACATCTCTGCAAAACTCGATCAAGATTGCTCAAGCAATCATCAAAAGAGGATCTATAGACGGAAAAGTCATCCATGAAAACCTCACAAATCTTTTCACAAAAATCAAAGAATATAGCCATCATGCATCTTTGAAAGGTAGCAGGTGCATTACATAAACCACAAGGCATACGTCTATAAGCAAAAGTACCAAAAGGGCATGTAAAAGTAGTCTTTGATTGATCTTTAGCCGACACAGGTATTTGAGAGAAACCAGAATAACCATCTAGAAAGCAATAATGTGTATGTTTGCATAATATTTCTAGAATTTGATCAATAAAAGGTATGGGGTAATGATCTTTCTTAGTAGCTTTATTTAATTTGCGGAAATCAATTACCATCCTATAACCTGTGATAATTCTTTGCGGGATAGTTCATCTTTATCATTAGGGACAACAGTAATACCTCCCTTCTTAGGGACACAATGGACAGGACTTACCCACTGACTATCAGCAACGGGATAAATTATACGTGCCTCCGGAAGCTTGAGTATTTCTTTTCTTACCACTTCTTTCATTTTAGGATTCAAACGTCGTTGAGGATCACGAACTGGTTTGGCGTCCGCTTCCAAATTTATTTTATGCTGACATAGAGTGGGACTAATGCCCTTAAGATCATCAAGAGTATATCCAATAGCGGCACACTGCTTTTTCAGAGTTTTCAATAATCTTTCTTCTTCCTGCTCTGAAAGGTTAGCACTAATAATAACAGGATATATTTTCTTTTCATCAAGATAAGCATACTTAAGATTATCAGGCAACGCTTTAACCTCAAACACGGGATCACCCTTGGGTGGAGGAGGATCCCCTAGGATTTCAACAGGCAAATTGTGTTTCAGAATAGGTTCTTGTTTAAAGAATACTTCATCTATTTCCCTTCTTTCATTCATGAACATCTCATTTTCATGGTCTAGCAAATAATGTTCTAAAGGATCACTAGGAGGTACAACAATAGAAGCAAGACCAATAATTTCATCCTTACTAGGCAATTCTTCCTCACGATATTTTTTACTAAATTTAGAGAAATTAAACTCATGAACCATATCATCCAAGCCAATAGTAACAACATTCTTCTCGCAGTCTATCTTAGCATTAACAGTATTCAAGAAGGGTCTACCAAATATAATGGGACAAAAGCTATCTTGTGGAGAACCAAGAACAAGAAAATCAGCAGGATATTTGGTTTTCCCACACAAGACTTCAACATCTCTAACAATTCCCATTGCAGATATAGTATCTCTATTGGCAAGTTTAATTGTAACATCAATATCTTCTAACTCAGCAGGTGCGATATCATGCATAATTTCTTTATATAAGTCAATGGGTATAACACTAGCACTAGAACTCATATCACATAAGGCATGATAACAATGATCTCCTATTTTAACAGAAATAACAGGCACGCCCACCACGGGTCTATGTTTATCTCTATCACAGGGTTTAGCAATTCTAGCAGTTTCACCAGAGAATTCAATGACATGCCCATCAATATTATCGGACAAGAGATCTTTAACTATAGAAATATTAGGTTCTACTTTGACTTGCTTAGGAGGTGTGTAAGTTCTAGTATTGCTTTTACGAACAACAGTTGAAGCTTTAGCATGATCCTTTACTCTAGCAGGGAAAGGTGGTTTCTCAACATAAGAGGTGGGAACAATAGGATCATTATAAGTGATGGTCTTTTCTTCAACTTTAATAGGTGCAGCTACTTTTACTTCTATGGGAGGATGATATTTAAACCACTTCTCCTTGGGGAGATCAACATAAGTAGCAAAAGATTCACAGAAAGAAGCTACTATCTCAGAGTCAAGTCCATATTTAGTGCTAAACTTATAGAAAATATCGGTATCCATAAAAGATTTAACACAATCAAACTTAGGTGTCATACCTGACTCCTTACCTTCGTCGAGGTCCCAATCTTCAGAGTTGCATTTAATTCTATCCAATAAATTCCATCTGAATTCAATAGTCTTCATCATAAAAGAGCCAGCACAAGAAGTATCGAGCATGGTTTGATTATTATGAGAAAGCCGAGCATAAAAAGTTTGCATAATTATTTCTCTTGAGAGCTCATGATTTGGGCATGAATATAACATTGATTTAATCCTCCCCCAAGCTTAAGCGATGCTTTCTCCTTCGCGAGGCCAAAAATTATATATATAATTGCGATCACAATGAACAAGATGCATACGGTAATACTTTTGATGAAATTCCAATTTCACTCTTTTATAGTTCCATGATCTCGTATCATCACATAGCCTATACCATGTCAATGTGTCTCCCTCCAAAGATTAAGGAAAACCCTTCTTCTTAACAACATCATCGGGTATACCTGCAAGCTTAAATAATCCACAAATATCATCCACATAGCATAGATGCTCGGCAGGATGCTTTGTTCCATCTCCTGTAAAAGTATTAGCCAGCAGTTTTTCCATAATACCCGAAGGAAATTCAAAAGGAGTTTCATTTTCAATAGGTTCAGCAGGTTGAGGAGCAACTCTTTGCTCTACTGGACGGGGTGAAGATACCCCGAACAAGCCCCTCAGAGATTCACTTTCCATAGTAACAAGTGACATAAAATTTCAGCACACTATATAAATTTTTCCTTACCAAATTCCACTTACCAAAGGCGCTACACTCCCCGGCCACGGCCCCAGAAAAGAGTCTTGATGACCCACAAGTACAGGGGACCTATCGTAGTCCTTTCGATAAGTAAGAGTGTCGAACCCAACGAGGAGCAGAAGGAAATGATAAGCGGTTTTCAGCAAGGTATTCTCTGCAAGTACTGAAATAAGTGGTAAGAGATAGTTTTGTGATAAGGTAAATTGTAACGAATAGCAAGTAACAAAAGTAAATAAGGTGCAGCAAGGTGGCCCAATCCTTTTTGTTGCAAAGGACAAGCTGGAACAAACTCTTATAATAGGAAAAGCGCTCCCGAGGACACATGGGAATATCATCAAGCTAGTTTTCATTACGCTCATATGATTCGCGTTCGGTACTTTGATAATTTGATATGTGGGTGGACCGGTGCTTGGGTGCTGTTCTTACTTGAACAAGCATCCCACTTATGATTAACCTCTATTGCAAGCATCCGCAACTACAACAAAAGTATTAAGGTAAACCTAACCATAGCATGAAACATATGGATCCAAATCAGCCCCTTACGAAGCAACGCATAAACTAGGGTTTAAGCTTCAGTCACTCTAGCAACCCATCATCTACTTATTACTTCCCAATGCCTTCCTCTAGTCCCAAATAATGGTGAAGTGTTATGTAGTCGACGTTCACATAACACCACTAGAGGCTAGACAACATACATCTCATCAAAATATCGAACAAATACCAAATTGACATGACTACTAACAGCAAGACTTCTCCCTTGTCCTCAGGAATAAACGTAACTACTCACAAAGCATATTCATGTTCATAATCAGAGGGGTAATAATATGCATAAAGGATCTGAATGTATGATCTTCCACCAAGTAAACCAACTAGTATCAACTACAAGGAGTAATCAACACTACTAGCAACCTACTAGCACCAATCCCGGACTTGGAGACAAAAATTGGATACAAGAGATGAACTAGGGTTTGGAGATGAGATGGTGCTGGTGAAGATGTTGATGGAGATTGCCCTCTCCCGATGAGAAGAGCGTTGGTGATGATGATGACGATGATTTCCCCCTCCCGGAGGGAAGTGTCCCCGGCAGAACAGCTCTGCCGGAGCCCTAGATTGGTTCCGCCAAGGTTCCGCCTCGTGGCGGCGGAGTCTCGTCCCGAAAGGTTGCTTGTTATTTTTCTCATCGAAAGAGCTCATATAGGAGAAGATGGGCATCGGAGAGCCACCAGGGGGGCCACGAGGTAGGGGGCGCGCCCAGGGGGAGGGGGCGCGCCCCCCACCCTCGTGAGCAGGGTGTGGCCCCCCTGGCCTTCATCTTTGGCGACGATTTTTCTTTATTTATTTTAAGACATTTTGTGGAGTTTCAGGACTTTTAGAGTTGCACAGAATAGGTCTCCAATATTTGCTCCTTTTCCAGCCAGAATTCCAGCTGCCGGCATTCTCCCTCTTCATGGTAAACCTTATAAAATAAGAGAGAATAGCCATAAGTATTGTGACATAACGTGAAATAACAGCCCATACTGCGATAAATATCGATATAAAAGCATGATGCAAAATGGACGTATCAATCTTTACTCAGGTTCGGGCCCTCTCGATGGAGGTAAAACCCTACTTCCTGCTTGATTAATATTGATGATATGGGTAGTACAAGAGTAGATCTACCACGAGATCGTAGAGGCTAAACCCTAAGAGCTAGCCTATGATGGTATGATTGTAATTGTGATCGGCCTTTTAAGGACCAACCTCTCCGGTTTATATAGACACCGGAGAGGGCTAGGGTTTACATGGAGTCGGTTACAAGGAAGAAAACACAATATCCGGATCGCCAAGCTTCCCTTTCACGCAAAGGAGAGTCTCATCCGGGCACGGGCCGAAGTCTTGAGTCTTGTATCTTCACGCTTCAATAGTCCGGACCTTGTACACAGTCCGGCTGTCCGGATACCCCCTAATCCAGGACTCCCTCAGCCATGGCCGCCGACCCGGCGTGGTCGCGCCAGGACTACGTCTGGGAGGAAATGGAGCGTTAGCGCAACGCTCTGGAGGAGATCGCCACGCGGCGCCGCGGCCGCGACGAGGGCGGCGTCGTCATCCTCGACGACATCGACAACGAGGCGCTGGCACCCCCCCCCTCCCCCGGTGCATAGGTGACGCAGGTTAGGGGTGCAGCAAAAACGGCGACGGCGACTACACCGCCTTCTACAAGCTCCTCGGCATGTAGAAGGCTCGGGCGGCGTAGTTTAGCGTAGTGTTTTTTCAATTTTTTTATTATGTCTTCTTATTAATTATGCACAAATACGGATGAAAACCGCCGAATATTAATCGAATTCGTGTTTTTTTCGTCGAATTTTAGCCGAATTTCAATTCAAAAAAACGCTGTCTGGGGGCCGATGTGGGGCCGTGGTTGAAACCCGAGCGCCCCCACAACCAAAATAGTGTCGGCTAGCTCCCAGAAGACGCTATTTCTGTCGGGGGTGCCCAACGGCTGGAAATCTCTTAGCGGAAGACCTCCACTTGCAACAATACATTGTGGCCTCTGATTCTAGACAGGTGATAGGGGACATTAAGCAGACGACCCAAGGCAGATATGGAGCGATTGCTAACGAGGGTCGCGCTAGTAATTATGAAGCGTATAGTTTAGCTATATTTGCTACTCCCTCCGTCCCATAATAGTATAATATAAGAACATTTTATTTGGCCAACCAGAATTCTATACCACATATTGTGGTTTTTATGAATAAAGTTAGGCTTTACCCCTAAGAAAAACATACCGTCCAACATAATCTATGTTCTTTCCATGCAGAGAGATATGGCATTGATCATATCCAAATATGTTAAGAGTTGGGAGAGGAATTGAAGATGAGCAAGTAGCACTTGCCACTTGCCGACCCTGTATATGTCGGAACCCTTTGAAACAAGTGTTCCGTCTGACAAGCACCCCATCCAAGTTCCAAGTTAGCGAACTCAAATGCAATCCAAATCATAAGATTGCTGTAAAACAATATCCCGTAGTTAAGGCAATACACTCACAACCAATTATGAAATATATTATTTTCTGTTCCACTGACAGCCAGATTGCTCGCTGTGAAGAGAGTAGTTTGATGATCAGGAAGGAACAGAAAAACAAGTCATGTGTGATGGTTCCTGAAGCGAACGGATGATTTCCAGCAAAATCCAAACGAGCGCTCCTTATTCTGAATCCAAAGAATAAGCTGTCAAGGAGAAACCCCCTTCCCCTCCCCCTCGACCCGACCCCGTGCGACCGTCGCCGGGCCGCACCAAATGGCCATCACTCATCCTCCCGTTGGTCCTCTGCACCCCCTCCCTCCGCCGCAGCCGGCATCGTTGCCGGGCATCAGCCCTGTGGCGCGGCGGTGGCGAAACTCCTCTGGCGTCCAGGGATCTGAGTCGGTGGCGGCGGTGGCCAGATCTTCACCCCCTGCGACGTGGACGACAGGCAGCGGCGGCCGGGACACACGGAGGGGCTCTGCTGCAGACAGCGAGATTGGCAGGAGGCGGCGGTGTGGTATGCGGGCTCGATCTAGGGCTGCTGTTGTTATGTCCTCTTTTGCTGCCTCTCGTTGGCCTCGGCGACGACTCCTGGAGGTACTCCGGATCTGCCACGCATCACGAGGATTATGGCGGTGGTGGCCATCTCCTCCGTCGAAGGTGGTTGGCCTGAGGCTGGGTAGTCGGATCTCAAGATCCGTCATCTAGTCCCGGCTGCGAGTCGAGGAGACATAGTTGCCGTTGAAAACCGAACCGATGGTGGGCAATGGCGGCGCTCTGCGCCATTACCTTGATGAAGGCATCGTTGTGTAACTACTTGACCCACTTGTGCTGCTCCGGAGGAAACCCTAGGATCTGGTATTCCAGACCGGATGATGGCGGTACCGCGGTGTCTGTTTCTCTTTTGGGAGCATCGTTTGTGGACCAGCGCTAGAAGATAAAGGCAGGAGATGGAGCGGCGGCTTCGTCTTGCACGGAGCTTCAGTGGATATGTCAAGTCATGCCTCCCCGACAGGTACTACGTTGTGTCATGCCTGGTCGGCAGGTTCTACGCACGACAGATCTTCCAGAGTCTTCGTGTCTGGATGGACGAGGGCAGGGCGGTGGCGCCATTGGGCATCATGGTGGCGTCAATGGATGGCCGAACTGGGAAGGATGATGCGAATCTTTCTCATGAAGATGGGTCAGCGGTGCGATGATGATGGTGACTTATAAAACGTGTGCATCTGGTGTGTGCTTTAGGTCTGCTGCACCGGTTGTTGGTTTCGACACGTTATGTGGATGGATCGGCGACGACACTGGTTTTAAATATGGTGAGTGAAAGCACTCCACGTTATCGAGTTTGTACGTGTGAGTGGTGGCTTCAGGTGGTTTGATGTACGTTCTTGTCGGACTTTTGTTGAATAATTAATAAAGATTGTTGTATGCATCGATCGATACAAAAGCCGGGGTTTTATTTATTTTTTTGAAATAAAATAAAATTGTAAACCCAAACGATAACTATCTCGAATCATCAATCAAGGTATACGAATCATTCATTATGGTAGTACGCTATATATGGGCCCGTTGATTAATCGGGGTTGGCCCGTGTCTGACGGTATTAGATTCGAAGAAGTCGGTCGTCGCCTGACGCCGAGTGATAACGTTTTGGCCAGTCGGCCACCGAGGTAACCCCGTCGTGACGCCCTGCCAAGTCAAGTAGTAGTAGTATTGCTGAACAAGTATATAGGTCAGCTTCTGAATTCTCCAGTCTCTCTCATCACTTTCTTCCGTTGCTGTTCATCGATCGTCTGCAGAAGAGAATCTCATCTAAAGCATTTCAGGCAGATGCATTCACATGGCGCACTAAAGCTGGTAATTAATTCTGGCCAAGCAATTAATTCTATGGTAGTAGTTCTGTGAGAAGGATAGGAGTAGTATATCGAAAATCCGTTTCTGATCCCGAGCACAGCTGGACCCGAAATCTCACGCATCCGTTCGCATCGGGATGTCTGCGGCGCTGGTATTTCCCGTCGTGTCTCGCTCGCGTATATGCAACGTATATAGAAGTACAGCTGGTGCATTAACTCTCGGTCCAAACGAACGGACGTCGCGGTACAGGAGATAGCCCGACGGACCGGAAACTGTTCTGGGCCAACCTTTTCCACTACGGGCGACGGGTCCAGCTAACGGACACCCAAGCTGGAATAAAATATCCCTCGCCGTTCCCCTACCAATCCACCGGCCGCCACCCAAAGGCCAAAGCAGCAGCCATGTCTGCGTCTGGATCCTCCTCCTCCGCCTACCGCAGGAGCTCCTCCGGCTGTGACTGGGACGACCAAGTTAAAGCAGTGCGGGAGGTCCGAAGGAAAACGAAAATACAGCTTATTTCACTCACTTTCGTTTTCTGGTCGGGAGCGGGTGCGCGCGCGATCGCCAGAGCACTGCGCTCCAGTCATCGTCGCCGATGCTGCAATCACCGCAGCGACGCTTGAGTCAGTCCGGGCGCTCCACACAGGCGCCATTGCTGCTAGCAGAGTAGAACACATGAAGGATGAACCTGACGCCCAAGTTTTGAATTTCGAATCGAGCAGGCGCACGCGCGTGTACACTACGAGTTAAAACGACCTGACGCATGGACATGCATGCATACATATTTCCTAGTGACAGCACACAACCTCTCCTGAAGGAAATCAGCAGAGACACGACCTGTTCAAACTTACGCCTCCTGATCACAAAGACATGCCGCCATCATGCGGATGCCTGCACACACGACCACACTTTCAGAAATTGCAGTGTTTCCAGCTAGGAGGGACGCACACGCAGATAAATCATGGATGCAAACTACATCAAGAACACATACAGGGAAATTGTCACACTCAAACTCATACTGGAGTTCTACAGTCATAATCACAGAGAACTGATACACATTCCTTACCACGCAGCTCCCAACTATACCCTTAGTAAGGCAACTTCTACATACAGAACTCATGACCCCAGAACTGACGAACATTGCCGGATGGTATACTCTGATACGGCTTTTAGGATGCAAAACACATTACCGCGCTTGGAGAACACATCCTAACATGTATTACCACGCAGCTCCCAACTCTACCCTTAGTAAGGCAACTTCTACATACAGAACTCATGACCCCAGAACGGACGAACATTGCCGGATGGTATACTCTGATACACACATTCCTTACTGTGATACGTCAATGTGTTCTTACAGTACTTGCATATATCTGTCTAGAAGTTCAAATTTTGAATCTACCCTCGCGCCAAGTGTCAGCAGAAAACACATTCAGCATACAAGCCCATGCTCTAAACCTGAGACGTGAACACTAGCTAGTGTAGGCGACCACAAATATGAACCAGGCAGATGCTAGAGATACCACAACAGTAGGAAGCAATATTTCCAGCAATCAGTAAACCAAATTTAGTACAGATGAACATTATCAAACTTGGTAGTCTACTGGTACAATATGCAAGATGCCTCTGGTAATTGAGGAACAAGCATGGAGCAATGCTCACTGAAACACACTAGAAAATCCTAAAAGGTACTACAATACAGATTACAAATTAAAACTTCGGAACTCATTTCTCAGCAGCACCGAGCAGCCTCATGCAAGTGTTCCGGCGATGCCCTTCCATGCTGCAGTTCTTGCATATCCCTGGCTTCCGTGGTTTCTTGGGGGCATCTCCTCTTTCGGGGCAGGTAATTCGCTTGTGCCCCTCGCGCCGAAAAATGTTGAAGAACCTGCTACATCTACTCTAACCCTCATAAGGCGCCTTCTCCCTGCTATTAGTCAGTCTGCCGACCCCACTATGCTTATCTGGAGTTGCTAGACCTTCAAGGGCATTCACACTAACAGATTTCCCACCACTTTTGCATTTGTCAGCATCGTCTCCCCCCACAAACGCAACCACTCCATTGCCAGGAAGTCTACCAGTGGCCAAACCTGCTATCCGATGCTCAAACCCCAAGCATCCCTCTTCTCAGCTAAAGGTGTGCCACTCACCAACAAAGCTTCCAGACCAGCAAACATGTGCTCGAATGATTCTGCATTCGAATCGCCCATCCGCACGACTTCCATGGCTTTCAGATAGAGCATCGAGTTCCTGCATGTGAACGACAAGTTAACTGAATTGTCCTTCTGATACTGAACCAGGTGTTGGGGAAGTATGTCCCTCGCGTCCTTGGTCCACCGCTTGAGTACTTGAGTATATGCATTGCAGGGATCTTCTCCAGATGAAGTATATCGATGCCTGTGCATTACAATATGTTTAAGTGCAGAAATTCAATTAGTGTGCATCAATTTTTTGTCAGGTTTAGTTACCCTTAAGACATGGTTGCATAACATCCCAGTATGCTCGAACTGGCCAGACTCGCACGTAAACTCTGACTGATCTTCACTTATGGTCACCTCGTACTCGACTCTGCTCCATTTTTCTCTTTTAGCTACATTGTCGTGCTTTTTAACATATTTCCTCTTCTTCTCTCCTTCCTTGACATTGTACAACGTCCCTTGGATTAGGAGGCGACCAAAACTCCTCAAACATAGCCCTGGTGTAAAGTTTACTTGCATGTCGCTCTATATATCACCAAATTGGTCCTCCTGATAGCTCCACCCTGTCATAATATAGTTTGGTTTTTCTGTATGTAAGTGATTCATGTAAACAAATGCCTGACATGCATGAAATGTACATACATTTCTGTCTAATAATCAAAATGTACACACAAAAAATGCTTACAATTATCGTCCTCTTCTCCTCGTAGCTTTCCTCACGCTCATGGTCAAACTGTAATTAACCTCATGCACTGCCTGAGAAAAATATGCATTGGGCTTGAAGGAGGCATGTATGTCTTCAACATGTGATTCGCGGCTTACCTTCCCGCAAATGTTTCTTATGGTCCTCTTCATGACGGGCACCTTCTCGACCGAACCAACGAAGCTCCCAATTATGTTGTACACCTTCCAAAGTTTCACATTGTTTTCCCTAGGTTGCTTTATCAAATCTTGTGTATGCGTCGATGTGCTTGTGCGACGGCCAGTGCACCTACTCACCCATTGTTAAGGACATTGAATGGTTGCGGCTCTCACGATGCTCTGTGATGTATCAGTTGTTGTCCGCCGCGCGAAACAGCCTAATCAACACTGGACACTCGCATCTGCATGACCTACTATTCTCTACCTCTGGTTTGCCCTGCATGTCGGCCAACAAAACATAACATCAGACATTACCGCGCTTGGAGAACACATTGACGACACAGCAAAACACATTTACTCTAAAATGTAGTATATTTGAGAAAAAGCTCGTTACTCACCGAGCAACCACATACGATCTCCTGCATGCATTTCGTCCTGTCCGCATTTAGTCTTCTTTTACCATATCTGATACCAAAGACATCCCAAGAATATAGATTGTAGAAGTCGTGTGCCTCACCCAATGAATTGAAACTCGGGTCAAGAGTAAGGCGTACTAAATCTTTTGTAGGTTCCTCTGCGTTGCAAGTCGATTGCTCCAGAGCGCTCATTCGAGAGGGACACGGTGTCCTGTCTGGTGGCGCACTGCCCAGCCATGACCTGTTGCAGACGTTCATTATTCACTCTATGAGTTCAAATACAAGAGTAATTTTGCTGTTTATTAGTTCTACACTTCTACTTCAACAACATTAACAGTATGTTGAAAGTGCTTCTGACTGTTAAACTAGGCACCAAGCATGGACTGCAGTGCCACGGCTTACTTCTTGATAGGGTCTTCCATCCTAACGATTTTTGCAAAGTAAAGCATTTTTCAGACAGAACATGGATGTGCAGAAGAACATGCAGTCAAAGCTGAATATACAGACCAACATCTGTAGGATATGGGATCACATTTTTAGTCTAGTCTGGTGCCTCTGGGTTGACTATTTCAGGCGACTGCGCCGGCCTCGTCAGAGATGCATCCGGGCGACGACGGTGGCCAGCTCCTGCCCTTTCAGTCCCATCGCCAGCTGCTGAGCGCACCCAGACCCAACATTCGAGTCTTCAGGAACCACTACCAGAAAAACTGGGGTTGCCGACGGCCAAATCTATGCCGACGGCACCCGTCGGCATCTATGGACCTATGCCGACGGCCAAGGAAAGGCCGTAGGCGTAGAAAAGCCGTCGGCATACATTCATCTATGCCGACGGGGCCGTCGGCATAGACAAGGCCGTCGGGACCGCCCGAGGTACGCCTATGGGGCCCGTCGGCATAGGACAGGCCGTCGGCATAGCCAGGGCCCACCTGACCGGTCAACGCTGACCATTTGACGGCGTTGATCCTATGCCGACGGGCGGTAACGGCGGCCGTCGACATATCTGTGGCAGAGATATGCCTACAGCAAAGCTGTCGGCATAGGCCCCTCTGCCACGTCAGCGATCCGTGTGCCACGCCACGTCATCGATCCGTGGGACAACCTCCGTGTGTGCACAGATATGCTGACGGCCTTGCCGTCGGCATACGTTTATTTTAATTAATTTTTTTATTTTTACTCTGTTTTGTTATTTTTACTTTATTTTAGTTTTTGTTTTTGTATAAGATAATTATGCCTTATCTAAAATAACATACCCGATGGTATATCGATTGCCCCCCATTACGAACGTCGCTATCGCCGTGTCACGGAAGGGGGAAACGGTCGACACGGAAGGAATTCTGGTTGGTGGGGGGATTCGGGGTGTAGCTATGTCACCGAAACATCACACGGGTGCCGATGCATATGTGAAAGTGTTCATGCATGCGTAGACGCCCGTCTTGGGGCTCCTGGGTGTGCCCCCCCTCACGGACGGCGCCACCGCCGGCACCTGGAGGGGGGAAACGGACGCGTCGGGTCTACACGAAGGGGATTTTGCTGTGGGTCTGGCCCGGATGTTGCTCCAGAGTGTTCCTGTGGGCTGACCTAACACAACCGGGTGGGGAGGTCCACTGGTCCAAGCCCGTCCGTTCAAAGCCAAAGGGCTAGATCGCGTGGTCAAACGCTACAGGGTTAGGCGGGACGGGGGCACTGGGGGGTAGCAATGCCACCGGAGCGTCGCACCGGGCCCTCATACATGCGGGGTGGTGTGCTGGCATGTCCGAAGAGGCGGCACGCGTGTCCGGGGTGTGCCCCCCCTCACGGACGGCGCCGCCGCCGGCACCTGGAGG
>NC_041385.1:53202944-53203470 GCF_002162155.2 Triticum dicoccoides
AGGCGGCACGCGTGCCCGGGGTGTGCCCCCCCTCATGGACGGCGCCGCCGCCGGCACCTGGAGGGGGGAAACGGACGCGTGGGGTCTACACGGAGGGGATTTTGCTGTGGGTCTGGCCCGGATGTTGCTCCAGAGTGTTCCTATGGGCTGACCTAACACAACCGGGTGGGGAGGTCCACTGGTCAAAGCCCGTCCGTGCAAAGTCAAAGGGCTAGATCGCGTGGTCAAACGCTGCAGGGTTAGGCGGGAGGAGGCACTGGGGGGTAGCAATGCCACCGGAGCGTCGCACCGGGCCCCCATACATGCGGGGTGGTGTGGTGGCATGTCCGAAGAGGCGGCAAAGGGCCAGGCCTATGCCGACGGCCAGGCTGTCGGCATAGGGCCGACCTTATCTCCTTGCGGTTCGCCCCCACCACCCATTCGCCATCTCCCCCTTCCTCCCCGACCCACACCCGCGCCGCCGCCCACCACCTCCACCGCCCGCCCTGAGCACGCCACCGCCGGTCCCGAGCCTGCCGCCGCCCGC
>NC_041385.1:53204829-53205585 GCF_002162155.2 Triticum dicoccoides
ACACGGAGGGGATTTTGCTGTGGGTCTGGCCCGGATGTAGCTCCAGAGTGTTCCTATGGGGTGACCTAACACGTCAGCCCATAGGAACACTTTGGAGCAACATCCGGGCCAGACCCGCAGCAAGATCCCCTCCGTGTAGACCCGACGCGTCCGTTTCCCCCCTCCAGGTGCCGGCGGCGGCGCCGTCCGTGAGGGGGCCGAACCCCGGAGACGCGTGCCGCCTCTTCGGACATGCCACCACACCGTACGACATGTATGAGGTCCCGGTGCGATGCTCCGGTGGCATTGCTACCCCCCAGGGCACGCGGCTCCGTGTGCCCCCCTCATGGGCGTCGCTGCCGCCGTGTCACTAGCGTCGCAACCGGGTCCCATACACACGGTAAACTAAAAATCTAAAAAATGTAATAACTGAATATATTAAAAATGTAATAATTTCTTGTCCCTGGGCGAGGTTGGACTATTTCTTCAAAAAATGTGGTTGCCATCTATGCCTACGGCCTGGCCGTCGGCATAGGCCTCCTCTCTATGCCGACGGCCTTGCTGTCGGCATAGGGCCACCTTATCCACTCCTCCCGCTCCACTGACTTGTGAACCCGGCCTTTGCCGACGGCTGGGCCGTCGGCATAGGTGTGACCTTATCCACTCGCCACTTGTCCTCCTCCACCCGTTCCTTCTCTGTCTCACCCCGACCCTAACCTCTCTCTCTCTCTCCCCGATAGCCGCCGCCGCACCTACGCCGCCCAACACCGCCGCCCC
>NC_041385.1:53206434-53229726 GCF_002162155.2 Triticum dicoccoides
GGAGCAGCCGCCGCCCCGAACTCGTCCACGCCTCGGCCGACGCCCCTCCCCGCCCCGCCCTCGTCCCCGCCTCGACCTCCTCTCCGTTAGGTCCGGCCCCCTTCCCTCCCAAGAACATTTTTTTTGTTTTTTCATCATTTTGCAGAGGATAAGAGGGCTAAATGTGATAGTTAGACACATAGATGGTAGTTAGATAGATAACTTGTTCATACGGATTTTTTTACATGATGATGACTGTTAGATGAGAAGTGATAGTGATGATTTTTTATGCTCCGATGATTTTGAGATGATGATGATGATGGATGATAGATGATTGGTAGATGATGATGTTGATGATAGATGATGATGTTTTTCTATGCTTCGATAATTTTTAGATGATGATGATGTTTTTTATGATTCGATGATTGTTAGACGATGATGATATTGTGATGTTCTATGAGTTGTGATGCTCTAAATTTTTTGTCGCGATGGATTCTGCAGGCTTTGTGGTGTTGCATTTCATCAAAGTGACCATCGTCTGACGCGTTGTTCCCTGAGCATCCCTCTGTTGTTCGACTCCTTCCCCTATAGCCGAGGGTGAGCTACAAGTCCATCTCCTCCATTTTTTGATGTCACTAGATTTCATTCTCAAGTCAACTGGCGTAACCTAGGCGTCTCCCGTCCGAAAGGGTTGCATCGATAAATGTGCATTCAATTGCATATTTATCACCGCAGCTCTTTCAGATTGTCCAGCGTTTTCCACGGACAGCCCGAGGATGTGTAGATTGGGTATGTTCTCCATGTTCTACCCCATTCTGAGACAGGATTTCGGCGGCGCCTCCCCATTGTTCTCCGGAGCACATTCTCTCGGCTATTTGCCGAGACGTGTATCTGGAGAACAGCGGGGAGGTGCTGCCGAAATTTTGTCTTGGAACGGGGTAGAATGGAGAACGTACTCAATCTACACATCCTCGGGTGGGATTAGGACCCATCTTTACCTATTAGAGATGTAGGTGGATTCAACGCGGTAGAAACTGAAAATTTGATGTGATTAATTTAAGTGAATCCTTAATTATGTTGTGTGGTTTGCAAAATAGCAGAGGATGGCAGATAATCAGTGGATGTACAGTGGTTTTATCCGTCGGAATCGAGTAACATCAGAGTGGATCGCGAAAACCGATGTGTATTTGAAGGAGATATTCCGTCGTCCAATGAGAATTATCCCACCATGCCCCTATGCGAGATGTGCCAGACGTCACCGTAGAAATCAGACGGACATGAGTGAGCACCGTCGCACGCACGAATATATGCCAAACTTTGACATGCCGCCGATAAACATAGCCGATCAGGACCGTGGTAGAGAGGAGGTGATGCGACAACGCATTGATGGATATGAGGACGACGGGGTCAGGGACATGCTAGATGATGTCATTGTTGCAGAAACGGCAAATGTGACACCTTCAGATAATGAACCGGAGGAGCCGGAGGCAACCGCAAAGGCCTTCTTGGAGGTCTTGGCCTCGTCGAAGAAACCTCTTTATGCGGGTGCGAAAATATCTCAGCTGGATGCCATCTCGCAACTGATTGCAGTCAAGGCTGAGTACGGCTGTAGCCAGAAATGCTTCGAAGCATTCCTGGGAGTATGGGCTAACAGGCTCCCTGAGGGTCATGAACTGCCAAAAAGCATGTACGATACAAAGAAAATCATGAAGGCACTCTCTATGGATTATGAGAAAATAGATGTTTGCCCGAAGAATTGCCTTTTGTTTAGGCACGAGTATGCGGATGACAAGTACTGTAGGAAGTGCGGTTCGTCTCGGTACATTGAGGTGGTCGGTGAGGATGGTGAGAAAAAGCAGCTAACCATCCCCGTTAAGGTTCTTCAGTATCTTGATTTTATAAAAAGACTGCAGCGCCTTTTCATCACGAAGGAGTCTGCCAAAATGATGAAGTGGCACAAGGAAGGTATAAGGTACAATCCAAAAAAAAATCGTACATCCATCGGGAGGGGAAGCATGGAAGTCATTCGATGAAGAATACCCCGAGGAAGCAGCCGAGGCTGGGAATGTCAGAATAGCCATATCAGGTGATGGGTTGAATCCATATGGTATGTCGTCCAATCCATACAGCTGCTGGCCTGTGTTTGTAATTCCGCTCAATCTTCCTCTCGGTGCCCTAATGCAACGGAAGACCATGTTCTTGTCGCTCATCATTCCGGGGCCTGACTACCTGGGGAAGCAATTGGGTGTGTTTATGCAGCCGCTTGTGGATGCTTTGCACCATTCTTGGTACTTTCCGAGGTTGACATACGACCGGGATCTGCAGAGAAATTTCTTGATGAAAGTTTGGTTGCACTATTGCATGCATGACTTTCCCGGCTATGCTCTATTCTGCGGATGGTGTACAAGTGGTAAGATGCCATGCCCAGTGTGCATGCAGGCTCTGCGAATGATTTGGCTGAGTAAGGGTGGCAAGTATGTAGCCTTTGACCTGCATCGACAGTTCCTCCCTCCAGACCATCCAGACAGGGAAGACAAGAAAAACTTCACGAAAGGCCGGGTTGTTCATGAAGTAACCGATATTCCAACATTTTCGGGGGCAGATGTTCTTGCTCAGCTAAAAGCTCTGAAGCCTAAAGTCAAAGGCAAAGGCAAAGCCAAAGACAAAGGCTTCGAGGGATATGGTGAGACGCAGAACTGGACTCACATTACCCCCTTCTCGCAGCTTCCCTATTTCAAGGACCTCAAACTTCCTTACAATATTGATGTGATGCACACCAAAAAGAATGTGGCAGAGTCCCTTTTCTACACGATCCTCAACATTCCTAATAAGACGAAGGATAACGTAAAAGCTAGAGCCGATCAACAGAGAATTTGTGATAGACCACGCCTGAACATGAAGCCTCCCACAGGCGGTCGAAAAAACTGGTTCAAGCCAGATGCTGACTTTGTCCTTAAACCGCCAGAAAAAAAAGAAGTACTTATCTGGCTGAAACAAATTTTAAAGTTCACCGATGGTTATGCATGGAATATAAGTAAGGGAGTCAATCTTTCAACGGGCAAAGTGACCGGCCTGAAGAGTCATGACTACCATGTATGGATTGAGCGGATAGTGCCGGTGATGGTTCGAGGCTATGTCCCCGAGCATGTCTGGCGAGTGCTTGCCGAGCTTAGCCATTTCTTCCGCACGCTCTGTGCTAAAGAAGTAAGTAAAGAGGTGATTGAAAAATTGCATAAGAAGGCACCGGAGTTGATAGTCAAGCTAGAGAAGATCTTTCCGCCAGGCTTCTTTACTCCGATGACACATCTCATTCTGCACCTCGTGAACGAGGTATTGTTGGGGGGCCCTGTACAAAATCGGTGGCAGTACGGCCCTAAGAGGCAGAACAAGCATCTCCGACGGAAATGTGGAAACAAAGCTAAGATTGAAGCTTCCATAGCTGAGGCAGTTATCCTAGAGGAGGTGTCAGACCTCAGGACATCATACTATCCAGACCATGTTCCCCATCTTCATAACAAGGTGCCTCGATACAATATAGAAGAGCCCAAGTATCAACCCAGGCTCGATCTATTCAACGCGCAAGGTGGGAGGGCTGGGGCCTCGAAATCTTATAACATGCCACGACAAGAGTGGGAGGACCTCATGTTCTATATCTTGCACAACATCAAGGAAGTTGAGGAAGTGTGGATGAGGTAATACCACTACACCATTCCTTTATGTCTTCCACATCATCATGTTTCATGTTCACTTAGTCCCGGTCTAACACCGCTTATCTTTTTTTAGTGATTTCGTTCAAGAGGAATGGACGGGAGTGAATCCTCCTACTGAGGCGGAGGCACTTACTCTTCTCCGTCATGGAAACCCTGGACGTAAAAATTTTGTTGCTTGGTTCATGGAGAAAGTAAATTTCCACACTCCCCTATTAAATACCTACTTCAACATTTATTAGTTAACCGAACTAATGCACGCAACAATTTCCATTATACTTGTAGGGAAAAGATGCGAACAATTCTATGGATGATGAATTGAGATGGGTTTCCATGGGTTTTGACCCTGCCGTCATGACATGTACAAAGTATGATGTGAATGGGTATCGCTTCCATACAGAGGAGCACCAAAACAGCCGCCCGATCCGAAAACTATAAATACTGGAGTGTACACCCCCGGTCAAAATTCAGTAGACTACTACGGAAGGGTACAAAATATATACGAGGTTAAATTCCACCAGGGGCGTGAGACCCTAAGTCTGCCTGTGTTCAAATGCCGATGGTTCGATCCACGGGAGGGGGTAAAACATACGCCTTCCATTGGTTTGGTCGAAGTTAAACCATCAACCGTCTATGCCAGAGCCGATCTCTTCATTGCGGCTACCCAAGCTACACAAGTATATTATCTGCCTTACCCATGCCAGAAAGTGTATCTAAAGGGTTGGGAAGTTGTGTTTAAGGTGTCGCCACATGGTAAGCTACCAGACCCGAATGAAGACGATTACTACAACATTAACCCCATGACATACGAGGGAGTGTTCTATCAAGAGCAACCTGATGATGATGATGATGATGTGGTTAGAAACAATGACGCTAGACCATTGGGTGATGATGATGTCGACCCAAACGTCGACGATGCACGGAATGATGGTGAGACCATTGTCAATGAAAATGACATACTTATGCTAGAAAAGTTAAACGAAGACGCTGACAACGAGGAAGAGCCTCCACCTCCGTCGGACAACGAAGATGATATGATTGATAGTGATGATGAGACGGACCGAGAAAGAGGTTACAACAGTGATGATTCATATGGGTTCTAGCAGATGTACGTTTCAAGTCTTTTTTTCTATAGTTTAGGAATATGCCTTTTTATGCATTTTTATTAATGTGTTTATTATCATGCCTTTTTCTTCATTTCATTAATTTACTAATTGCCTTTTCTCTTTTCAATGCAGGTTCGTGGAACATGGGCAAGGGGAAGGCCGATGGCGTGGGTTTCCTACGTAAGGTCGTCGGCCTGCCTAGTCGGAGTGGTCGAGCACGTAATCCTCCCCCTCGGCTACTTGACGATGACTCCTCACAGGGAGGTCGAGGGAGAGGTGCCCCTAGAGGAGGAGGGGGCGGGGGGAGAGCCTCTAGAGGACGAGGTGCTGGGGGGAGAGCCACTACAGGGGGTCGCGGCCAGAAAGAGCGCACCCTCACCGACTTAGGGGTGTTGTCTTCGAGGCCCTCCTCTAGTGAGGTACCCTCCTCTAGTGAGGTACACTCTAGGGAGGAGGAGGAGGAGGAGGAGGAGGAGGAGGTTGGGGAGGGGGAGGCAGGCGAGGAGGGGGTGGTGGCGGGGATGATGGTGGTGATGGGAAGGGGGTTGACAACAAGGGATGGCTGCATGGCAACGCAAAGCTACCAAAGCAGGTTCCTGCTACTGAGGAGCAGAAGTGGCTCATTGAGCCCACGGGAAAAGAGTAAGTGGTTCATTATTTTGCTTGTCACATGCATATTCCGGTTGTTATTTATTTTGCTTGTCACATGCTAATAGTTCATTCTTTTGCAGCAACTGGATATATTCTAAAGGGGTCCGTATTCCCAACGGCCTCATCACCGTCTTGCTGAAGTTATACTGGCCGGGGTTGTACTGTCCGGATCCAGTCAGGCAGCCGGACCGTCGGGTTTTGGCCACGAGCTGGGACCACTGGGAAGCGGCCCTCCACGCGGACCATGAGACCCATGCCAAGGCCGTGATCACTACTTTCCGGGTGAGTTCTCTTTAGAAGCACAAGTCCATTCTAGTTTCATGAATGATTTAGCTCATGGCTTCTTCCATTCTTGTTTCATGCATGATTGTAGAAATTCTATCTAGTTCTTCCGGAGCACAGGGCTAGAGCAGACCAGATCATGCTGCGCCAATGCAAGAAGAAGGCCCGCTAGATGCAATACGAGGTGCGATATGTGGCCATCTCGACATACTACCACGACGTTCTTGGTGTGAAGATGACCAAGGAAGAAGCGCGGAAGATGGGCATTACCTTGGAGAGGCCCGAGTACTTGGCGGTAAGTATAAAAGATTTTTCATTATGCTTTCATATATTATGCTTTCATTATGCTTTCATTACCATGTGGTACATTTCACCGTTTCATGTTGACATGCCATTATGCTTTTATTATGTAGGTGTGTCCAAATTGGTGTTATGGAAAAGACGAGTCCTGGGCAGCATTGGTGGATCTTTGGTGTGATGAGGCTGGAGCCTGGGCGGCTATGAGAATCAAAAATAAGGCTAACCGAGGGAAGGAGGGAGTACATGCTCAGGGAAACCGAAACCACTATGTCCACAAGGTAGTTAATGTATGACTAACCCCATTAAACATTCTTCTTCTTCTATTTACCATCACTTTCTTATGTATGACTAACATCTGTTTGGTGGTGCAGGAGGAGAAACTGAAGCGGCCGCTCTCACACATGCAGGCGTGGGAGATTGCCCATACGCGGAAGGACCCCAAGCCTGGCGAGCCCAAGTACTACGGCAAGAAGACCGCGTGGAGGAAGGAGGCCTACTCCACAGCGTATCTGAAGTTACATCCTGACACACCTGACCCCATTGCGGCGGATCTGGACGACAGGGCGGTGGTGAGCATGGGGCCCAAGGAGCATGGTCGGGAGGCGGTTCTCGATGCTGTGGTCACTCCGACTATCTCCTACACACAGCTCCGTCGGATTGACCCGAGCCTGAGCCAGCGCACGAGCCAGCCAGTGTCCAGTTCACAGTCCCTCTTTCAGGAGCAACAATCTGTAAGTATTTTCCCTCTTATCTTCATTGCTCACTTTATTTTCCGCATCTAGTAGTTTTATGAGTTCCATCATGTCATACCGTAGGCCTACCTGGAGTACACACGCCAGGAGACCATGGCGTGGCATCAGAGGCTTCATGAACACCAAGTGCAGAGGGATCGCCAGCTGGAGCAGGCTTTTCAGGAAATGGCGGCCGGCAGGTGTCCTCAGTTGCAGCCAGCACAATGCCCTCCAACACAACCAGTGTTGCTGACCTTTGAGGAGTTTGTGGCACAGAACGCTGGCCCCTCGCCGGTTAGTTCATCCCCAATCTATTCACCGAAAGCATGTCATGCCTTTCAACATAGTCATATATCCCATTAATATGTCTTTTCAACATCCAGGGAACAGGTGGATCTACCGTTGGCGGTGGTCTTCGTAGCACTCCGGAGACACGGAGCCCGACCACTCCGATCCACGGAGGCGGTAGCGCTGGCGGAAGCACTGACGACCTGGGCTTCGGCGCTCTTGGCGGTGACGACCTCCGCGGTGCTTGACGTCCTGGCGCTTAAGCCTTTGGGTCACATTGTGGCGGTTCTCGATGTTGTGATACTTATATGCTTGTGATGTTTCTTATCTTATTGTTGTTTGTGAGATTCTTATATGCTTGGTGGTGATGATACTTATATGTTTATGCTTTGCGATGTTTCTTATGATGTGTGATGCTGCTCCTTACTGTTACGTGATGTTGCTTCTTATATATGCTGCTTCTTATATATGATGTGTATATTCAAATGAATTGAGCTGAAAAGAAACAGAAAAAAGAAAAAAAAACTGGACAGAAACTATGCCGACGGCCTAGCCGTCGGCATAGGCCTGGCGTGAGCTCCCAGTGGCTGACACGTGGCCGTCTATGCCGACGGCCTAGCCGTCGGCTTAGTTCTGCCCCAGGAGTGCCCAGTTGCCGACACGTGGCACGTCTATGCCGACGGCCTAGCCGTCAGCATAGTTCTAAACTAAGCCGACGGCTAGGCCGTCGGCATAGGCAAGACCCAGGGGCGACGGCAACTCGCCACGTGGCACCTCTATGTCGACGGCCTGGCCGTCGGCGTAGTTTAGTACTATGCCGACGGGCAGGCCATCGGCATAAAGGTGCCACGTGGCGAGTCGCCATTGGTCAGAAGTTGACGGCAGCCGCCGTTAGGCGATGGCGTTGCCGACGGCCAGGGCCGTCGGCATAGACCCTATCCTGACAGCCTTTCTATGCGGACGGTCATCCTGGCTACGCCGACGGATATGTTGCCGATGGCCCTATGCCGACGGGGGCCGTCGGCATAGGCCTGTCCCGACGGCTAGTCAGGGCTATGCCGACGGCCCTGCCTCGGCTCCTTCTCGCCCTCCCGGTGTCCCTCGTCGGTGCCGCCTCCTCCCCTCCGTGGTGGTGGGTGGTGGGGGATGGATCTGGGATCCCTGCCCAGATTCAGTGGATGGTGGGGTTGGTGCTGGCAGCGGTGGCCGGCGGCCCAGGCGTGGTGGCGGCAAGTCTCGTGGCCTCCGGGCATCGTGGAGGTACCGGTGGCGGCGAGTGCTTAGCCTGGTGGTGGCGGCGACCGTGCACGGGAGTTGGATTCCTTCGAACAGATCTGGGTGAAAACTTGTTTTCGGCTATTGCCAAGGTCGGCGGTGGCGGCGCTATTTGCATCGTTCCCTTCTTGAAGGCATCGCCAAGGAGAAGTTAAAGGCCACTCTTTGCTATCTTTGGGAGAAACCCTAGATCGAACGATCGGATGATGGCGGCGCTCTAGTGTCATTCCCCCCTTTGGGGCGTCATTCTTGGAGGTATACACACGATCGGGGGACCAGAGGACGGATTCTTTGGTGGAGCGGTGCTTCATCTCACTCATTGATGGCGGCGGATCTCGGCAGCATGGCGTTGTGGTGACTCGGTGTCCGATGCGCGGAGATGGACTCGCGTAAGAGGGTGACATGGTCTGGCATCATGGTGGCGTCGACGGCAACTAGACCGGGCAAGGTAGATGCAGCAGTACAGTTCTGAAGATGGATTGGTGGCAGGTGGCTGCGGCGGCCTCATACCCGACAGGCGTCCTGCACTAGTAGAAAAAGGCCCATTCGTGCCGGTTCATGTGGGCCTTTAGTCTCGGTTCTGGAACCAGGACTAAAGGGTCGTTACTAAAGACATGTCCCTTTAGTGCGAACCGGGACAGATGGGGGCTCCACGTGGCCGCTGCCGCTTGCCCAGGTAGGGGGGCCTTTTATCCCGGTTGGTGCCACCAACCGTGATCAAAATACTTCCACGCGTCAGCATTTTAGGTGCTAGGTTTTTTGTTTTTTTTTCTGAAAGAGCGGGGAGGGAGTTTGGGGGGTTTGGGGGGTTTTGTAGGGTTAATTTAGGGGTTTCATATATTGTGTTAGCTAGCTAATAGAGAAAAGTGGCATCTCTTATCTCCGTGCTTGGTCGACGCTACGTATAAAGAGGACTCGACACACTAGCTAGCTAGTAAGCAAATGAAGGAAACTATTAAGTACAAAAGATCGTCATGAACATATACAGAAGTGATCGACCTCTTCTTCTCCGAGAGATTGGTTGAACAACAAGTTATCGTATATCTATCCGACGCTACTGGCTATATATATATATATAATGTGTAAGATCTCTTACAATACCCTAACATATGAACTCAACTTCCACATGCATGGTGGTATTCTCTGGCTTTATTGATGACGTGGTCAAGAAAGAATCCAGCCAATTCCTCTTGAATTGCTCGCATGCGATCTTGTGGTAGGAGTTCATCCCGCATCTACCACATCTAATTTAAAGAAGGGGGTCGATACATATATATGAATGAAACTCAACACAAATGATGGTAACAAAATAAAATTGTGAATATTTTTGCTTACGCATTTTATATTGTCTTTTAGAGTAGCCCCGCCTATTCTTGGCCGTCGCGTTGTAGATAAACTCGCAGACGTAGTATCCACAGTAATTATTCCCGGCTTCCTGCCACAAGCACTTTACGAGAAATAGAGGTTAATCAAACTGATAATGAAGCATTATAAATGGGCATTGATGAAAGTAGCTAGAATCAACGGGAGACGCGCGGAACTAGCTACCTAGTAGTACTTACTTTCGGGTAATTCCATCGCAGTTCCCGCGGCATTCCCGAAACTTGTGCGAAATACTTTCCAAACCCTACAAGACAAAGAAAACAATTACTTGATATTATGAAATGAACAAAGTTGTCGAGATGGTGCGATAATGATCGATTCAACTTACTTCTGGAGCATTATAGACATGTCCGCATAGTCAGAGGGATCTTTTTGTCTCGAGTCTAAGACGTTACTAGTCCCTGCTCAAGCTTAATCTCTAGGAGAATATAGTGGAAGCTGCGCACGCACGCATAACTCACCAATTACATAACCTCGAGTAATAATTAATGGAAACCGAATATGCACAAGACAGTAACACTCACTTGAAGTTGTAAGGAAAGAGTATTGTATCTTTGTTTTGATTTATTACCAACGATCGTAGCAAGTTGTCCTCGGTTTCTTTGGCATGAAATGTAATTGTAAATTGATCTATGAGATTTGTGTTAATGAACCCAATATCATACTTCCTCCGTTCCAAATTACTCGTCGCTGAGATGGATGTATGTAGAACTAAAATACACCTAGATACATCCATACGTGCGACAAGTAATTCGGAACGGAGGGAGTACATTTCAGCTTTTCTGCATTCGACGATCTTCAGCCTGTATAATATAGTGAGGATAATTATATATACATGCGATGAAAGAGCTGAGCTATGTATAGAGACTTAATGACAGAAGTAGTACTTACAGACAGTAGCAAGTAATCGTTAATTTATCGAGGGCCTTTTGATTGAAAAAGTGGAAGAACACCTCAAATGGAACAGACAACTGCTCAATTCCAACGATGTCGTGATGATCCTCTTTCACTTTCAGCGTCAAAGTATCCATTTTTTTCTCCCCTGCAAACTTTCTGCAGGTTTCCATTTACCAATCATGGAATCTTCGCATCATCGTTATTAGAGTAGTAACATCTTTGATGAGAGGCTTCCCGTACTCGTATTTGAATTCATCCACCTCCATTTTATCAAAATGTGCATCGTCGGGCAGGTAATCTGCAGGATTGGTACCAAAAAAGATCCCCGGATGATTAGCGATGATATCGCTAGACACCTTGAGCGGGGGCCACGATTGGTTCTCTTGTTTGCCGAGTTGGGGAATTTTTTTCCCACTTCTTCGTTCTTGTAACCTTTTGTCACTGTAAGTACTTCCCGACCGCTTTGCTTCCTTATATGTCTTTTCAGTAATGCGCTGATAGTTGGTTTGTGGCGGAGACGGTGGTGGTCGCTGCAGGGCGTCCAAAGTGCACTTCACTTTCACCGGATCTATCTTCTCCTCTGGAGGTGGATGTCTCTTAGCTCTTTGCGTTTCGAAGTAGTCCTTCACTTGGGCTTGACAGATCTCCTGATATTCCTGTACGGTCATCTCATATGGTAACTTCTCTGGAGTCTTGGGAGATGGACCGAATCTGTATTGCCTCCCGCCTCTAGCTATACTGCTAGACGCCGAAGCAGGCCGAGCGGCTGCGGTTGTCTTCTTTCGTTGCTTACGAGGTGGAGGAGAAGGACTACGATGCGCTGATACGTCTCCAACGTATCTATAATTTTTGATTGTTTCATGCTATTATATTACCTGTTTTGGATGTTTATGGGCTTTACTTTACACTTTTATATCATTTTTGGACTAACCTACTAACCGGAGGCCCAGCCCGTATTGCTGTTTTTTTGCCTATTTCAGTATATCGAAGAAAAGGAATATCAAACGGAGTCCAAACGGAATGAAACCTTCGGGAGCGTGATTTTTGGAACAAACGTGATCCAGAGGACTTGGAGTGCAAGTCAAGAAGCTCCCGAGGCGGCCACGAGGGTGGAGGGCGCCCCCCCCCCCCCCGTATAGGGTGCGCCCCCTGTCTCGTGGGCCCCTCGTGGACCCACCGACGTACTTCTTCCTCCTATATATACCCATATACCCCAAAACCATCAGGGGAGCCACCGAAGAAATATTTCCGACACCGTAACTTTCTGTATCCGTGAGATCCCATCTTGGAGCCGTCGCCGGCATTCTACCGGAGGGGGAATCCACCACGGAGGGCTTCTACATCAACACCATAGCCCTTCCGATGAGTTGTGAGTAGTTTACCACAGACCTTCGGGTCCATAGTTATTAGCTAGATGGCTTCTTTTCTCTTTTTGGATCTCAATACCATGTTCTCCCCCTCTCTTGTGGAGATCTATTTGATGTAACTCTTTTTGCGGTGTGTTTGTCGAGATTCGATGAATTGTGTGTTTACGATCAAGTTTATCTATGAGAGATATTTTAATCTATTCTGAATTCTTTTATGTGTAATTGAGTTATCTTTGCAAGTCTCTTCGAATTATCGGTTTGGTTTGGCCTACTAGATTGATCTTTCTTGCCATGGGAGAAGTGCTTAGCTTTGGGTTCAATCTTGCGGTGTCCTTTCCCAATGACAGCAGGGGCAGCAAGGCACGTATTGTATTGTTGCCATCGAGGATAACAAGATAGGATTTATATCATATTGCATGAGTTTGTCCCTCTACATCATGTCATCTTTCTTAAAGCGTTACTCTGTTCTTATGAACTTAATACTCTAGATGCATGCTGGATAGCGGTCGATGTGTGGAGTAATAGTAGTAGATGCAGGCAGGAGTCAGTCTATTTGTCACGGGCATGATGCCTATATACATGATCATGCCTAGATAATCTCATAATTATTCGCTTTTCGATCAATTCCTTGATAGTAATTTGTTCACCCACCGTAATACTTATGCTATCTTGAGAGAAGCCTCTAGTGAAACCTATGGCCCCCGGGTCTATCTTTTATCATATAAGCTTTCAATCTACTTTTATTTGCATCTTTACTTTTCCAATCTATATCATAAAATACCAAAAATATATTTATCTTATCATATTATCTCTACCAGATCTCACTTTTGCAAGTGGCCGTGAAGGGATTGACAACCCCTTTATCGCGTTGGTTGCGAGTTCTTAGTTTGTTTGTGTAGGTTCGTGGGACTTGTGAGGAGCCTCCTACTGGATTGATACCTTCGTTCTAAAAAACTGAGGGAAATTCTTACGCTACTGTGCTGCATCACCCTTTCCTCTTCAAGGAAAACCAACGCAAGCTTAAGACGTAGCATGCGCCGGAGCAGTGGCGGGTCTCTTCCGCCCTTGCTGACAAGGCGGAGAAGGAGGAGGCTGGCTGGTCGGGCGTGCCGGCACAGGCAGAGAAGGAGGCGGAGTGCCCCCACGCACCGGAGAAGCAGGCGGAATGCCCTGATCACTCACTGGAGGAGCAGGCAGAGGATGAGGCGGAGTGCCCTGACGTGCCGGAGGAGGAGGAGGAGGCGGAGGCATTCAGTTCGGAAGGTTGATGAGCTCCTTCCGCCATAGGCATGGAGTCTTCATATCAGAACCTAGCCTAGTCTCCCCTTCACCGGTAGGGTGGTCAAGAACGAGCTCCTCAAATCCCTCCGTTATTTCCTCCACCATCACCCTAGCATATCCTTTTGGAATTGGACGGCAGTGAAAAGTTGCGCCGGGTTCAGTAGGTCGAACAGAGCCGACAGCCACCTTGACTTTGTAGTTCTGCCATTGTGTCATAAGGTGGCACTATTGAGACTCCGTGATAGCATCCACGGGGTAGCTAGCAGGAGCCGTGAAGACAGGCTCCAGCTGAAGTGGCTCAGTGGAAGCCACGCTGCTTCTCCGCTGAGATGGCGGGGTAGCTTCTGGGGTAGCTTCGGCAGGTTGCTTGCTTCCAACTGCTTCTCGTTCCTCTAGCTTCTGTACCCTTGCGTGCTGCTCCCGCAGTTCGCTCTGCTCCTGTTTCCTCCTCCTCTCCTGGGTTTTGTAACCGCCTGCGTCCGGAAACCCAACCTTCCACGGAACGGAGCCTGGCGTGCCTCGTGTCCGTCCAGGGTGCTCAGGATTCCCGAGGGCCATTGTGAGCTCATCTTTTTCTCTATCTAGAACAAACCTCCCTTCCTACATTGCGGCGATATAGTCCCGAAGCTTCGTGACGGGCACGGTATTCGTAGTTGCTCGCTCCTCCAAACGCACTTCCCTGTTATAGGATCCAAGGTTCCGCCAACCCTGAAGAACCAAGTCCTTGGACGGTCTCGCCAGTTCAATGTCTTTGGTTCGACCCCTTTAGCAAGCAGGTCGTTCTCAGCCTTGGCCCACAACGGACAGGATTTGAGGTAGCCACCCGACCCTGTGCGATGGTGATGCTCCTTCTTTCTAGCATTTATCTTGTTTGTCACTGACATCTTCTTACTCCTCTCTGATGTCTTGTTGGCCACAAATGCGTTCCATTGATCTCTGATCTTCTCATACCGGCCGGTGAATTTTGGTGTCTTCTTTTTGTCGACAAACTTTGCTTTCAGATCATTCTTCCACTTCCTGAATAGATCTGCCATCTTCTTGAGAGCACATGACTTGATTAATGGCTCTATAACTGGATTCTCCGGATCCTCCTCTTCCGGTAGGGTGAAATTTACCTTCAGCGCATTCCAAAGATCCTCTTTCTGTGCATCTTTGACAAAAGAAACTTGAAGCTCTTCCTTCTTAGGTTGATTCCATAGCTCGATGCTAATCGGGATCATGTCCCTAACAAGAACCCCGCACTGAGAAGAAAGGGCATCCTTGGTCCGGAGGGGTTCAATCGGTAGGCCATCGGGCGCAATTGCTGTGATCGTGAACCTTTCATCCGGGCGCAACTTTTTCTTCGGGCCTCGTTTCTTTACCGAAGTTGTGCTCGATCCGGAGTGCTAGAAAAAATAAGAAAGATGAGAGTTAATATGTGTAGATACCAAAACAATGAATGCATCAATTAGCTAGTCAGCACTGGCTTAATTAATATATATACCTGCCCAAACTCTGTTCGGTCACCGGAGCCGTCATCACGGTCTCCTTCTTGCACCGGCGTTCGCTCACCGGAGCCATCATAATCATGTCCTTCCTCCTCCGGTGTTCGATAACCATTGCTTGCTTCACCCTCTCCTTCCAGACCATCACTTTCGTTGAGATACGACATGACATCACCTCCGTTTGCGATTATGCCCCCCCCCACACATATTCTGCTTCCTCGTCTCGGTCGTGCTCCATAGTTTCTGCAAATACTACAACATGACAATTATTATACAAACATGATAGATGGATATATTAGTGGCAACGTAGACCTAGCTAGCTAATCACAACAAGGAATTATATTAATTAGTGGCCTCGACGCTTCTCTAGGGTTTGGGGTGGCCTCAGAAGCGCTTCGACGCCCCTCAACAACCCTCGACCCTCGAACCCTCGGCCCCTCGATGACCCTCGACCCTCAAACCCTCAAAAACCTAGAACCCTTGAACCATCGACCCTCAAACCCTCGACCCCTCGATGACCCTCCAACCCTCGATAACCCTCGAACCCTCGACCCTCGACCCCTCGACCCCCTCCCCCCTCATCATCTCGAAGTTATCGGGGAGGGGGTATATCGACCCCCCCCTCATGGTTAAGTTATCGGGGAGGTGGTATATCGACAACGACATATCCGATAAAAAATAAGAAGAGGAAGAAGAAGAAAAAAAGAGGAGAAGAAGAAAGGAATAGAGGAGAAGATCGAAGAAAAAAAAGAAGAAAAAAAGGACAAGAAGAAAAAATAGAGTATTTCTAATTGTTTTCTTCTTCACCTCTATTCCTTTCTTCATCTCCTCTTTTTTTCTCTTCTTATTTATTTCTCCTCTTCTTCTCCTTTCTTCTTCTCCTTCTTCCTCTTCTTATTTTCCTTTTTCCACTCCTTTTTCTTCTTCTTCCTATTTTCTTCCTTTTCCTTATTTTACTTTTTCCTCTACACTAACCTATGCACTAACCTAAAATGATATCTACTAATTAACAACCTAAAGAAAAAATTTAATACATATATGGAAAAAACATCATATGAAAAAAAACATCATATGCACAAAAAAACATCATATGAACCCCCACTCCCCTCATGTCGAAGTTATCGCGGAGGGGGTATATCGAACCCACCCCCCCTCATGTCGAAGTTACCGGGGAGGGGGTATATCACATCTCGTCTCCACAAAACATCTCATACATCTCATCTCATCTCATTTCAGCCAAAACAAAATTCTTTGCATATTCTTTGCATATGAACATACATACATTTACTTTTTTTTCTTAAATGTAACATATATGAACATTTTCTTAAATAAGCATATCATCAAGAAAATAGACCTATTTCTTTGCATATGAACATACACACATATTCAAAAATGTTCATATCCTACAATATTAACCAAAAAATGCAAAAAAGAGCATTATACAACATATACATAGAATATACATACATACATCATAAAAAAAAGGCCACCGGTGGTCGGCGACGGCGAGGTCAGGGACGGCGACGATGGTTGGCGGCGGCGCTTACGGGTGGAGTGCGGGGACGGCGATGACAAGGAAAGGGAAGGTGGCAGGGGCTCACAGCATGGTCAACGACGAGGTTGGGGACGGCGAGGTTGGGGACGGTGAGGTCGAGGACGAAGGGGGCACGGGCGCTAGTGTGGTGCTTCCCTGAGGCGACGGCGACGGCGACGGTGACAGCGGGGGCGGCAGGCGGCGTCGAGGCAACCTAATGGCGCGGGGCGGCAACGGCGATGGCGTCGGGCAGCCTAGCGGCGTCAATGTCGTCGGCGTCGTCGGGGGCAACTGTGAGATGACAAGTGAAATTTTCACAAGTGTTGGTTATATACCCAACCCTTTAGTCCCGGTTCGTGGAACCAACCAGGACCAATGCCCCCCTTTAGTCCCGGTTGGTGCTACAAACCGGGACCAAAGGTCTCTTTTCAGCAGTCCAAAGGGCGGGAAGTAGAGGCCTTTGGTCCCGGTTGGTGGCACCAACCGGGACCAAAGGGGGATCATTAGTCCCGGTTGGTGCCAGGAACCGGGACCAAAGGAGGGCATTTGTCCCGGTTCGTGCCACTGGCCGGGACCAGTAGGCCTTGCACAGCGACATGGTAGTGGGAGTTTAGTCCCACCTAGCTAGCTGAGAGAGAGCCGCACCTGTTTATAAGGTGCGGTGCCCCTGAGCTATTGAGCTCCTCTCTAAAACAGGCTTACGGGCATAACGTCTCTACACATGCCTGTGGGCCTACTGCGCCTTCTGCGGGCCTAAATCCTGGCCCACTTGGCAGGTTGGGTTTCTATTCGTATTCAGGCCGTGGTGGCCTAGTAGGTGGCTTTTTTTATTTTTTCCAGTTTTTTGTTTTGCTTTTTGCATTATTTATTTTCTTTTGTTTTTCACTTTATTTTTTTTAATTCTTTTTACTTTTAGGTAATAAAAACTATAAACTTTCTGTTAGTGCCATTTGTTTTCCAATTTGAATAGTTTAAATTTGATTTTTGGAAATTTGTGTGAATCACTAGTTTTTGAATAAGTTTACTATAAGAATAGATTTTTGAGTGATTCTTTTTCCTGCTATTTAGTATTATTGTGTTTTACCATTATATTCAAAAACAGATTTTGTTATTTTAGTTTCTAACAAAAAATTCTTTGTGATAATTCCTTATGCTATTAAAGTTTCTAACAAAAAATTCTTTGTGAAAATTCTTTTTGCTTTTAATGTTTTGAAAATTCTTTGTTTTTACTTATTTATTAAAGTTTATTTTGTTTCTACTTATTTATTTCCTTTTCTCTTTTGCTTTTTTATTTATTTTATGAAAATTCTTTCTTTTTTGCTTTTTTTATTTTATTTTGTTTCTACTTACTGTTGCTATTTTTATTTATTTTATTAAAGTTTGTTTATTTGACTTTATTAAAGTTTATTTTGTCTCTACTGATTTATTTTATTTTATTTTTTGCTTTTTTATTTGCTTTATGAAAATTCTTTTTAATTTTAATGTTTTACACAAAAAAGCCCTCTCCCCAGGCCGGTTCATTGGTCCCGGTTCGTGCCCTGAACCGGTTCTAAAGACCAACCGTTGGACCCGGTTCAGGGCACCAACCGGGACCAATGGTGGTGGGCCAGGAGTGAGGCCCATTGGTCCCTGTTCGTCCCACCAACCGGGACCAAAGGTGTTAGAAGAACCAGGACCAATGCCCCCACGAGGCCCCACAGGCCCCCTGGCCTAACGAATCAGCACCAGTGGGCCCATGGGTCCCGGTTCGTGACCGAACCGGGACTAATGGGCTTATCTCCCCCGAATGTATACCCTGTTTTCTACTAGTGCTGGTTGAGGAGTGCGCCAGACTGGTGGGTGCCTCATACCCAGCAGGCGTCCTGGATGGGACCTCAAGTCTTAGATGGTAGGTTTAGTCACGAGGTCTGTTTGGTATTGGGCCTAGATTATCAGCATCCCTTCATCAATTGGATAGGAGTAGCGACAAATGTTGCCTAGACGGTGGCTTTAGTCAGGGGCGGATCTACACCCCAGGCCCCCAGGGCCCAGGCCCGGGGCGTGGCCTTTTTATTTAGCTATTAATATAGTAGTTTTTTCTTATGGGCCCGGGGCCTAGCCCACGACACAACCCAAGGCCACGGCCTAGACGCTCAGCTTCCTCGCCACGAGCCCCCACGAAACCCCTTCCGTTCGCACGCACGCACGTGAGTCAGGAGCCGCCGAGCCACCTCCCCTCCTGTGCGTCGCGCCGCCGCCTTGCCTCATGTGCGCCGCGCTGCCACCGGGGCGCCGGGCCGCCGGCGATTTTCTCGCTCATTGTCACTCGTCCGCCGCTCTTCTCTTCCTAAATCCCCTGCTCGGCTGCTCCCGGGTTGTGGACTGCAATCTGCCGCTGCTGCTCTAGCCGGGCGGCACCGCCGCTCTACTCCGGCCATTTGCTGATTCCGGACTCCCCGTCTCCACGCCGCCGCTCTACTCTGGCCACTGCCCAACTCCGGACTACGATTGAATTGATGTATAACCCCTGTCTATGTTATGTATGATATGAAGAAATTTTAACTAAACCTTGAACCAACTATTCAGTCACCGTTTCTGCCTAATTCTATATGTATTGTATTATCGATTTGAAACTGAAGCATTTTTATGTCAATACATTTGATACCACAGAAATAGAAGATGAAGAGATATTTTTCATCGTTGTCGGCAATGGAAGGGTCTACACCCGGGGATTCAATTCCAGAGAATCAAGGAGTTGAGAGGACCGAATCAACTCCACAAACTGAAACAACCACAGAAATGGGACCACAACCTTCGGCTTCAAGCAACCCGCCTTCAATCCCAACTCAAGAAAGTATCATTTTTGATATCCCTGCTTCTGCTCGTGCTCAACTTAGTGAAGGTGATATTCAGCCCGATCCTGGTCTTAGGAAACGCATTGAAAGCTTAGATCCAGACCTTAGAGATGTTGCTAGAAGGATGTATATAAATATGGGTCCATGCGAACCGACTGATCAAAAATATAGAAAAACAAAAAGAGGAAATTCTTCTAAAGAAAGAAGCTTTCAAGCTAGTTGGTTCAAGAACCATCTCGATTGGTTGGAATATAGTGATAATAAAGATGCAGCCTTTTGTTTTTATTGCTTTCTTTTTAAGCAACCTAGAGCGGAAAATTTTGGTATTAAGGCATTCACAAAGGTTGGATTTAGAAATTGGAAGGATGCAATTAGTGCTTTTAATACACATGTTGGTAAACATGATAGTGCTCACAATAAAGCTAGACAACATTATGAGGCTTTCAAAAATCAAAGGCAATGTGTTACACATGTGATGGATCGTGGTACCAAAAAGAGTGAAGAGGAATATAAAGCTCGTCTTATCATTATTTTTGGTGTTATCCGATTTCTTCTATTACAAGCTCTACCTTTCCGTGGTCATGATGAGAGTTCGAGCTCTAAGAATAGGGGCAACTTTTTGGAGTTGATGAGTTGGTACAGGAACAAGGATCCAAATGCTAAGACTTTACTTGATGGTGCGGGCGGGAACCATTTGATGACTTCACATCAGATACAGTTCCAATTGTGCCAGGCTTGTGCTGAAGAGACCACCAAAGCCATTATTGCTGATATTGGAGACAAAAGGTTTTCATTACTTGTTGATGAGTCCAGAGATGCATCTATAAAGGAGCAAATGTCTATGGTTTTAAGGTTAGTAAGTTTGTATCCTTTATGTTAATTGTATTTTTCTTGTTTAGTAATAGTAATAACTAATGGTTGGTTACATGTGCTTCTTTGTCTCATGTAGGTATGTCAACGATCATGGGTATACAATTGAGAGATTTATTGGGATTAAGCATGTTGGTGACACAAGAGCAGCTTCTCTAAAGGCAGTCGTGGATGGTATGTTTCGTAAACATGGCTTATCTATGTCTAAATTGAGAGGGCAAGGGTATGATGGAGCTTCTAACATGAGAGGGCAATTTCGTGGGTTGCAACGGTTGATACTAGATGAAAATCCTTATGCATTCTATATTCATTGCTTTGCCCATCAATTACAATTAGTGGTTGTTGCTGTTGCTAAGTGTTGTTCCTCTATATTGGATTTTTTTAACCACACAACTTTGATTGTCAACGCTGTCAATGCTTCTTGTAAGAGACATGATGAACTAGCCCAACAACATCATGACACTATCGTGAGCCAGTTGGAGTCTGGAGAAATTTTTTCAGGAAGAGGGAAAAACCAAGCAACCAACCTTGTAAGACCCGGAGATACACGGTGGGGCACACATCATAAAACTTTGTGTCCATTTATTATGATGTGGACATCTGTTTTGCAAGTATTAGAGAACATTCATGATGATGCAGATTTTAACACAAAGAACCACGACAGGTGGCTTGATTTCTCAGATGGAAAGTTTTGAGTTTGTTTTCATATTGCATCTTATGATTAAACTATTGGGTAAGACTAATGAGTTGTCACAATGCTTGCAAAAGAAAGACCAGAACATTGTTCTTGCAGTGAGTTTGATTGGGGTCACCTTGAAGAAACTTCAAGATATAAGAGAAAATGGTTGGGATGAGCTCTTGAAAGAGACAAATGACTTTTGTTTTAAACACAACATTGTATTGCTTAACATGGATGATACAATACCAGCTCGAGGTCGTTCAAGGGGGCGTGGTGGTCAAATGGTAACTTACTATCACCGCTTCAGATATGAAATATTCAATGTTGTGCATGACCAAATTATTGTTGAGTTAAATAATCGTTTTGCCGAAAGGTCCACTCAATTGTTGAGATGCATTGCTTGTCTTGATCCAAGGAACTCATTTGCTAATTTTGATGAGGATAAACTTGTTGAACTTGCTGAGTTGTATGCTGATGACTTCTCCATATATGAGATCTCCTTTGTCCTTCGAAACCAACTTGAAACATTCATTTCTGTTGGAGAGCTGATCCGGATTTTGAATGTTGTAATGACCTTGGTAATCTTGCTGTGAAGATGGTTCAAACTGGTAGACACACTATTTTTCCTTTGGTATACCGACTCATAGAGTTGGCATTGATCTTGCCAGTTGCAACCGCATCAGTGGAAAGAGCTTTCTCGGCTATGAGTATTATCAAGACCGAGTTGAGGAATAAGATGGGTGATGATTGGCTCAATTATAACATGATGTGCTATATTGAGCGAGATGTATTTGCAAGTATTCCCGATGATGATATTTTATATCGCTTTCAAGCCTACAGGAATCGCAGAGGGCTATTACCTCCCCTTAGAGATAAGGTTTTAGATTTTAATTAATCATCATTATTTCACTATGTTTATGTCTTTTCTTATGAAATTGCACGTTTGATATCTTGAAGGTGTTGCTTCTTCTTCTGCCGTTGATCATGTTATGGGAGGCACAAATGAAATAAACAATTGATTTGGTACTCTTTTACATTCCCGTATTATTTCTAGTTTTATCATGGTATATCTCTTCTGTTGGATTGGGCGGCCTAGATTAAATTCAAGAATTATTGAACAATTAAGATTTATTTTGTTTGTTATTGCATATGATCTTTTTTAAATGCCATGGTGTGTTACTGTATTTTGTGGCAGTTATAAGTGCCAAAGTTTTTCCTTGTTGCCGAAATTTTTTTTGGGCCCGGGCTTTGCTTCATTCCTGGCTCCGCCACTGGCTTTAGTCTTACTGTTGTATTACTTTGTAAGGTCTTGTGTGAACAATTAATAAAATGGCTGCATGCATTGTCGGGATGCAGAGGCCGGGGGTCTTCCTCCATTTTTTTTTAAAAATGTCAGCAAAGATGGTTCGCTTGCCACCCTCTTACCCCGATGTTTGCGAGGTACAATTACCGTATTATATTATGATGACTCTTGCCGACACCATCTCTGAAAGGTGGTACTATGTAGACATGCAGTACGAGATAATACAGTGTGAACGACGATGACCAAAGACCGGGCATAATGCATTGCACCTAGCTAGCTAGCCAGTGCATTATTTCAGGGTGGACCGAAGACCGGGCAGCAGCAAGCTAGCAGAGCAGATCACCAATATAAAGTGAGGGCTCACTGGTGAAGGTGGATCAAACATTCCACACTCCAAACCTGTGCACACAATATTCTTGGTTTCGCTCTCGCCTCTGCCCTACAGCAGTTGTACCTCTTGCTCAGGCCGGTCAGGAAAGGAAAAGCTAGCGCGTGGAAGAAGAGGAAGAAATCCCCAGGTTCGTACGTAATTCACAGAGCACATGCATGTACATTTCATGAATTAATGAATACTCCCTCAGTCTCAAAATAGGTGTCTTAAGTTTAGTACACCTTTGTACTAAAGCTAATATAAACTTGAGACACTTATTTTGGGACGGAGGAAGTATCTGTTAGTATTCGTTGTATTTACTATTGAAGTTTCTCCTTCATCCTATGCATGCCTACATAGGTAATACTGAAAACTAACTCGACCAACATATATATATATATACGTACAGAGGTATATACCCGGCCATGGAAGTTACCACACTCGGACAGTTACTTCTCTTGATACTGGTGACTTTCAATGCACAATATGTGGTCGTCATCTGCAGCTCATCCTCCGTACATGGTAACGAGACAGATCGGTTATCACTGCTTGGATTCAAGGACGCAATCAGCCTCGACCCGCAGCAAGCCTTGATGTCCTGGAATGATAGCACCCACTTCTGCGATTGGGAAGGTGTCATGTGCAGGGTGAAGGCTCCACCCCGTGTCACTTCCCTAAACCTTACAGGTCGAGGGTTGGTAGGACATATCTCTAATATTTATATAACTAAAAAACAGAATAATTTCTAACATTTGTATAACTAAAAAACAGAAAAATTTATAACAAACAAACTAATGTGTGTAGTGTGTGTGTAGTGTGTGTGTGTGTGTGTAGTACTGTGTGTGTGTGTGGACATTGGCGGCCGTGGCGAGCTCACCGGCGACGAAGGGGCGACGGGACGGGGCGGCGACGACGGGGCGACGGGACGGGGCGGCGACGACGGGGCGGGGCGGCCGGGGAGACGGGACGGG
>NC_041385.1:53230263-53238078 GCF_002162155.2 Triticum dicoccoides
GGGGCGTGGCGACGGGGACGACGGGGACGACGGGGACGGGGACGGCCGGGGTGGCGACGTCGACGGGGGCGGCGACGAGGGGCGGGGACGGCCGGGGTCGGCGACGAGGGGCGGGGGCGGCAAGGATTGGGGCAGGGCGGCGCGACGGAGGGAGGAAACAGAGGGAAGAACAGAGAGGAAAACTGAATTTTTTTCAAGTGTTGTATATATAGGATGGACCTTTAGTACCGGTTGGAGCCACCAACCGGTACTAAAGGTCTGTTTTGGCCAGGCCAAGCGGCGGGAAGCGCACACCCTTTAGTACCGGTGGTGGCTCCAACCGGTACTAAAGGCCCCCCTATAGTACCGGTTTGTGCCACCACCCGGTACTAAAGATGGTGCGCTGGCGCAGTGCGGTGCGGCAAGTTTAGTCCCACCTCGCTAGTCGAAGGGCTACCGCGGTGCGGTAGATCTCTCGAGCTCCTCTCCTAAGCAGGCCTACTGGGCCTATCAATTCATTGCTGCCATGTGGGCCTACTGGGCCTTTGCGGGCCTGCATCCTGGCCCAACAAAAGGTTGAGTTTCTAGTCGTATGCAGGCCGCTTTGGCCCAGTAGGCGGGCTTTTTTTATTTTCTTAATTTTTTTGCTTTTTTATTTGTTTTATTTATTTTTGAGTTGTTTTTTGCTGTATTTACAGTTTCTTTGTGAATATTTTTGCTTTAGGTACAAAAATTTACAAACTTTGATCTGTTAGTGCCGGTAGTTTTTAAATTTGAATAGTTTAAATTTTGAATTATTTGAAATTTGTGTGAATCACTAGTTTGTGAATAACTTAACTTTGGAAAAAGATTTTTCAGTGATTCTTTTTTTTATGTTTAATATTAGTGTGTTTTATCATTATATTCAATTTGGTAATGCTTAGGTTATTTAAAAAATAAAATGCCTTTGTAACATTTCAGTTTTCGTCGGAAACCCTGATACTTCGAAAAATATTGTCCATTTTGTACACGAAGTGTATCCAGTTTTTGCCGTAACCCTCTCTACTTTTTTGCACATGCTATTTGTATGAAATTATGATACCATGCAAACTTTTAACCTTTTCTGAGTTCACTTCAAATGCTTTTCAATTTCAGGGTCATTTAGCTGGAAAAAAAATTAGTAAATGCATGAAAAAGAATTTATTTGCACATAAAATTTCTTCGCGTTTGAAATGTCAAAACACATAATTAACTATCCTAACTATTACAGACATTCCCTTCTGGGTGTGAAACACAGAAGAAAGTGATGATAGTGAAGCCGATCACATCCCAGATATTTGGGTGTGAAACTTTTTGTTCTCGTGTGTCCCTTTGCGCCGTCGCCAGGGAAAATCTTCATCATTTAACTGGATGCTCGGGTCAATATTCACTGTAAATGGAGGAATTTTATCAAACTTTTCATAATCTTCTGACATGTCTGTCTTGTCATCCACTCCCACGATGTTTCTTTTTCCTGAAAGAACTATGTGGCACTTTGGCTCGTCGTATGATCCATTCACTTCCTTATCTTTTCTTTTTCTCGGCTTGATAGACATGTCTTTCACATAAAAAACCTACGCCACATCATTGGCTAGGACGAATGGTTCGTCTGCATACGCAATATTGTTGAGATCCACTGTTGTCATTCCGTACTGCGGGTCTTCCGTTACCCCGCCTCGTGTCATATTGACCCATTTGCATCGAAACAAAGGGACCTTCAAATCACCTGATCCATAGTTAAGTTCCCATATGTCTTCTATGTAACCATAATATGTTTCCTTTCCCGTGTTGGTTGTTGCATCAAAGCGGACACCACCGTTTTGGTTGGTGCTCTTCTTATCTTGGGCGATCGTGTAAAATGTATTCCCATTTATCTGGTACCCTTTGAAAGTCATTATATTCGAAGATGGTAACTGGGACAGCGAGTACATGTCATTTTGAATATCGCCATCATTCAGGGCACGTTTCTGCAACCAACCGGCGAAAGTCCTCGTTTGTTTGCGTGTAATCCAGTCGTCAGACTTCTCCGGGTGTTTGGACTGTAGAAAATTTTTGTGTTCCTCCATATACGGAGCCACCAAGGCGGAATTCTGTAGAACTTGTGTAGTGTGCTTCAGTGAGAGAATGCCCATCCATACATATTATTTGATGCCCTCCTAGCGTGCCTTTTCCTTCCAGTCTGCCCTTATGCCGCGATTCAGGAACACCAATCGGCTTAAGGTCAGGAATAAAGTCAATACAAAACTCAATGACCTCCTTATTTTCATGGCCCTTCGAGATGCTTCCTTCTGGCCTAGCACGGTTATGAACATATTTCTTCAAAACTTCCATGAACCTTTCAAAGGGGAACATATTGTGTAGAAATACAGGACCCAAAACGTTAATCTCTTCGCAAAGGTGAACTAGGACGTGCGTCATGAAGTTGAAGAAGGATGGTGGGAACACCAACTCGAAACTGACAAGACATTGCACCAAATCATTCTGTAACCTTGGTATGATTTCTGGATCGATTACCTTCTGAGAGATTGCATTGAGGAACGCACATAGCTTCACAATGGCTAATCGAACGTTTTTTGGTAGAAGCCCCCTCAATGCAACCGGAAGGAGTTGCGTCATAATCACGTGGCAGTCATAGGACTTTAGGTTCTGGAACTTTTTCTCTACCATATTTATTATTCCCTTTATATTCGACGAGAAGCCAGATGGTACCTTCATGCTGAGCAGGCATTCGAAGAAGATTTCCTTCTCTTATTTGGTAAGAGCGTAGCTGGCCTGACCCTGATGTATGTCGTCTTTTCCGTGCATACGTTTCTGGTCCTCCCGTGCATCTGGTGTATCTTTTGTCTTCCCATACATGCCCAAAAAGCCAAGCAGGGTCACGCAAAGATTCTTCGTCACGTGCATCACGTCGATTGCGGAGCGGACCTCTAGGTCTTTCCAATATGGCAGGTCCCAAAATATAGATTTCTTCTTCCACATGGGTGCGCGTCCGTCAGCGTCCTTCGGAATAGGTTGTCCGCCAGGACCCTTTCCAAAAATTACCTTCAAATCCTTGACCATATCATGTACATCAGCACCAGTACGGTGGCGAGGCTTCGTCCGGTGATCCGCCTCACCTTTGAAATGCTTGCCTTTCTTTCTTATGGGATGCCTGCTCAGAAGAAATCGACGATGTCCCAGGTACACATTCTTCTTACAACTATTCAAATATATACTGTCGGTATCATCCAAACAGTGCGTGCATCCGCGGTATCCCTTGTTTGTCTGTCCTGAAAGGTTACTGAGAGCAGGCCAATCATTGATGGTCACGAACAGCAACGCCTTTAGGTCAAATTCTTCCCCCATGTGCTCATGCCATGCATGTACACCTGTTCCATTCCACAGTTGCAAGAGTTCTTCAACTAATGGCCTTAGGTACACATCAATGTCGTTGCCGGGTTGCTTAGGGCCTTGGATGAGCACTAGCATCATAATGAACTTCCGCTTCATGCACAACCAAGGAGGAAGGTTATACAAACATAGAGTCACAGGCCACGTGCTATGGTTGCTGCTCTGCTTCCCAAAAGGATTAATGCCATCTGCGCTTAGACCAAACCATACGTTCCTTGGGTCACCTGCAAACTCCTCCCAGTACTTTCTCTCGAATTTTCTCCACTGCGAACCGTCAGCGGGTGCTCTCAACTTTCCGTCTTTCTTACGGTCTTCTGCGTGCCACCGCATCGCCTTCGCATGCTCTTTGTTTTGGAACAAACGTTTCAACCGTGGTATTATAGGAGCATACCACATCACCTTGGCAGGAATCTTCTTCCTGGGGCGCTCACCCTCGACATCACCAGGGTCATCGCGACTGATCTTATAACGCAATGCACCGCATACCGGGCAAGCATTCAAATCCTCGTACTCACCGCGGTAGAGGATGCAGTCATTAGGGCATGCATGTATCTTTTGCACCTCTAACCCTAGAGGGCAGACAACCTTCTTTGCTTCATACGTACTCTCGGGCAATTCGTTGTCCTTTGGAAGCATATTCTTTATCATTACCAGCAACTTTCCAAATCCCTTGTCAGATACACCATTCTCTGCCTTCCATTGCAGCAATTCAAGTGTGGTGCCCAACTTTTTTTTGTCAGCTTCGCAATTCGGGTACAACAATTTCTTGTGATCCTCTAACATGCGCTGCAACTTCGTCCTCTCCAGATCACTTGCGCAGTTTCTCTTTGCATCGGCAATGGCCCGACCTAGATCATCAGCGGGCTCATCTGCTGCCTCTTCTTCAGCTTCTTTCTGCATTGCCGGCTCAGCTTCTTCCCCCATTGTTGTATCATCGTATTCAGGGAACCCATGGCCAGGATAGTCGTCGTCGTCCTCTTCTTCTTCATTGTCTTCCATCATAACTCTTATTTCTCCGTGCTTGGTCCAAACATTATAGTGGGGCATGAAACCGGACTCAAATAGGTGGACGTGAATGGTTCTTGACGTAGAGTAACTGTGACCATTCTTACAGCCAGCACATGGACAAGGCATAAAACCATCCGCCCGCTTGTTTGCCTCAGCGGCAAGCAGAAAAGTATGCACGCCATTAATGAACTCGGGAGAGCATCTGTCATCATACATCCATTGTCGGCTCATCTTCATTACACAGCACCGAATAGACCAAATTAATACAAGTTCATACATAAAGTTCATACATAAAGTTCATATACAACACTTAATTAAATGCAACATACAAATAACTCTCTAGCTAGAGAATTTAAATGCAACAACAAATGCGATGAAGATCGCAATTAAGGTAACAATTGATCCAACAACATAATGATACCAAGCCACACTATCAATGGCATATTTTCTAATCTTTCTAATCTTCAACCTCATTTTCTCCATCTTGATCTTGTGATCATCGACGACATCGGCAACATGCAACTCCAACTCCATCTTCTCCCCCTCAATTCTTTTTAATTTTTCTTTCAAATACTCGTTTTCTCTTTCAACTAAATTTAACCTCTCGACAATAGGGTCGGTTGGAATTTCCGGTTCACATACCTCCTAGATAAAAATATCTATGTCAACTTGATGGGCATAATTTGTCATAAACACGAAATGCAACAACTAGTTTTAAAAGAGAATATACCACATCCGAATCATAACAAGGACGAGGGTCGACGGGGACGGATATCAAAACCATGGCACTATGTATAACAAACAAACGTACAGGTAAGATAATTATACGAGTAACTATATATCCAAATCACATAAACATCAATTTGGTAATGTAAAACATTCATGAACAAGAGCCTCACCAAAAGGTGGTGCCGGCGACGGGATGGTGCGGGCGATCGACGGTGGTTACGACGGAGATTTAGAAGGCACTAAGTAAACCACACCTACATATGCAAACTAAGTGTTATAATTATTCCTCCCAAATACTAGCAAATATAAATCAAATACTAGGAAATATAATTATTCCTCCCAAATTAATCACTATACAAAGCATTGCAAGAGCTAATCTAGCAATGAGAGTTGAAAGGACAAAGTTGCTAACCTTTGTGATCATTTGAATGGATGGGGGCCTTCAAATCTTGACAAATTTTGGGCAAAATTTGTGAGGAGCTCGAGGAGAGAGGGGGAAGAACAGAGGAAGTGAGGGGAAAGGGGAAGAACACAGTGGCTCGGGGGGACGAAGGGTTTATGTACGTCGACCTTTAATACCGGTTCGTGCCACGAACCGGTACTAAAGGTGCTGGACGGGCCCCAGACTGACAACACCCTGCCACCACCCTCTTTAGTACCGGTTCGTGGCACGAACCGGTACTGTAGGTTCGCCACGAACCGGTACTAATGAGAACGGCCGGCTAGCCGTTGGAACCGGCACTAATGGACACATTAGTGCCGGCTCAAAACCCAACTGGCACTAATGTGTCTCATATTAGGTCCTTTTTCTACTAGTGTAGGTAACCTTTCCAATCAGCTCCAATATCTATACTTTGGGGAAAATCAACTAACGGGAGAATTTCCTTCCGGCATAGCAAACCTTCGCAACCTCGTTGTTGTATCATTGGAAGTGAATCACTTTACAGGTGTGGTTCCAGAGTGTATTGGCACTTTCAAAACTTTACAGCAAATAGGTTTAGGGGAAAACTTCTTTACGGGGGTCATCCCATCATCCATGTCAAACTTGTCTCGTTTAGGAGGGCTCTATCTACGATCAAATCAATTCACTGGCCACATACCACCAAGCTTTGGAAACTTTCCGATGCTTCAATATTTGCACATCTCTAAAAACAGCCATCATGGCAAGGTTCCGATGGAGATCTTCAAAATCCCATCAATAATTGGAATTGTCTTATCTTCCAACAAGCTTGATGGACAACTTCCTGCCAACATTGGCAATGCCAGACAACTTGTATATTTTCAAATTTCGACAAACAAACTATCAGGAGATATCCCAAACACTCTAGCTGGTTGTGAAAGCTTACAAGACATTGAGTTAGACTCGAATATGTTCAGCGGAAGCATTCCGACTTCGTTAGGCAACATAAGTAGCTTGATATTTCTGATTTTTTCTATCAATAACTTAACTGGGTCAATACCAACATCTCTTGGCAACCTAGAACTTCTCGTGGCACTTGATTTTTCATTCAACCATCTTATTGGCGAGGTTCCAACTAATGGGATCTTCAAGAATGCAACTGCTGTGCAGATTGACGGAAATCAGGGGCTTTGTGGTGGTGTAGTGGAGTTACACATGCTACCATGTTCTGTTCTGCCTTCAAAGTCAACTAGGCACAAGAAATCTTTGGTGCTCAAACTAGTTATCCCAATAGCCAGTATGGTGTCACTTGCTATGCTGATATTTGGCATACTGCTTTTGAGAGGAAAACACAAGACACAATCTGTATTGGTGCCATCATTTGCTACAAAATTTCCAAAAGTATCTTTCAATGATGTAGCGACAGCAACACAGGGATTCTCAACATCCAACTTAATTGGCAGAGGGAAATACAGTTCTGTATATCAAGGAAAACTAGGAGAGGAAGAAAATGAGGTTGCCATAAAAGTCTTCAACCTAGAGACAAGAAGAGCACACAAGAGCTTCATTGCAGAATGTAAAGCGCTGAGAAATGTTCGGCATCGCAATCTGGTGACTATCCTAACCGCATGCTCGAGCATTGATTCTAAGGGCAATGATTTCAAGGCCCTGGTCTATGAGCTCATGCCACAAGGAGACTTGCATAAACTGCTATACTCGACTCGAGATTATGAAGGCTCTTCAGATTTGAACCACATTACAATGGCCCAAAGGATGAGCATTGCGGTGGATGTAGCGGATGCATTGGAGTACCTACATCACAACAACCAGGAAACAATGGTTCATTGTGATTTGAAACCCAGTAACATTCTTCTACATGACAATATGACAGCTCATGTTGGAGACTTTGGCCTGGCAAGATTCAAGGTTGCTTCCACAGCATCATCTCTTGGAAACAATAACTCTTCTTCACTTGCAGTAGTGGGAACGATTGGATATGCTGCTCCAGGTAATAATATTTTTATGTCTGGTGTTGCTATATTTTTCCGCATCTATGTTGACCAGCGAAAGCGAAATTGACTTGTCCTTTTATTCATTGATCTGTAGAATATGCAGGGGGTGGTCAAGTTTCAACCGTCGCAGATGTTTACAGCTTTGGTGTCGTTCTCCTCGAGATATTCATTCGAAGAAGGCCAACTGATGACATGTTTACTGATGGACTAAGCATTGTGAAGTTTACAGAGGCCAGCTTTCCTGATAGGGTGTTGGAGATTGTTGACCCCCAGCTACTA
>NC_041385.1:53238356-53247826 GCF_002162155.2 Triticum dicoccoides
TGCATCAGAATGATGCATACGGCCATAAATATAAGTAAAAAGGTTTTACAAAGCCTGAAAGTCTGGAAATGTAAATAGAGGGAAGCTCACACAGAGCCTCGATGCAAACATAACAAAGGCCACAAAGCCACAACCGGCTGGCAGAAAAAAGATAGGAAAACTAATCGCCTATCCTATTACACGACCGCCATCCAAACCGGTTGAAGATATCCCGCGCAACCATCTCCCACCGGACAGACCCAGTAACCAAACGCTCCCTGGCCGCCATCGGAGTGACTAAGGACCACAAACGGATCAGCGCCGTAGCACGGAATAAAACCTGCAAAAAATGAATAGTTGTTGTTCTGTTAAAAGCCAAATCATTCCTGCAGTTCCAAATTGCCCATAACAACGCACATACTCCAACATGAATGTGTCCAGCGGTTTTGGACTCTATCCCAGCCAACCACGTTCCAAACAACGAACCTACCGAGTCCGGTGGAGTAATGTTAAAGGCAATTTGCATCGTGCGCCATAAGACTCTCGCCAATGGGCACTCGAAAAAGAGGTGCTTAATGGTCTCGTCCCGATCACAGAAGCTACACCTAGTAGAGCCTGTCCAATTGCGCTTAACCAAGTTGTCCTTTGTTAAAATAACTTGTTTATGTACAAACCACATAAACACTTTAATCTTCAAAGGAACTTTAACTTTACAAACATGTTTGGAATTAGGAATGACGCTAGAGTTAATGACATCGATATACATCGACTTAACCGTAAACACTCCAGACCCAGTAAGTTTCCAACACAATTGATTGGGCTGATGAGCTAACTGAACCTCCATCAGTCTAGTCACCAGATGAAGCCAAGCTTCCCACCTATCACCAATAAGCACCCAGCGAAACTGGATATTAAGGGGAACGGACTGCATAATCGTTGCAACCAGCGCGTCACGTCGTTGAACAGTACGATACAGGGACGGATACTGTAACGCCAATGGTGTATCACCAAGCCACGTATCCTCCCAGAAACGGGTATTGTTACCATTACCGACGACAAACTTTGTTCTATTAAAGAAGGCGGCCTTAACTCTCATAAGCCCCTTCCAAAACGGCGAGTCTGTTTGTCTCACGGTCACCTGTGACAAAGTCTTGGACTGCAGATACTTGTTACGAAGAATCTGTGCCCACGTTGCGTCTGTCTCAACAGATAACTTATACAACCACTTACTGAGAAAGCATCTGTTCTTGACCTCAAGATTCTCAACACCCAGACCCCCTTGGTCCTTCGGTCGACAGATTACATCCCATTTGGCAAGTCTGTACTTTCTCTTAAGATCATCACTCTGCCAAAAAAATCTTGATCAGTAAAAGTCCAGCCTTTTCCGAACCCCAACTGGCACTTGGAAGAATGATAGAAGGAACATCGGCATACTCGTGAGCACCGAATTGATAAGAATCAACCGGCCTCCATAAGACATGAGTTTGCCCTTCGAGCAACTGAGTTTTTTCTCAAACCGATCCTCGATGCACTTCCACTCTCTGTTTGTTAGCTTACGATGGTGAATGGGTATACCTAGGTACGTGAAAGGTAAAACCCCTAACTCACAACCAAACAATTGCCTATAAGCCTCTTGTTCCTCCTTGACTCTACCAAAGCAGAACAACTCGCTTTTGTGAAAGTTAATCTTTAATCCGGACAATTGTTCAAATAAGCATAACACTAGCTTCATATTTCTCGCTTTTACCAAGTCATGCTCCATAAATATGATATCATCAGCGTACTGCAGAATGGAGACACCCCCGTCAACCAGATGAGGCACCAAGCCACCCACCTGACCGGCCTCCTTTGCCCTTCCTATAAGAATTGCCAACATGTCCGCCACAATGTTGAACAAAACAGGAGAAATCGGATCACCTTGCCTCAGGCCTTTGTGTGTCTGAAAATAATGACCTATATCGTCATTCACTTTAATTCCAACACTCCCTTTTTGCGTGAAGGATTCTACCTGGCGTCGCCAAGCTTCATCGAATCCCTTCATACGCAAGGCCTGTTGAAGGAAGGGCCATTTGACTTTGTCATACGCTTTCTCGAAATCCACTTTGAAAATAACCCCATCCAGCTTTTTCGTGTGGATCTCATGGAGCGTTTCATGAAGGACCACAACCCCTTCAAGGATGTTCCTGTCCGGCATGAAAGCAGTTTGGGTAGGCTGTACCACCGCATGCGTAATCTTTGTGAGCCTATTAGTCCCAACCTTGGTAAAGATTTTGAAGCTAACATTCAGAAGACAGATGGGCCTGAATTGCTCAATTCTCACAGCCTCTGTTTTCTTAGGGAGAAGGGTTATCGTCCCAAAATTCAACTGGAAAAGCTGAAGCTGTCCAGAGAAGAGATTATTAAACAGAGCAACAGATCCCCCTTAATAATATGCCAGCACTTTTTATAAAACTCTGCCGGAAAACCATCAGGGCCCGGTGCCTAAAAGAGTTGGATGAAACTCCAATAGCCTTCAAGGAAAAACATGTACATTGTCTGCTATCTGTGCTAAATGTTGGCCTTTGCTGCACTAAGACATCCCCGGGCGAACGCATCAACATGCAAGAGGTAGCTGCCAAGCTACATGGAATCAAGGATGCATATCTCAGAAGCAGTGCCGTTGCTTCAGTAGCAGTACCTGAATAATTAACTTGTTTGTGCAATTTGTTGTGTTTATCACGCACCATGCAAGCAAGGACCGGCCCAACTAGTATTGAATAAGTATTGCCTCTGATGTGTTACAGCATCGGCCCAACTAGTGCACTCAGGAAAAAATAGATGAATGGAATTTCCATGTATCAATATTATTATCAAAGGAATATGTATTTGAGTGTTTTTTTTTGTCACACCTAACAGCTTTAACTTTGTTACGTACACTTCGGCAAAACTAACCCTGGACTAAATATGCCTGACAGGCTAACACCATCCGAGTATGCACTTGATTTCCCAGCAACCATTCACCCGATACATATATTCTTTGTGTGTTCATGGAACTCTCTCCACCCTGGAAGATATAAGAAAACTAAAGAGAAAAACATGGTAGTACTATTCGAGAACTAAATCAACCTCTGAATTCTCTAGTCTCTCCATTCTCCTTCATTTATGTTCATTATTTGCAGAAGAGAGTCTCCTTGGTAGCGTTCCCGGTAGTTGTATTTACCCTGGTGCACATCAATTGCAAAAATTAATAAGAACTACGAATGTTTTCATCAGACACAAAATGGAAAATGGAAAGTGAGTGATTAAATGGATGAATAATTCTTGAATATTGACATTGGCCGGCTTTCCTCTTACCCATCAGCAATTTTGCAGAGGTAGTCCCGTTGGTCGTCTCGTAGTGGAACATCGGTAAAATCTGCAAAGGGAAAAATGATAACAACATGACCTGGTGATGCCATAATGCATTAATACAAGAACCTTCGATCAACTGCAATCCTATTCATAGATTGTGATTGAATTGAAGTATTTAAATTTTCCGTTTTGCTCATTTTGGTTCAGGATGGTGTGGCTAGAACATTTTTTACATTAGGAACAGAGGTTTTAAGATGATGGCACTGTGACATTAATCACATGGTAATAATCCCAATACGTTGAGAATTCAGGCAGGGCTTGGAGATAAACAGTTAGCACTTGCCTGCCCCGTATATGTTGGAACCTTTGAAAGAAGTGTTCCCTGTCACAAGTGCCCCTTCCAAGTTGGCATTGGTTAAATTTACCTGCAGAAAAGACAAGCCAAATCACAAGATCGCGGTAAAACCATTTCCCAAAATTAAGGCAGAGCGCAATAATCAATTAAGAAACAAAAGAAGTACTACTAGTCTGATGCTGTGATGAGGAGACAGGAACAACATACTAAGTTCTGTGTGATGGTCATTCAACCGAATAGATAGTTTCCAGCAAAATTCAGGCCAGCTATGTTACCGCTTATCCTGAACCCAACGGTTACTGTGAAGGAATGTACCTTTGTTACATTTGCCAGCGAGAAATCGGCGTTTCTGAGGTCAGCGTCGGAGAGATCAGCGCCTGAATTCACCATGAAACAGTCAAAACATTGCGATATCACTATGGCTTCAGAACTTGACACTTGACTGTAGGCAAGCATCACAACAACTAGTGTCTGTTGGAAGCTGGAACAACTGAGAAAATCAAGAATAAGTGCAAACCCGTAGGTTGCTACCTGTCAGGTCCGCATCAAAGAAGCTGGCGCCGAGCAGGTTCGCACCTTTGAAGTTGGTCTGCCGCAGGATAGACTGCAGAAAGAAACGCAAATTCAGATAAATCGTCAGAATTCAGAAATACTCTAAACATTCAGATGTTCTGTTCTATCTCTACATGCCAGAAAGTTCAGTCAGAACTTGCTGTTGATATAACCGCAGGAAGAAATTCGAGGCATGATCGCATCATCACGAGTGAAACAAATTGTAGGAATCGATGGGAAGGGGAGGTGAGAGTAGTTAGGTACGGTCTTGAAGTCCTGCTTGATGAGCGTCTGGCCGCTGAAGTCCTTGCCGGTGAGGTCCTGCCCCCGCGTCACCTGCTGCCCGTACGGCCCGCCTCCCTGCATCCACCCACCCACGCACACGCCATTAACGCCGCCTCCATCGCCTCGCCACCACACTCGGTCAACCGGTGCAAATACAATAGAACTAACCCTGAACGCGAGGGCCGGGTCGGCGAGGAGGAGCGAGGCGGCGACCAGCGCGGCGGCGCCGGCGTTGGCGACGTGGAAGTGCAGCGAGGAGGGGGCGCGCCACGCCGGCGGCTGCGCCGTCGCCGCCGCCGGGGACGGGGCGAGCTTCAGAGCGCCGAGGATTGACATGGCCATGACGAGCTAGCTTCTGGCTGCCTGGCTGGCTGTTGTCGCGTTCTCTCTTTTTTGGGCTACATCGACGAGTTTATCCGCCTTATCTTTATCTGGTTGCCACGATGCTTGCTTGGCCAATCAGACGACTGCCACGATGGCCAGTTCTCCTCTTCTTCCATTTTTTTTTCTCTTTCTATATAAATTTCGATGGATGAGTCTACTCATCACTGATCAGAACTCAAAAGCGTATTTTCAATTAAAAAGTTCAAACAAGTGTTCTTCCTCTGTTTAGTCTATATGTACTGTATAATAATAACATGGAATTTTTATTATTTCTGGCGTTCGTTGTACTGCCATGATTGAAGATGAATAGACGGAAGTTTTCTCGCCAAAAAAAAGTAACGTGAAATTTTTGGTTGGTTTTTGCTCATAGTAGGTGGCGATAATCTCATGTGTCTGGTCCCGTGGAACTTGTTGTCGATAACTCGTGACAGAGAAGGGACTTGTCTTTGCCGCCTAAAACTTTTGTGCAGCCGGAAGCACAGAATTTCTGAGGACTGATATTATGATCGAGAGAGATTTGACTTTGCACTGTTCAAAAAATCATCTCATTCAGTGATTTATCGTCCAATTTATCGCTACTCGACGGTTGACCGATAAGATTATGTCTTATCTTCACTGTTTATCATTTGGACCGAATTATCGCTGTGATAAGCGATTTATCGAGAATCTACCGATAAATCGAGCCCATTCATAGTACTATGTTTATTTGTGTTTTGTGGACCTTGTTATGAAATATGTATTGTTGTCCTATTTCTTTTGTTATTATACGAGGATTCAAAGGCTATGAATCAAGGTAACACTTCATTCCAACATTGTTTTGGTGTTGAATATAGCATATTTTAGTGCTGAGAACATGGGATTTGTAAAAAATGGCCGATTAATAGTGGACCGATAAAATTGATTAATCGACTGATTTCTGATTAATCTCTAATCCCCAGCTCACCGACACGCTAACGATAAGCGATATCCTCAACATTGATTTGACATCATATTTTATCGTGAGTGGTGTGGCATCATATTCGAATAAGAGTTATTTACTTATAAATCTGATCACCTTATAGCTTGTCAACCAATATTTAGTGCTACGATCTGAAGGAAAAAACAGAATCATGAGGATCTTTTCGAATCTTTTTGAATGTTCGAGAACTAACATATTGATAATACTGGAAGGTGGAGGCAAGCTGAACGTCACATGAATCGTGCGTCATAAAAGAGTGGCAAACAAGCATGTAATTAGCAGATGGTGTGTTGTTTTCGCCTGATCACATAGGCAACATTATTTATGCATTCCATTTATGTTTTGCTAGATTATCTTTAGTAAGAACTATTCCCCTATGAACAAACCACATTTTTTTAAATCGTACCTTTGTTTGTGTGATTTGAACGGAAGACTGGTCCAGAGTTGACCATATACCATGAAAAGCCCAGAAGGCATCGACTTCCAGTGGAATGTGTCTGGTTCATTAGCCAGGCTAATAGGTATCAACCATGAACTAATGTACCCACGCAGTCCAGTTATCCCCGATTAGAGCTCTCATGAACTAGATATTCAATGGATTTGACCTTCATCGCTCTAACGTAGTCTTCCTTGCGCTGGACAATATTGTACAAAGAAGGGAACTGTAAAGCAAGGAGTATGTCCCCAAGCCAATATCCTCTCAGAACCTAGTTGTTCGGCCATCACCAATGTGAAATCTTTCCCTGTTAAAAAAGCAACCTTTGTCTTCGTCAAACTCTTCTAGAAGGATGAATCAAACGGCTGGACAATGACTTGAGCCAATGTCTTTGAGTGTAAATTCTTGTTATGCAATAACAACATCCACACTCCATCACCCTTCGAAATGAGAGGATAAAGCCATTTGCTAACGAACATTTATTTTTTATCTCAAGATTCTCGATCCCCAAACCCCCTTGGTCTTTAGGTCTACACAAAATAGCCCACCTCACCAGGCGGTATTTGTCCTTACGTTTATCACTGCCAAAAAAAAACCAGGAATGATAGAAATCTAGTCTTTTTTGTACCCCTATTGGTACTTCAAAAAATGAGAGCTTGAACGTAGGCAAACGTGAGTGCCGAGTTCACAAGGATTAGCCTGCCTCCATATGACATAATTTTACCCTTACAACAACTCAGTTTTTTCGAACCTATCCTCAATACATTTCCATTCTTTATTGGTGATTTTCCTATGATGAATTCGGGTACCGAGATACATAGACGGTAAACTTCCAATTTCACACCCGAACAATTGTTTGTAATTTCTTTCATCACCTTTGGCGCGTCCAAAGCATAATGCTTCACTCTTATGAAAAATTATTTTAAGTCCTGACAATTTTTCAAAAAGACATAACACCAATTCTATATTCACCACCTTATCTAGATCATGTTCCATAAAAATAATTGTGTCGTCAACATATTGTAAAATAGAGACTCCCCCCATCCACTGAATATGGGATTGATCCATCTGAAGGAAATATGCCCTAGAGGCAATAATAAAGTTGTTACTTTATATTTCCTTATTTATGATAAAGGTTTTTTATTCATGCTAGAATTGTATTGGTCAGAAACCTAAAATACATCTGTGAATACATAAACAAATATTGTGTCCCTGGTGACCCTCTACTAGACTAGCTCGTTGATCACATATGATTAAGGTTTCCTAAACATGGATGTGTGTTGTCATTTGATAATGGGTTCACATCATTAGGAGAATGATGTGATGGACAAGACCCATCTGTTAGCTTAGCATAATGATCGTTCAGTTACATCTGTGAATACATAAACAAATATTGTGTCCCTGGTGAGCCTCTACTAGACTAGCTCGTTGATCACATATGATTAAGGTTTCCTAAACACGGACATGTGTTGTCATTTGATAATGGGATCACATCATTAGGAGAATGATGTGATGGACAAGACCCATCCGTTAGCTTAGCATAATGATCGTTCAGTTTATTGCTATTGTTTTCTTCATGTCAAATACATATTCCTTTGACTTTGAGATTATGCAACTCTTAGATACCAGAGGAAACCTTGTGTGCTATCAAATGTCACAACGTAGCTGGGTGATCATAAAGATTCTCTACAGGTATCTCCGAAGGTGTTTATTGAGTTGGCATAGATTGAGATTAGGATTTGTCACTCCGAGTATCAGAGAGGTCTCTAGGCCCTCTCGGTAATACACAACATAAGAAGCCTTGCAAGCAAATGACTAATGAGTTAGTTACGAGATGATGTATTACGGAATGAGTAAAGAGACTTGCCGGTAACGAGATTGAACTAGGTATGAAGATACCGACGATCAAATCTCGGGCAAGTAACATACCGATGGACAAAGGGAATTACGTATGTTGTCATAACGGTTCAACCGATAAAGATCTTCACAGAATATGTAGGAGCCAATATGGGCATCCAGGTTCTGCTACTGGTTATTGACCGGAGAGGTGTCTCGGTCATGTCTACATAGTTCTTGAACCCATAGGGTCCGCACGCTTAACGTTCGTTGACGATATAGTGATATATGAGTTATATGATTTGGTGACCGAATGTTGTTCGTGAAGGAAATATTCCTCAAAGGCAATAATAAAGTTGTTATTTTATATTTCCTTATTCATGATAAATGTTTATTATTCATGCTAGAATTTTATTAATCGGAAACATGATACATGTGTGAATACATAGACAACACACCATGTCCCTAGTATGCCTCTACTAGACTAGCTCGTTGATCAAATATGGTTAAGTTTCCTAGCCATGGACATGTGTTGTCATTTGATGAACGGGATCACATCATTAGGAGAATGATGTGATGTACAAGACCCATCCGTTAGCATAGCATAATGATCGTTCAGTTTTATTGCTACTGCTTTCTTCATATCAAATACATATTCCTCTGACTATGAGATTATGCAACTCCCGGACACCGGAGGAATGCCTTGTGTGCTATCAAACATCACAACGTAATTGGGTGATTGTAAAGATGCTCTACAGGTATCTCCGAAGGTGTTTGTTGGGTTGGCATAGATCGAGATTAGGATTTGTCACTCCGAGTATTGGAGAGGTATCTCTGGGCTCTCTCGATAATGCACATCATATGAACTTGCAAGCAATGTGACTAATGAGTTAGTTGCGGGATCTTGCATTACGGAGCGAGTAAAAAGACTTCCTGGTAACGAGATTGAACTAGGTATGAAGATAGCGATGATCGAATATCGGGCAAGTAACATATCGATGACAAAGGGAATAACGTATATTGTCATAGTGGTCCGACCAATAAAGATCTTCATAGAATATGTGGGAACCAATATGAGCACCCAGGTTCCGCTATTAGTCATTGACCGGAGAGGTGTCTTGATTATGTCTACATGGTTCTCGAACCCGTAGGGTCCGCACGCTTAACGTGCGATGACTATATGTATTATATGAGTTATGTGTTTTGGTGACCGAAGGTTGCTCAGAGTCTCGGATGAGATCACGGGTAAGATGAGGAATCTCGAAATGGCCGAGAGGTAAAGATTGATATATTGGAAGGTAGTATTCGGACACCGAAAGTGTTCCGGAATGTATCGGGTACATATCAGAGTACCC
>NC_041385.1:53248347-53286867 GCF_002162155.2 Triticum dicoccoides
GGAGGCACACCAGACCACAAAGGGGTGGCACGCCCCCACCAAGGAGGAGTCCGAATTGGACAAGGGGAGGGGCGGCGCCCCCCTTTCCTTCTCCCCCCCTCTCCTTTCCCCTTTCCCTCTCTGGTAAAAGGAAGGGGGGCGGATCCTACTAGGACCCCAACTAGGACTCCTCCTACTTGGGGGCGCGCCTAGGGTCGGCCTCCTCTCCCTCCCTCCTTTATATACGGGGGCGCCTCTAGAACACACATCAATTGTTCCATGCCGTGTGCGGTGCCCCCTCCACAGTTTACGCCTCCAGTCATATTCTCGCGGTGCTTAGGCGAAGCCCTGCGCGGATCATATTGTGGCACCCCGGCTCGGAGAAAACCGGAACGCCCCGTATTCCAGCCCAAAGATCGAGGAGAGGTTTTCTAGAATACGACACTGCTTAGCATAGAACAAACCAGCTTTCTATTATTACACGAATATGAATAGAAGGTCTCCGATATTACAATGAATAACATCGGTAAGGAGACACTACGCCATCCTCAGTTGCTCTATGCTAGCAGCAGAACAACACGATGCAGCAGAAGAACTCTAGCAGCGGAACAACGACGAAGGTGGTGAACTCCACTCCGCAGGGACTCTGGCTGGAATGCTTATCCTAGCTCGCACGAACGGAAACCACGACAAGCAAGCAATCAAATCCGGCATGACCTGCAAATTAACTGGCATGACACGCCAGGTCAGTACATTGAATGTACCTGCAAGCTCACAAATAACCAGAAGCATTCAAGACAAACAACAGCATGGCAATTACAGGTTAAACAGGGATTATCATGAGATCATCAAAATAACATGGCATGACCAACATAAACATGATACAGCTAACTCAACCTGAACATAGCATGAACATATTAATCTGACAATACTATCGTGCAACATGATAACACTATATGCACCACTTACTCTGCTCGAGTTACCTCGTAACCATCACATGCATCACTTACCGACCTCGGACATCGCACGATCGTCTTAGGATCAAATCAAGCTTGGCATAAACAATACCATAGCGATCATTAAATAACCACAAGGAGCTTGATCTTTACCCACAACTCTCATACAACACCATGAATATACAACAACTCGGTATCCTCGATACCACCGTGATCCTTACGGCGATCACAACCACGACCCACACTAGGTCCCAAACCGTGATCCTTACGGCGATCACAACCCGACCACAAAATGGCCAGTGATCCTTATGGCGATCACAACCCGACCAACACTTGGCCAACTTATCTCACTGTTATTATGCGCATTATTCTTATTACTGTTGACTCATGGCGTGACCTTCTCTCGAACTGGGCCCTTATCCGCGGGCACGGCTATCGATAGATCTAATATACACTCTGCAGAGGTTAGTACACTGTACCCACACTACGAAACCCATGGCCTCACTCTCCCATTCGGGTGGACCAACAACGTTCCGACAAAAACGTCCTACTGCCATGACAGTCTCCCGGGCACTTCGACTCACTCCTCACTGAGCTAAGTCATGGGTGGCCCTGTGCCTACCTCCAGACACAACGACCACCGTCATGGCCCGTCCCACTCTGGGACACGGATCCAAAAACTAACTCAACAACGGGCACACAAGGTTATGCTCCGTCTACCTGATCAGGGTAGCACACGCCCATAACCTTCCCTCGTTGGAGGCACCGGCGAGAGGCACAACAATAGACCCAGTTAGGACCGTCCCATACCGGTAAGCATGGTTGCACTGGTCAGCCTCGATTTAGTGGCACCATGACTCAGCTAACAGGTGTTCAAGTTCAATTTAATCCGGTTAAACTTGAATGCAAATATGCTGAGCCATGATAAAATACATGAACATGATATCAACATCACCATGAGAGTATCACATAACTATCCACCATATCAACAATAACTCATATCCACTGAACATCGCATACTGACTAGCATGACCATCTCCAACATCAACATGTACTACTAACAAGCATAAACATAGGAAAGGTAATACTAGCAGGTATAACATGATCACAAAGTATAAGACAACATAGCACAAAAGTGAACATGCAAAACTGAACATTACCGGAACAACGATAACCATCTTTTCAACAAGCAAACATTTAATAAAGATTCAAGTTGAAAACCGTGGCTACTTCATGACTATCATGCAAGTGGGTATTGTGGCTTGCTTGGGGATGAAGGAAGCATCAGGGAGAAGTGCGGTGAAGCCGCGAAACGAAACACCGGAAAACGTTCTCTCTCGGAGGGGGCTGAATAAGCGCAAGGGTATAAAGGTCATTTTCACAGTATCAAACCATAGGGAAAGGGTGACCAGCAGAACGGGCTCGACGAAACGAAGAAGTGAGCGTTGGTTTCACCTCATTTGGAGTCACGGTTGAAAAGTTATGAGGGGTTGAAGTTCAGGGACTTTTCTGCAAAAGTTATATTCACTGTCGGGTCCCTGAGTGGATAAGGAAGAAGCGCAAAGCAGAAAAACGCTTTCGGTCAGCAAAAACATATTCCGCGGAATATGTTTCCACTTATCCACGTCAGCGTGGACCGGTCAACGCGGGGCCGACGGCTTAGAGGCTTACAGGTGGGGTCCACGCGTAGGGGATGGGGCCCGCATTATCCTTTCTCTCTCTTGGCTCCCTTCTTCTTCCTCCCGCATACGCGCGCCTGGCCGAGGGAGGAGCTCACCCCGACGGTGATTGCCGGCGGCACAGGCCACCTCAGACGGAGCCCGAACTACCGGCGGGTTCAGGAGACCGAGGCGCGCACGCCCATGTAGGTCTCGACCGCCGTGGAGCTTGGGGAAGAGCAGAACGTTGACCACGGCGGAGCATGCCATCGGCCACCAGTGGGCTCATGGCTACAAGCCACTTGAGGAGGAGGAGAGGCGACGAGGTGGTTCAGTAGTGGTGGTGGAGGCATCGGGAAGTGGTGGAGCAGAGGGAGAAGGTCAGGGTCGCCGGAATCGGAGGGACTCGAGGCGGCGGCCATGACGGTGATGAGGGGCGCAGAGAGCTCCTCGAGCTTGTTTGACTGGTCAGGTAGGTCTAGTGGAGGGAGTGAGGTCGAGTGGGGAGCTCGGGAGGCTCGGGGGATGGCCATTTATAGGCGGGGCAAGGGAGGCCGAGCTGGCACCACCAGCGACGCGTGTCCGGCGCCGTGGACACGTGCCCGCGTGCATGAACTCGGGGGCAAACAACGAGGGAGGAGCAGGGAAGAGCTTCACGGGGAGAAGGAGGCCAAAGGGCGCAGGGAAGAAGAGGACGACAACGAATGGATCCAGAACGCTACTGTACGCTCGTGTTCACGCGGCGGCGAGCGTCGGTGAGCAAGCGGACGGAGGGGGAGAGGGGTCCAGGAGAACGGCGACGAGGAGAGGAATCCACTGGACATGCTCACAGGCTCTAAGACGACGAGAGGAGGAGGGAGTCCAGCACAAACAGTGCTCTGGACGTGGCCACTGCACACAGAGCGCGCCAACAGGCATGCCAAATTGGTGGTGACCACCAGTGCTGGCATGTGGGGGAGGCAAACCGCTAGAAATTGATGTCTAGTGGTAAGTCCTTCCTGGGTAGATATCAACTGAGGTGGTTACTTGGTGAAAGAGGCTCTGGTCAAAAAGAAATAACCCTCTAAAGTTTACCGCAGTAAACTTCATCAGCTCAATGTGATCGACAGGGAATTATTGGAATCCAAATAGGCTGTCTGGTATGTTAAGCTATGGGGGGACTATGATCCTGGGGGTTTGGAGGGGAAATGGACCAAGATAACTCATAGTTGCTTTGCAACTGCCAAAATGGTCCAGAAATGAAGATCATCAAGATGCACTCACATGGAGTGTCCACTTGAGCTCAAATTGGGCAAGGCTTAGTCATATGGTCATATCAGTATGCTGTAAAAAGCTCATGTCAAATGGACAAGCCAAATTGGCACATGCTTCACAAACACCTCTGCTGACCAGAAATTTGGAATAATTATGGTGGTCAAATGGCTCAATGAAATGATGCCAAAATGGGTGGAGAGATGTTTTATGGGTATAAGAATGATCTGATAGTTTATTAGGATTTTTAGAGCAATATAAAATACACTTGCTACACAACCTGAAAATATTGCCAGAAACAAAGATTTGCTCCTTTGCTCACATAGATGATTGGATGGGGCTGCAAATGTGTGGAGGGCATTAAAATGAGCACATTAAGGAGTGTGAAAAAGCTCAACTTATTTGGATACACCTAGCTAGTACTTCCTTCACTAAGCCTTTTGTCTGACAGAAACTTTGAAAATTCACCGAGGAAGATTGGCTAGGCAAATAAATTTGAACTTGTGCATGATGAAATTATTTGGACATATAAAAATGCCCAAAAAGGCTGCGAGTCAATAGGAGGAATATAAATGACACTTCCTTCACAAAGTGCCATTCAGGGCAGAAAGGAAGAATGAATATTGGGGAATTATTTTTTAACATGGCAACGAAAAGTTTTGCCATATTTGATCAATATATTACCCAAACAATTTATGAGAATTATTTAGGAATTTTAGGAGTGATGGAAATATAGGTTGCTTCACAACCTAGGGCAATTGGAGTTATTCCTTTAATAGAAAAGGAATATTCCCAATAAAAAAAACATTGGGATTTGGGCTAGGATGGAAATGACAGGGTCTAGGGAAGGATTTGGGAATGAAAAAACACTCTGGAAACAAAGAAGAGGTCATCTTCTTCAGTTCCCAGACCACAAAGCCACGGAAAAACAAAACTCAGGCAAAAACCTTGGAAAAACAAAAGAAAAAGAAAGGGCAAAAAATCAGGCTGTGACACATATCACCATCACCGTCACCATGCCATCGTGCTAGTGGAACTCATCTACTTCCTCGACCCTCTGCTGGATCAAGATCTCGAGGGACGTCATCGTCCTGAACGTGTGTAGAACTCGGAGGTGCCGTATGTTCGATACTCGAGCTGTCAGAATGAGAAGATGTTCGACTACATCAACCGTGTAAGCAAACGCTTCCGCTTTTGGTCTACGAGGGTACGTAGACACACTGTAACCCTATCATTGCTATGCCTCTCCTAGATAGATCTTGCGTGAGCATAGGTATTTTTTTTAAAATTGCATGCTATGTTTCCCAACAGTGGCATCCGAGCCAGGTCTATGCGTAGATGATATCACTAGTTGAAAACAGGGCTCAAGTTCGGGCCAGATAAGCTCATTAGTCCCAGTTCAGTCACGAACCGGGACCCATAGGCCCATTGGTCCCGACTCGTGATGCCAGGGGACCTGCAGGGCCTCTTGGGGGCATTAGTCCCGGTTCGTCTGGCCCCTTTGGTCCCAGTTGGTGGGACGAACCAGGACCAATGGGCCTCACTCCTGGCCCACCACCATTGGTTCCGGTTGGTGGCTTGAACCGGGACCAAAGGCTGCCCTTTAGTCCCGGTTCATGCCACGAACCGGGACCAATGAGTTGCCTATATATACCCCTCGCCCGCGAGCAAAGCACTCCACTGCTCTGTTTTTCTGGCCGGCCGTTGGAGAGCTTTGTGGTACTCTAGCTCACCTCCTATGCACACGAGGTGTTCGATGGAATGCCCGAGCCACACTATTTAAGCTTTCTCCTCTCCAAGCTCGACCTCCAAGCTCCATTTTCCTCAATATTTGTCTAGGTTTAGCGGTCTGTCACGTCTCGTCCCCGTCTTCACCGCCGTCGATCGCCCGCGCCGATCTCATCGCCGGCACCACCGTGGTGAGCCTCTTCTTCTTATCTTCTTTCTGAAAGGAAAAAAATTCTTACTTGTATGTTTATATAGATACTTGTATAATTTTCTTACTTTTATTATTGCTTCTTATTATTTAGTGCGATGGTTTTGGTATCCACCCCCGTCGGCCCTCGTCCTGCCTATGATTCGGATGTGGTATATATTATCTTTATAACTATTTGGTTCATTTATTGTTTATGACAATTATGCCTACCAACGTGACATAGATTTTATTTATCTAGGAGGAATGTGAACCAGAAATTCCAACCGACCCTATTGTCGAGAGGTTAAATTTAGTTGAAGAAGAAAACAATTTCTTGAAGGAAAAAATAAAAAAATTGAGGAGGAGAAGATGATATTGGAGTTGCATGTTGCAGATGTCGTCGATGATCACAAGATCAATATGGGTGCAATGCGCTTGAAGGTTAGAAAGATTAGAAAATATGCCATTCATACCAAGGCTTGGTATCATTATGTCGTTGGATCAATTGTTACCTTCGTTGCGATTTTGATCACATTTGTTTTCGCATTGAAAAGTTTTACATAGTTTCAATGTATGGTTTAATTAATTAGATGCTCTTGAGAGCTATATATTGTTAGATGAGAACTATGTATGTACTTTGGTTTTAATGTGATGATGAACTTCTATTAATTTGGTCACTTAATTATCTATTCATGATGTTCTGTAATGGTTTTTGACACACTTAATTATATATAATGCACGCATATGAACCGGCAATGGATGTACGATGAAAAAAACACCTCCGTGTACATTAAGGGCGTGCATAATTTTCTTGAAGTGGCTGAGGCAAACAAGCAGAATGGTTTTATGTGTTTTCCATGCCCTAAATGTGGCAATACGAAGTCTTACTCTGACTCGAAAATCATTCACACCCACCTACTTTATAAGGGTTTCATGCCACACTATAATGTTTGGACCAAGCACGGAGAAATAGGGGTTATGATGGAAGACAACGAATAAGAAGAGGATGATGACAACGATGTGCCCCCCGAATACGGTGATGCTGCAATGGGGGAAGCTGTTGAAGATCAAGAGGAACCAGACGATGTGCCCGATGATGATCTCCGCCGGGTCATTGTTGATTCAAGGAGTGCGAAAGTGAAAAGGAGAAGGTGAAGTTCGATCACATGCTAGAGGATCACAAAAAGGTTTGTACCCCAATTGCGAAGATGGCAACACAAAGCTCGGTACCATACTGGAATTGCTTCAGTGGAAGGCAGAGAATGCTGTGCCTAACAAAGGATTTGAGAAGCTACTGAAAATATTGAAGAAGAAGCTTCGAAAGGATAATGAATTGCCTGACAGTACGTATGCAGCAAAGAAGGTTGTTTGCCTTCTAGGATTGGAGGTGCAGAAGATACATGCATGCCCTAATGACTGCATCATGTACTATGGTGCGTATGAGGATTTGAACGCATGCCCGGTATGCAGTGCATTGCGGTATAAGATCAGACGAGATGACCCTGGTGATGTTGATGGCGAGTGCCCCCGGAAGAGGGTTCTTGCCAAGGTGATGTGGTATGCTCCTATAATACCATGGAGCATGCCAAGTTGATGCGATGGCACAGAGATGACTGTAAGAAAGACGAGAAGTTGAGAGCACCCGCTGATGGGTCGTAGTGGAGAAAAATCGAGAGAAAGTACTGGGAGGAGTTTGCAGGTGACACAAGGAATGTATTGTTTGGTTTAAGCGTGGATGACATTAATACTTTCGTGGAGCAGGGTAGCAATCAAAGCACCTGGCCCGTGACTCTATGTATCTATAACCTTCCTCCTTGGTTGTGCATGAAGCGGAAGTTCATTATCATGCCAATTCTCATCCAAGGCCCTAAGCAACCCGGCAACGACATTGATGTGTACCTAAGGCCATTAGTTGAAGAACTTTTATAGTTGTGGATTGGAAACGGTGTACGTGCTTGGGATGAGCACAAATAGGAGGAATTTGACCTCCATGCGTTGATGTTTGTCACCATCAATGATTGGCCTACTCTTAGTAACCTTTTAGGACAGACAAACAAGGGATACCACGCATGCACGCACTGTTTAGATGACACCCAAAGTATATAACTGGACAAATGTAGGTAGAATGTTTACCTGGGGTATGGTCGATTCCTTCCGACCAATCATCAATGTCGAAAGAAAGGCAAGCACTTCAAAGGCGAGGAAGATCACCGGAAGAAGTCTGCCCTGCGTACCGGTGATCACGTACTTGCTATGGTCAATGATTTAAAAGTAATCTTCGGAAAGGGTCCCAACGGACTATCTGTTCCGAATGACGCTGAGGGACACGCACCCATGTGGAACAAGAAATCTATATTTTCGGACCTACCCTACTGGAAAGAACCTTTGCATGAACCTACTAGGCTTCTTGGGCATGTATGGGAAGACAAAAGATAAAGCGGAGGCACGGGAGGACCTGCAACATTTGCACGAAAAAGATGGCATGCCTCCAAAGCAGTATGAAGGTCCTGCCAGCTATGCTCTTACCAAAGAAGAGAAGGAAATCTTCTTTGAATGCCTGCTCTATATGAAGGTCCCGTCTGGCTACTCGTCGAATATAAAGGGAATAATAAACATGGCAGAGAAAAAGTTCCAGAACCTAAAGTCTCATGACTGCCACGTGATTATGATGCAACTGCTTCCGGTTGCATTGAGGGGGCTTCTACCAGAAAAAGTTCGATTAGCCATTGTGAAGCTATGTTCATTCCTCAATGCAATCTCTCAGAAGGTGATCGATCCAGAAATCCTACCAAGGTTAAGGAGTGATGTGGTGCAATGTCTTGTCGGTTTCGAGCTGGTGTTCCCACCATCTTTCTTCAATATCATGACGCACGTCCTAGTTCATCTAGTCGATGAGATTGTCGTTCTGGGCCTTGTATTTCTACAAAATATGTTCCCCTTTGAGAGGTTCATGGGAGTCCTAAAGAAATATGTTCGTAATCGCGCTAGGCCAGAAGGAAGCATCTCCATGGTCCATTAAACAGAGGATGTCATTGGGTTTTGTGTTGACTTCATTCCTGACCGTAAGAAGATAGGTCTTCCTCAATCGCGGTATGAGGAGAGACTGGATGGAAAAGGCACGCTAGGAGGGGACTCAGTATTATGTAGGGACGGGCATTCTTGGTCTCAAGCACACTACAAGGTTCTACAGAATTCTACCTTGGTGACCCCGTATGTCGATGAACACAAGAACATTCTGTGCTCCAAACACTTGGACCAGTGTGAGGACTGTATTACATGTGAACACATCAGGAGTTTAGCTGTTAGTTCCAAACACGGCTCAGGTGTGACAACACTATTTCTGATGACCTGTACTCATTGGCGAGGGAACCATCTTCGACTGTAATGACCTACAAAGGGTACGAGATAAATGGGAATACATTTTACACGACCGCCCAAGATCAAAAGAGCACCAACCAAAACAGTGGTATCCGCTTTGATGCAGCAACCAAGAGGGGAAAGGACACATATTATGGTTACATAGTGGACATATGGGAAATTGGCTAAGGAAATGATATTAAGTTCCCTTTGTTTATGTGCAAATGGGTCAATCTGTCATGAGGCGGGGTACAGGTAGACCCATAGTATGGAATGACATCAGTGGATCCGAACAATCTGGGGTACAGAGACAAGCCATTCGTCCTAGCCAATGATGTGGCACAGGCTTCCTATGTGAAGGACATGTCTACCAAACCGAGAAAAAGAAAAGATAAGGAACTGGATACATCATACGATGAGCCAAAGTGCCACATAGTTCTTTCAGGAAAAAGAGACATCGTGGGATTGGAGGGCAAGATAGACGTATCTGAAGATTATGAAAAGTTTCATGAAATCCCTCCCTTCAAAGTCAAGGCTGACCCAAGCATCCTGTTAAACGATGAAGATTATCCATGGTTACGACGCAATAAGCAAAGAACACAAGCGAAGAAAAAGTGAAGACTTTCTATCAACAACTATTATGATGATGCCTTTGATGTAGAATATCACTGCAGTTCCATTTGATCAAACGAAATCTCTTTGTAACAGATGAGTTTTCGTCCGAAACCCTGATACTTCCAAAGAGATTGTCTGTTTTGTACACGAAGTGCATCCAGTTTTTGTCGTAACCCTCTCAACTTTTTAGCACATGCTACGTGAGTGAAATGATGATACCATGGCAACTTTCAACCTTTTCAAAGTTCATTTGAAATGATTTCATAAACCTCTAGTGTTATTGAAACTAAAATTGTATGAAATTTATGCAACTAAAATTATCAAAGTATTTTCTGTTCAAAACATTAAAAGCAAAAAGAATTTTCATAAAATAAATAAAAAAAGCAAAAAAGAAAATAAAATAAATAAGTAGAAACAAAATAAAATAAATAAGTAGAAACAAAATAAACTTTAATAAATAAGTAGAAAGAAAATAAACATTAATAAAGTAAAATAAATAAACTTTAATAAAATAAACAAATAAAAAGTTTTTTCATAAAATAAATAAAAAACAAAAAGAAAAGAAAATATATAAGTAGAAACAAAATAAAATAAATAAGTAGAAACAAAATAAACTTTAATTAATAAGTAGAAACAAATAAACTTTAATAAAGTAAAATAAATAAACTTTAATAAAATAAATAAAAATAGCAATAATAAGTAGAAAAAAAATAAAATAAATAAAGAAAAAAAGAAAAAAAAGTGCCACCTACAGGCCAGGATTCAGGCCCGCAGAATGCCCACATGCAGCATAGTTCGTGATTAGGCCCAGTAAGCCTGCACTTGAGAGGAGCTCGAGAGGGTAGCCACAGTGCGGCTTATAAACCACTCCAAGCCCCTCTCAACTAGCGAGGTGGGACTAAACATTTAGACGCGGGCAGCACAAGGCCTTTGGTCCCGGTTGGTGTCACCAACCGTGACTAAAGGGGGGCCTTGCTACCGGTTGGTGCCACGAACCGGGACCAATGCCCCCCTTTAGTCCCGGTTGGTGCCACCAACCAGCACCAAAGGCCTCTGCTTCCCTCCCTTTGGGCTGCTGAAAAGTGACATTTGGTTCCGGTTGGTGGCACCAACTGGGACTAAAGGGGCATTGGTCCCGGTTGGTTCCACGAACCAGGACCAAACCTCTGGCTATATAAGCAGGACTTGTAAATTTTTCATTCAGTTCCTCATTCTCCCGCCGCCAACGCCGCCCTCTGCCCCGACGCCTTGCTCCTCGTCGCCGTCGCCCGCGCCTGTTGTCGCCGTCGCCGTCGCCGTCGCCCGTCCTTCCCACCCCAGTCGCCGCCCGCGCCCCGTGCCGCCCTGACGCCGTCGCCGCGTGCCATCCCACGCCATCGTCGTCACCTCACCACGCCGCCCCGACGCCATCGCTGCCCCGCGTCGCCCCGCGCCACCACTGCACCAACCTCGCCGTCCCGACGCCACTACTGCACTGCGTCGCCCCGACGCCGTCCCATGCCCCGCGCGCGTCGCCTCTGCCTCAGGTCGGCCCCGACCTTGTCGTCGCCGACGCCGCCCACAGTGAGCCCCCGTGCCCCTACCCTGCCCCCTGCCGCCGCCGCCGCCGTATGGTGCTTTATTTGTTCATGGATGTGATGCTTTTTTTCATATATGTTCATGTATATATGTTGATGTATGGATATATGTATGATGCTTTTTCTTCATATATGTTGATGTAATGTTTTTTCTGCATATATATGATGTTTTTTCATAGATGATCATATGAATTTTTTTTAATAGATGATCATATATATGATGTATGCATGGATGTGGATGGAATATGATATTTTCTTGTTCATAGAATATGATGTTTTTTTATTCATAAATATTTTTTTGTTCATGAGAGAGGCGGCCGGGGACGTCGAGGAAGTGGTACTGTTTAGGGTTAGGGTCGTCGAGGAAGAAGGAAAATAAGTAAAAAGAATAAAAGAGGATGAAGGAAGAAGGAGAAGAAGAAGGAGAAGAAGAGGAGAAAAAAAATAAGAAGAGGAAGTAGAATAAAAAAAGGAGAAGAAGAAGGAATAGAGGAGAAGAAGAAAAAATAGAAATTTCTTCTTCTTCTTCTGCTCTTTTCCTTCTTCTTCTCCTCTTTTTTCTTCTTCTATTTTTCTTCTTCTTCTTCTTCTCTTTTTTCCTTCTTCTCCTCTTTTCTTCTTCTTCTATTTTTCTTCTTCTTCTTCTTCTCTTTTTTCCTTCTTCTCCTCTTTTCTTCTTCTTCTTCTTCTTCTTCTTCTTCTTCTTCTTCTTCTTCTTCTTCTTCTTCTTTTTATTGGGAAGGAGGGTGTCGAGGATCGCCGAGTGGTCGAGGGTCGGGAACTAGGCTAGAGGGCCGCAAGGGTCACAGAGGAGTCGAAGGTCGTCGAGGCCGGTCGAGGGTCAAGGGTTTGAGGGTCGAGGGTTCGAGGGTTCTAGGGTTCTACGGTTCGGGGGTCGAGGGTTTGAGGGTCCTCGAGGGGCCGAGGGTTCGAGGGTCGAGGGTCGTCGAGGGGTCGAGGGTTCGAGGGTCGAGGGTCACCGAGGGTTCGAGGTCGCCAAGGGTTCGAGGGTCGAGGGTTCGAGGGTCGAGGATCACCGAGGGGCCGAGAGGTTGCCTAGTGTCAAAGTATTGAAGAAATCCATGGCTTCATCATTAGCCGGAAGTAACTGGTGCATGATGGTACGAATTTCTCCAAAGTTGTTCTGGAACGGAGTCCCGGATAGGATAATCCGCCTTTTGGTACAAATTTCAGCACATGCCTTCCAAATAGTGATATTCGGAAGGCTCTTGCTGTACTTTGTACCAAAAAGCAAATTATCCTATCTGGGATTCCGTTCCAAAATAACTTTGGAGAGCTTCGTACCATCATGCGCATTTCCCTTCGCCTAATGATGAAAACATGGGTTTGTTGAATCCTTTGACACTAGACAAACGTGACATGAGGGGGTCGAGGGTCAGGAACTAGGGTAGAGGGTCGTGGATTGCCGAGCGGTCGAGGGTCGTGAACTAGGGTAGACGGTCGAGGGTCGCTGAGGGGTCGAGGGTCAAGGGTGAGAGTCGAGGGTCATCGAGGGGTCGAGGATCGCCGAGGGGTCGAGAGGTGGCCTAGTGTCAAAGTGACTGGGGCATGATGGTACAAATTTCTCCAAAGTTGTTCTAGAACGGAGTCCTGGATAGGATAATCCGCCTTTTGGTATGAATTTCAGAAAAGGCCTTCCAAATAGCGATATTCGGAAGGCTCTTGCTGTACTTTGTACCAAAAAGTGAATTATCCTATTTGGGATTCCGTTCCAGAATAACTTTGGAGAGCTTCGTACCATCATGCGCCTGTTACTTTCGCCTAATAATGAAGACATGGTTTTGTTGAATCCTTTGACACTAGACAAACGTGACATGAGGGGGTCAAGGGTCGGGAACTAGGGTAGAGGGTTGTGGATCGCCGAGCGGTCGAGGGTCGTGAACTAGCTAGGGTCAAGGGTCGAGCTTCCGCCTTTTGGTACAAATTTCAGCATTGTCGATATACCCCCTCTCCGATAACTTCGACAGGAGGGGGGGTCAATATACCCCCTCCCCGATAACATATTTTTCTATGTATATGTCATCGTTGTCGATATACCCCCTCTCTGATAACTTCATGAGAGGGGATCGATATATATACCCCCTCCCCGATAACATATTTTTCTATGTATATGTCGTCATTGTCGATATACCCCCTCCCCGATCACTTCGATATATCCATCTCTCATGTTTGTATATGAATTGCCATGTTGTAATATTTGCAGAAACTATGGATCATCAAAGAGACTTCGATCAAGAAGATATATTGGGGGACATAATCCGCGACGGAGGTGATGTAGTCTTGTTGTTTCTCAACGACATCAAAGAAGGTCTACAAAGAGAGGAAGCAGGCTGCGGTGATCAAACAATGGAGGAGGGTCATGATCGTGATGGTGGCTCCGGCGACCGTGATGACGGCTCCGGTGACCGAACGGAGTCGGGATCAGCTGTTGCAAAGTCCGGTGAAGTATATATATATATATATATATATATATATATATATATATATATATATATATATATATATATATATATATATATATTAATCCTGTGCTGACTAGCTAATTGACGCATTAATTGTTTTGGTATGTACATATATTAACTCTTCTTTCTTCTTTTATACAGCCTCCGGATCAAGCAATACTTCAGTAAAGAAACGAGGCCTGAAGAAAAAGTTGTGCCCGGATGAAAGGTTCACGATCACAGAAATCGTGCATGATGGCCAACCGATGAAACCCCTCCGGACCAAGGAAGCATTTTATGGTCAGTGCGGGGTTCTTATTAGGGACATGATCCCGATCAGCATCGATCTATGGAATGAGCCTACACTACAAAAAAAGACACATCCGTGACATTTTGGGCCGAACAATTTTTTTTCTGTCATACATATGACACTTCTATGACGATAATTGTGACAAAACTCGGTATCATCATAGATGTGGTGGGCTCCTACTTCTATGACGAAAAATCATGATATAAAATGGGCTTTTCGTCCTGGGCAGGCGGGAGACGCAGCTGCATGACATTCTTTGGGCCGTCCATGATGGAAAAAATCGTGGTAGAAGCGAGGGCGAGGAAAGTTTCGGGGAGTTTCCGGTTATGGTGGGAGGTCGGGGGCCGAGCGATGCGCGTCTCTCTCATACACGTATGCATGTGTGTGCGAGGCATTGGCTCTAACTGAACCCGAGCGAGGCGTTGGGCTCTAACTGAATCCGAGTGATTGCACTGCAGGCTACGCATTACTGAACCCGAGCGATCGATTGATGGCTGCTAAATGAACCCGATTGAGCGATTCCTTTGCTACTGCTGCTAATTGAAGCCGATCGATGCTGCCCCTCTGGGATGAACAGTGAGTGTTGCCGGGGGTGGGGGTTTGGATGAACAGTGAGCGGTGGCGTTGTCTCTGGATGAACAGGACCCCGTGGTGTGGACGGCAGGATGAACAATAGACGGTGGAGGGCTGCCCGTGGAGGGGTGGTTGAACAGGACCCCGTGGTGTGAAGGGATGGATGAACAGTAGACGGTGGAGGGCTGGATGAACAGTAGACGGTGGAGGGGTGGTTGAACAGTAGCCGGTGGAGTAGCGCGCGGTGGAGGCTGGATGAACAGGAGCCCGTGGAGGCTGGAGGAGGTCGACGGTGGAGATGAACAGTATCCCGTGGAGTCCCGTTTTGCGGTACGCCACACCCCTCCCAATGAACAGGACCCCCGATTCGACCGTAGGAGGTCTGTTTCGTCCGTTTTGCGGTACGCCAGACCCCTCCCGCTCAACAGGACCCCCGTTTCAATTGTAGGAGGTCCGTTTCGTCCGTTTTGCGGTACGCCACACCCCTCCTGATCAACAGGACCCCCATTTCGACCGTAGGAGGTCCGTTTCCTCCATTTTGCGGTACGCCACACCCCTCCCGACCAACAGGACCCCCGTTTCGACCTTAGGGGGTTAGTTTCCTCCATTTTGCGGTATGCCACACCCCTCCCGATCAACAGGACCCCTGTTTCGACCATAGGAGGTCCGTTTCCTCCATTTTGCGGTACGCCAGACCCCTCTTGATGAACAGGATCCTGTTTCGAATGTGGCCGGTGGAACACAAGGTCGTTTCCTCCGTTCTGTGGTACGCCAGGCCTCATTTTCATCGCCTGTTCCGTCCAAGCCCTCCCGATGAACACGACCACGCATTCTGTTGCCTCTCAATGAACACAACGCAATCCGTTGCCTCCCCATGAACACGACGACGACTATGTTTCTCCGTTCCGACCCAGCCAATGTACACGAGCCCTGGCCGTACGTATATATGCGCGAGTAGGCGTTCGAGACCCCGCCCGTATGTACACATACGTGGCCGTATTTTCTTTGTTGCACCCTGGCCGCTGTACGTACGTGTACATGCTACGTGCGCGCCTCTACTATGACACGTGCGTGCCTCTACTACGACACGTGCGCGCCTCTACATCCACCAGTATGTACGTACACGTTCTCGACCAGAATGATAACGCTACGTACGCTTCGACCAGGTGGGTTCCGACTGTCAGGCACTTCCTTGCGTGCGAAGATGTAGCTGGTGGGTCCCAGCAGTCAGGGGGGCGAATCATTTTTTTTGCCGGACGCACTTCCTTGTGTGCGAAGATGTAGCTGGTGGGTCCCAGCAGTCAGGGGGGCGAATCGGTTTTTTTCGAACACACTTCCTTGCGTGCGAAGATGTAGCTGGTGGATCCCAACAGATAGGGGGAAACATTTTTTCATGAAATACTGTGACCCGTCCGGTGGGTCCCCGCTATCAGGTGGAGGAATAATTATTTTGCGCGTAATAAGGAGGCACTTCCTTGCTGCCGCCGTGGACCCAGCTGTCAGCCTCTCTACGTACAGTCCACGTCCGATGGAAGCCTTTCCTTGACCATGTTGACCATGCTGCATCGAGAGCAGCAGGGCGGTGGATGACGGCGAGGCCTAGGAAGGGGACGACGCGGAGCCGGGGAAGATGCGGCAATGGATGCCCATGTGTAGAGGAGTAAGAGGGTTCACTCGTTCGGCTACGGTGTGAGGCTGCCGTCGCCGCAGAATAACAGGGGGTGTGGATGTGTAGAGGGATGGCCTGGCCAGCGGTGGGAGTAGTAGGGGGTGGTGAGGCCTCCGCGGCATCACAGCCGGCCACGGGCGGCAGGAGCAGGCGGCACGACCGGCGCTACTTTGGACGGCTGGAGCAAGAAGACCAGAGGTTGAAGAAGCACTACGGCCGTTGGATGGACATCGTACGGTCACTGGAGCTAGAATCATTCACATATTGACTAAAGTTGACAAAGGCCTCCATCCCAGTGAACTTAGTAGGCCCACAAGTCAGCCTCCCACCAAGGTGGGTCCCAGCTAGCAGGGGGTATTCGTTTTTTTTGTGCGTAATAAGGAGGCACTTCCGGTGGGTCCGAGCTGACAGCTTGGGGAACGTTTTTTTCGCGAAATACAGTGGCCCGTCCTATGGGTCCCAGCAGTCAGGGGGAAACATTTTTTTCGCAAAATACTGGTGGCCCGTCTGGTGGGTCCCTGCTGTCAGGTGGAGGAATAATTATTTTCCGCGTAATAAGGAGGCACTTCCTTGCGGCTGCCGTGGACCCAGCTGTCAGCCTCTCCACGTACAGTACTCTTCCGATGGAAGTCAGTCGTTGACCACATTGAGCTTGCCGCACCGAGAGCACCACGACGGTGGATGATGGCGAGGCCTAGGAAGGGGACGACGTGGAGCCAGGGAAGACGTGGCAGTGGAAGCCCGCGCGGAGAGGAGTACGAGGGTTCACCGGTTCGGCTGCGGTGTGAGGCTGCCGTCGCCGCAGAATAACATGGGGTGTGGGTGAGTAGAGGGATGCCCTGGCCAGTGGTGGTAGTAGTAGGGGGCGCTGAGGCCTGCACGACAGCATAGCCGGCCACGGGAGGCGGGAGCAGGCAGTCCCGCCGGTGCTGCTTTGGCGGCTGGAGCAAGAAGATCAGAGATTGAAGAAACACGACGACCGTTGGATTGACATCCAACGGTTATGTCTGCTAGAATCGTTTGTTGACGTATATAATAACTAAAAAAATCTTGCATATGTGTCAACTAAACAGGCCCACAAGTCAGACCACTTCCTCTTTTTTTTAATAATTTATATATAGCTCATGGCAACTTCTTATGCAATTTATTGCAGCCGTTTTTTTGGTTGGCCAGGGCCAATTTCACATATTTTTATGGGTTCCAAACTATTTTTAATACCAAAATGTCGAGCCAGATTTAATGTACTTTGAACATATATTTAAATTAGGTTAATGCCCAGTGAAATAGGAATCTGAAAATGTGAAAAAAATCACAAACTATAAAGTAATTGCCAATTTGTCATCTGTTTTTATATTTACAACCCATTTCATATTACTTTCAAGATTTGCAGGCGTCTTGAAAGAGTTGCAGCCCATCAGGGCATAGAAAAATAAGTAGGCCTGGATTGGGTATTCTTCAGAAAAAATAAACTGGACTCATTTTCACAAAGAAAAAATAGCTGGGCTGGTCAAATGGTGAACATAAAATATAAGCCTGGGCTAGACGGACCACAGCCCAGTTCAAACCCTGCTCCATCTCAACAATACCAAACAAAAAAATACTACTCAAGTAGCTACATCCCAGGTGTCAGCCGGTCTTGTGCTATTCTCTTGTCTATTGACTATATACGCTCACAATGTCGTGGGTCCTAGATGTCAGGAAAATACTAGGAGGAAGCATTTTATTTTTCCATAAGTTGACGTGGTGGGCCCCTACTGTCATCCTCTCCACGTTCTTCTGCCGATTCCTGTTGTTTGTTGACCATGTTGACAACGCGAGAGGGCGGCACCGCGGCGAGCGCACCAAAGCGCGCGGAGGACGTTGGTGTTAACGATTTAGGAGACGGTGGGGCGGCGATGCGTGCACTGAGGCGCAGCCAGCCGTGGGAGGCAGAAGCAGGCGGCCCCGCCGGCGCTGGTTTGGTTTTGGCGGCTGGAGGAAGACAGGACTGAAGAAACACGACAGACTGTAAAAGCAGCAGGAGTACTTAACAACCTTAACTGAAACCAGCAGGGGCACTTAACAACCAAAGCTTAAAGCAGTATGAGTACTTATACAGGTTGAACCGTACAAAGCATGCCTCGAACAGTGCTACTTTGCCGACAGTTAACCAAGGGTGAGGCCGCCAAGACCCAGGACAAGGCCCAGGCACCACCCCGCGCATCCAAAACCTTCTGAAAGCGGCTTCATCTCGCAACGTGGTCAACAAACAGGATATTCGCTTTAGAGCCATGGAAAAGCATGAACATAATCTTCTGTCCTATTCTCCAAGATGGACGGGCCTTCATTATTTGAGACCACCCGTGAATAAGTATCTTTTCACCTCCAAGGGGAATTGAGTAGGTCGACATAAACATCATGTTGTGACCAAGTGCAAGTCTGACCCGACCATGGTCAGACATCTGTATAGGAACAATAGAACTCGACAGTTCCTGTTTCAAGAAGATCACAACTGTAAAACTGTGTATAAGCAATAGTTTTTAACAACATATATAACAGAAAACAACTCGTAACATAAGTATCTCGACACAGTTGGACCTGTTCAACGAGTGCAGCAGTGGCACACATATCCCACATGGCCTTCCACCATTGAAATGCCCCACAAGGACCTCAAGACGATCAATAAAGTGTAAGAACTTGTGGATGTTGATCCAGTCAACTTCAGTGCCATTAGTAGCAGCCGAGTTATTATAGAGTAACCAACGAGCAGACTGCTTAACTCTGAAAAAACCTACATGTGCCACCAAATATAAGAAAATATTAGTTAGAAGTAGCATCTTCGTGAGAGATTCGTTGCTACTTCTAAAGTTAAATTGTGATTAGTTAGACAGAATAGGTAGATTAAGAAGTAATCAAGGCAACAAGCAAGAACCAGATACAAAACTAACATGGATGAACAATTGGAATGACGTCAGGGTGGAAGATCGCAGTGAAGATGAGACCAGGTTCTGCTATTTCCATCAACATTCGTGCGCCAACTTTCAGCCCGTAACACTTGAGAAAGTTTATCCAAGTTCAGCCATAAAAAAGCAGCGATCTTCTTGGTTCATGAACCCAACTCGGAAGTAATATCCATTGCTTGTCTTCACTGTGACCATTAAACTAGTGTATTCAGTTATGGCAAGGCCGAGCATCTTGAGTACATGTGTTCTAGCGGAGCAAATAATACACTGCAGGAAAAATAATATGAGAACACAGCATGTTCAAAAAACCCCCCACCCCCCGGATAGAAAAGAGGATTCTAGGAACATACTGTGCGCGTTTCAAAATGCTGTGTTAGGATCAGAAGGAACAAGTGTGGCGTCTCGCCGAAGGAGCAGAAATCTGTAGGGTACTCGCACTTTCGGCACTGCAACTGAAACACGCTAGATTCAGTACAAAGAAAAATGCATCAACAACGGCGGCTGCCATCCTAGGATTACCTGCGACCAAGGGACTTGGATTTATCGGGGATGGATGAAGAATTCATACCTGGTTCTCCATGAGAAAACCCTATGCAATCGCCGAGCGGGGGTTTTCTCTGAACAAGCAGACGAGGGAGAAGGGGATTCAGGCCCAGTGAAATATTGCCGCTTCGTCCGTCCAGCTTACTGCTAAAGCTGGAAAGGGGGGGTTGTAATTTGACGGCTCATTGGGCATTACTGCGGCACTATGACTGGGGTGTGTCTATCGTGTAGTTGTGCACTCTAATTTGTGCATATGGCACGTGGACACCGTTGCCGGTTGCCCCACATATCAGCAAAAGGAAGTAGAAAGACAGGAGTAAATAGTTACACATAGATATATTTTTTGACAGAGAGATACTCCCTCTGTAAAGAAATATACAAATCTTTTATATCACAGGCTCACCTTGCCGAGAAATATACTCCCTCTGCAGCGCACGGGCATTATGGGGGTTCAGCTTTTTTATGGGGGTTCAGCTGAGAATATAATACTCAGATAGGCTCACGGTTTTGGACTTTGGGCCGCAGGTCGACCCTGCATGTTTGGGGGCCCATGTGTTCTACCTCAGCGCTTTATATTGCAAGCAATCAGTACAGCGCTGGTTTTAGATGCTGTCGGAAGGCGAATACACAAAATTGAATAAAGCACGACAGCTGTTGGAATGAAATCGAACGACGGTTCCCAACCAACAATCAGAGTTGCAATTCTATCAACGATATACCATGTGATAAATAATACAGTCGTACTACTTATACACATAGGACACTTGTTTCACCATGCCAGATTATTACATCAAAATCTCTCGGAGGATAGATCAGTTCGGCAGTTGCGTGCTGCTACTGAAGAATTTCAAAGTTGATTTGGACCAGCTCTCCTTGCCGAGGAAGTTCGATTTTGACATCATCCCCTACCACAAGATATGATTTATATTTGAACCTTGACCATCCTTTAGCATCAATCATCATGCGACCATCCTTTGTACTTACGGTATATTAAGCAGGTTCGTTCACACCAAGGCTGCGCATGGTAAGAGAAACTTGGCTGCGGTCGCCCGGATTGTTGAACGACTCCCTCGTTGCTCTAGGAATTCTCTGTTTGCAAACAAGAAGACATACCCAAACAGTTAGATCAACATAATGAATCATGTGAAACAACATGGAAAGAAAAAAGAACAAAGCACTTGGGCGGCCAATGCTTACCAAGAAGGTGGACATGTCGGTTTTTGTAAGCATTTTGGTATATGAAGTGCGAACTGCAGCCTAGTCTGTTGCCGGTGCAACTGCACGGGCCGGAGCAGATGCAAGTGCAAGTGTTGGTGCAGGTCCCGAAGCCGCTGCTACTGCCGGAGATGGTGCTCCTTGTAGAGCTGGTGCCGGTGTCGGAGCAGGTGCCGATGTCGATGCCCGATCCTCTGGTAGATCAGACTGATCCGCTGACGCGGTCGGTGCCCAATCCTCAGCTGGGTCAGACTGAGCTGCTGCCGCTGTCAGTGCTAGAGCAACTGCCAGTGCTCGATCTGTGCGAGACATCGGCGATCGTGTCTGGTCTGCTATGATCGTCTTTCTAACTTGACTAGGATCCATGACCGTGATCCAGTTTTTTCTTCATTTCTTTTAAACGCGAGAAGGAGTAATTGTGGCGTTTTTGTTAAACCAAACTGCAGTTCATCATAGGGATTCAGCTTCTACTCATACAACAGACTGATCCAATTTTTTCCAGTAATATAAGTGATGGATAGTGCCTTCGTTACTGACACGACATAAGAAGTGAAACATGCAAAAATAGCCATCGTAGAGCAAACCAAACGGTTTATTCTGTGATGAATGTCACAAGGCAAAACCTGCATCGTAAAATTGCAAGAAAAGAAAGAAAACATGAGATTAAATTAATAAGATTTAGACAGGAAATATATAAGATTTACTTGATGTGACATGAGTGAATCCTTACCAGGAAATCACTATGTTGAAGTACTAAACAGAAGATTGATCATCCAACTACGCGTGGCATGCAGGGGCCCTGCCTACTCCCACAAGCAGGACAGTCCAAAGGTCATGACAAATCGTATGGACCGAACATCCATGGGACTGGAAATCCTGAAGGGTGCGATAAACCCTGCAATGCATACAGATATTGGAGTGTAACCATAATTGCTAAACCTTCCTAAAAAAATATGATCTGGATACTTCAAAATATACAGACTGAATTGAGTGGAGAGACATTAACATAGACCGTTCTCAAGACTGACCACACACCAAAAGTGGCAGTACTAATAAACAATACATGGTTCACAAACACAAATCAAGTACTGAACAATAGTACTTACTACAGACAAGCAAAGTTGCACTAACTAAACTCTGCAGACTATTTCTTGCCACCGACCTACGGGATGAACCCCGCATAAATGACTAGGCCATGGACTTCGTGTGAGATGTCCACATGCACCATCACCATCTTGTTAACCTTGGAGAACCTAACAGAGTGATCTTTCCACTCATAAACATGATGATGAATACAGGCCGCATTAGATTTGTTGGGAAGCTTTACAAGAACCACACCCTTCGTAATCGAAGGCACAGCCAGGAAATTGTTGTGGTCAAGTACAGCCTCGAGAACACGCCTGACAAAAATGCTACAGGAAAACAGTAGTTCAGGACACGTGGCGACAAGGACACAACAACTGGATAGTTCAGCAGTAGAGCTCATCATCATGTCTTCCAGTTCACACGGCATGACTTTGAGAACTTCATCTCCACCGCGGACCTTGTTCTAATTCAAACAGAAACCATAATTTATTACTACCTCCGTTCAGAAATATAAGATGATTTTCGATATTATACTCCATATATGACTACATATACGCACAGAAATGAGTGAACAAAGACACTAGCACATGTCTTCAAAGGCATGAGAGCAGAGGGATTACATGGAATATCCATAACACAAGTCACTGAGGCAAATATACCCTCTTAAAAGGTAGCATTGATGTTCATAAAGTACTCCCTCCGTCCAAAAATTCTTGTCTTGGATTTGTCTAAATACGGATGTATCAAGTCACACTTTAGTATTAGATACATCCGTATCTAGACAAATCTAAGACAAGAAATTTGGGACAGAGGGAGTAGTTGAAAGTCATCTATAAGAAATCAGTGTCAACCTCTCGCATGTTTTGGTCAAAAGAGAAATTTAGAACCGTCATTTGGCACACTAAAATCACATGCAAGATCACCCAGAAAGTTGTACTACTAGTACTAGTACTGCGTGTTAGATGAAAAAACACGATCAAGAACAAGAAAAGATCGTCAACAAGAGACATTACCTGGACTTGCTTAATGAGGGACCCCGAAGAGGGGGGCTTCGACAGGGCGATGGCTTTGAGCTTGTCAGTGGTAGTCTCGAGGGGTGCTTGCGCTTCTTCGTAGCATGAGCCTCGACGGTTTTGGCCAGAGCCATAGACATCACGTGGCGGTGCTCCGGCGTCCATCCAAGAGAGGAAGCTGAGAGAGAAGAGTGAAAGGAGGAACGAGATGAGGGAGAAGCGAAGTGAGTGGGGGTTTTCTTCAAGAGAGGAAGCTGAGAGAGAAGAGTGAAATGATGGTTGCTTCGTCCGTCCAACTTACTGCTGGAAAGGAGGGGGTTTTGTGATTTGACGGCTCATTGGGCATTAATGCGCCGGTTCGATCGGGGTAGTCTACCGTCACTCTACTACAGAGTAATTTAGTGCATGGCTGGTGGACCCAGGTGCTGGCTGTCCCACATGTCAGCGAAAGTGAGTAATTTAGTGCATGGCTGGAGGAGGATCCGCACAATAGAGCGTGTCCACTGTTTTTCATCCTGAAGAAAAAAATGATTACAACAAGCGTTTCCACTCTAACGATGGAGGAGTGCGAAACACGGCAATCACTTGAAACATACAAAGTGCTCCTACTACTAGGCATGTGTAATGGTTCATACGTTAGTAGTACTACACAATCTTGTTGCTAGTGTAGTAAGATATGACGATAACAAATGATGTTGTGCGCATGTCAACTACTCCTATATGTAACATAGTACCTCTTTTTCGACTGTCTGGTCGAGAATGAACAGTGAGATCAATGTTAACAGAACTAGGTCCACAGCGCACGGAGAGTACGGTGCTACAGTACTCCATGAAACATGAACCATATGAAGCACAAATAGTGTTAGACAGGGTGTATGAAGGGTGCACGGGATGGGAGCAAAAGTTCCCTTCTCGACCCACTTTTGGGTGTTTGGCAGAGTGCATGAAGGGTGCATAAGTCCACACTAGTAGGTTGACAAAAACACACGAAGAGGAAACAACTATATTGAGATGAGAATGCAACCAAACACACCCCACATGCTTTTTTCTACAGTGATTGATCTGCACCGTCTGAGTTTGATCCAATGGTCATGTTGCACCGAGATATGGACATGCCCATGCAGAGGGCGCCTAAACACCACCGAAGTCCCTCTGATTCTCGAGGCGCACGACGTTGGTGATGTAGGGTGCAACTGCCCGCAGAGCCCGCTCCCAGTCGACGGGAGCCAGCTCGTCAAAGACGGCGTCCAATGGCACGTATGGATTCCGGTGACGGAGCCCTGAAAGGATTTGCCCGACAACGGCGATGGCAGCCCGCAACCCCTCCTTGTCCAGCTCAGCCCCCACCATCGCGCGGAGACGGCTGAGCTCCTCGGAGATATAGGTGAAGAAGGAGACCAGGTCAGGAAGCCGCAGCTCGTTGAAGTCGACCGGGTGGTCGAACGGGTTTAGCCCGACGGCCGGCATCGTCGCGCTGGCACAACAGTTAGGCATCGCGCAGCCACAACACGTGCGTGGAAACTTGGTTCACCAAGTGGCTGAGGCGATCCTGGACCTCGTCATGATCGGCCCGCTCGCGCTCCAGCCGTCTCCCCTGACGGCCTATCGTATCTCCCGCTTTCTGCAGCAACATCGCCGACGCCTCGAGCATCTTTGTGGTGGACGCCTGCCACTTTTGAAGCTCCTCTCCTCCTTGAGCTCACAGAGCTCCACGTCCTTGGCCCTGAGCTCCGCATCCTTGGCATGGAGCTCCTGTGTCAGGCGCCTCACCTCGGACTCCGTGATCTGCTGCGCCGCCATGGCACCAGGTAGAAGCAATGGGGAGAGGAAGCAAAGGGAGCGAAATGGCTGAAAGCAATGGGGAGAGGAAGCAAAGGGAGCGAAATGGCTGAAAGGCAATGCAATCTACGGGAAGGCGGAGGGAGCCAGCCGAGGAGCGGGGAATCTTTTGGTTTTCACCATGGTAAAACACCAGTCAACGACTTCTCACATCAGGGAGCAGTGGGTTTTTACAGGCGGAGTCATCATGACTAATTGCTTCCGCGCCTGCTCCCGTCAATCAAAAAATTCAAAATCCTGCTGTGCCTGCTCCCGTCAATCAAAAAGTTAACAATCCTGCCGCACCCAAACACCAGAGCAACGCCGCGGTGGATATTTAAATTTACCTGCAGGCAAGTAGATAAAAAAAGGGGTGAAAAAACAAATGTGGCGGCGGCCTAGCTAATCGGTCGAACTAGGCCAACTAGCTAGCCACCGTGCTTCACTGATGTACTCGGCGGGAAAGCTGGTCTTTCGTGATTTGACGACTCATTTACTTGCTTCCGTGCTACGGCCGAGGAGGACCCAGAAAACGCGTGGTAGGGCGTCCCACGTCAGGAAGAATATATGCGTGCACCACCCGAGAGGACCCCGAAACCGCGCGGTAGGGTGTGCCACGTCTCGGCACGGAGGAAAAATGTGCGTGTAAAAATATACTGTATCAGACGTAGTACCTATGGTTCGACCTCGGGACCCAGCCAGTCCATCGAAAACACCCCACTAGCCACACAACTTCATCATGCAAATGTGGCACAGAGGATAGATGTGGTTAGCTCCGTCTCGACCAGCCACAACGTCTCTTGTTCTAGGCGGTCTTCTATTTTCCAAGCTTTTTTTAGTTGTAATAACACCACGGCAATCTAGCGCCGCTCTTCGTGTGTGCCCGTGCAAAGGTTAGACAATGGAGAGAAGAGAGATTGAGATCACAGACCTGGGACCCACCAGTAAGTGAGACAACGGTCATGCACGTGTTGACGAGGCACTCCCTCTACTCTACTCAATTCAAGTACTGTATAAAATCAAGTTATGGGACAAAGCCAACAACCGTTTGTTTTTTTGGGCTATCGACTTACGCTTTGTAGTCCAGGTTGCCAGTTCGAATCTCGTCCTTCAGATTTGTTAGCTTTAGGTCCAAATTTGATTAATGACAAGTGGGACCCCTGTGTGTTGTTCCGATATTTCAGTGTAGGATGTTTTTTTGAACAAACACTTTGCGCGGTTAGACAAGTAACGGCACGAGTTACACGTATTTTGCAAGTTTACGGACAAAAATGATAGCGGCATAGAATATCACATCCACCCTGCAGCTTAGATAGTATGGTGATACGAGTTTTTACACCGTTGGAAGGGAGATCCAATGGCTTGGGAGTAGTCTTTGTAATTATGTGCGATTTCCAAACTCTCCAAATGTTTTTTTTGCAAATAAAACATTCAGGCCTCGTCTGTGCCGTTGCATCTTCGATCCCCGTAGCTTAATTACCCGCTACGGTGATATGAGCGTCTAGGTCGTATGATCAGTGATCAGATGGCACATGCGTAGTAATTGTACTTTCTGCGCATTTCCCAAACTCTATCAGCTGTATATTGCAAAAACATTCAAACCTCCTACTGTGGGCCGTCAGATCTCAGTGAACTCGTATCACCATAGAATCTACGGTGCGGGAGCACCTCATACTCTCCCGTGCTAGAAAACATAAGGTGCTATCGCAGCTTGGATGCTATGGTGATACGAGCTTGGAGGTCGTTTGATCTGAGATCCAATGGCATCTGAGTAGTCTTTGTGCTTGTAAGCAGTGGCTGAACTCTTTTGGGGCTTTTCTGCAAAAAACCATTCGAACCACCGAGGAGGTGTTGGGTCACAAATCCAACGCCTCCGAAGAGCTTGTATCACCAAAGCATCTAAGGTGTGGTAGCACATGATATTCTTACATACAGGAGAATATGATGTCCTGTTTCATCTTAGATGCTACGGTGATACGAGCTTCGAGGTCGTTGGATATGGGATCAAAGGGCATCTAAGTAGTTTTTATACAAATTGTGTGCAATTCTCAAACTCATCAAGGTTTCCTGCAAAAAAATTAAGACACATCATGTGAGCTGCTATATCTCAGATCTACAAGCTCCAAGCAACTCGTATCGGCATATAGCATCTAAGGTATGAGGGCACAAGATATTCTCCCGGGGAGGAGGGGTGGGGGGTGCACAACCAATCGGTGGTTGGGAGGGTGGGGACAAATATAATCTAAACAACCTTAAACAGAGCTCCACAATTTTATCTAAGGTCGAGGGGTTGACCCCCGACAATCATAGCTCCGCCTAAACACAACATTTGCATGTACTGTAGTACTAGACTTAATATTCATGTTCATTTTAAATATTGAACTGAGGACCATGGATGTCTTACATTTTACTCCCTTCGTTCCTAAATATTAGTCTTTTAGAGGCTTCAGATGGACTGGCACATACGGATGTATATAGACATATTTTAGAGTCTAGATTCACTCATTTTGCTCCGTATGTAGTCACTTGTTGAACTCTCTAAAAGACTAATATTTAGAAATAGAAAGAGTATTTTTGAATTCGTGTCATACATGCATGGTTTGGAATAATAGATGCACTATACTTATTAGATTGTTGTTGTGTTCGTGCGTGTGTGTGTGTGTGTGGTCATATGCTTGATACATACAAAGTTTTCTCACCTCCATATTGTTCATCTTTTAAATTTGAATTTGCATTAGAAAACTTACTAGGGATACCATGAAATGTGAAATCCACGTTGAGATCACTATATCACAAGCTCACTCTAATTCAACAACTCGTCATGAATCAATTACCATGTTGAGATTAGTATTTGCAAGGAAAATACGGGTATTGTAATACACATAGATTCGTTCGGCACTTTAAAAGGTTCCTTTCGTATTCTTGAATGGTAGGACCCAACAGCGTACTAGCCAGACCTTGGCTCGTGTTGATCCTAAAAAAACCTGGGCTCATGTCCTTCGGTGGCATGCGTGGTACGCACATTAGGCAACCCCAACCAGTCGAGCATCAGCGTTTCAAGTCGAAATATCTGGCGGCCAGAATTCTAGCCCTAGGAAATTCCCCTCATGTCCCCGGTCCATAATGACTACCGATGACCAACGGAGGGATGCTTTAGTAAATAGACAATGTTACCTACCGTGCCGAGCATGGTTCAATTCCCTCGGTCGCCGCTCCTCAAGGTCACCCATCAACTGCATTGCCTAGTACTACTACTACTACTATACCAGGATGAGCACAGAATTGAGTCCGTTTGTTCATGCCTAGTACTTGAGTTAATATATTAGGCAATGCAATGGTACGGAGGGATTATCCTTTTACTGTGCATATATAATTTGTCTGATGTCTAACTAAGCAAAATGTTTGACCAAATCCTTTCTTAAGAAATACAACAGGACAGATGTATGGCTTGAAAATTTATTGCATGATGCAGGTTATGATATTGTTTCGAATCGTGGATCTTAAATTTCAGAAAATCCAAAAGTGAGCATAAATTCTTGAAACTGAGCATGGTCACGTGATATGGCACAAATATTACTTCGTAAGTTTTTTCTTCAATTCGAGACAAGCTGCTTATGACAAGTTGCACAAATGAAGAGCCAAGGTATTTTGGAACAAACACCTGTCACGTTAAGGCGAACACTTTCACTTCCGAAACCGTGGGCGTTTACGTACCGTGATCCTTACGGCGATCACAACCACGACCCACACTAGGTCCCAAACCGTGATCCTTACGGCGATCACAACCCGACCACAAAATGGCCAGTGATCCTTACGGCGATCACAACCCAACCAACACTTGGCCAACTTATCTCACTGTTATTATGCGCATTATTCTTATTACTGTTGACTCATGGTGTGACCTTCTCTTGAACTGGGCCCTTATCTGCGGGCACGGCAATCGATAGATCTAATATACACTCTGCAGAGGTTAGTACACTGTACCCACACTACGAAACCCATGGCCTCACTCTCCCATTCGAGTGGACCAACAACGTTTCGACAAAACCGTCCTACTGCCATGACACTCTCCCGGGCACTCCGACTCACTCCTCACTAAGCTAAGTCATGGGTGGCCCCGTGCCTACCTCCAGACACAACGACCACCGTCGTGGCCCGTCCCACTCTGGGACACGGATCCAAAAACTAACTCAACAACGGGCACACAAGGTTATGCTCCGTCTACCTGATCAGGGTAGCACACACCCATAACCTTCCCTCGTTGGAGGCACCGGCGAGAGGCACAACAATAGACCCAGCTAGGACCGTCCCATACCGGTAAGCGTGGTTGCACTGGTCAGCCTCGATTCAGTGGCACCATGACTCAGCCAACAGGTGTTCAAGTTCAATTTAATCCGGTTAAACTTGAATGCAAATATGCTGAGCCATGATAAAATACATGAACATGATATCAACATCACCATGAGAGTATCACATAACTATCCACCATATCAACAATAACTCATATCCACTGAACATTGCATACTGACTAGCATGACCATCTCCAACATCAACATGTACTACTAACAAGCATAAACATAGGAAAGTTAATACTAGTAGGTATAAGATGATCACAAAGTATAAGACAACATAGCACAAAAGTGAACATGCAAAACTGAACATTACCGGAACAACGATAACCATCTTTTCAACAAGCAAACATTTAATAAAGATTCAAGTTGAAAACCGTGGCTACTTCACGACTATCATGCAAGTGGGTATTGTGGCTTGCTTGGGGATGAAGGAAGCATCGGGGAGAAATGCGGTGAAGCCGCGGAACTAAACACCGGAAAATGTTCTCTCTCGAAGGGGGCTGAATAAGCGCAAGGGTATAAAGGTCGTTTTCACAGTATCAAACCACAGGGAAAGGGGACCAGCAGAACGGGCTCGACGAAACGAAGAAGTGAGCGTTGGTTTCACCTCATTTGGAGTCACGGTTGAAAAGTTATAAGGGGTTGAAGTTCAGGGACTTTTCTGCAAAAGTTATATTCACTGTCGGGTCCCTGAGTGGATAAGGCAGAAGCGCAAAGTAGAAACACGCTTTCGGTCAGCAAAAATGTATTCCGCGGAATATATTTCCACTTATCCACGTCAGCGTGGACCGGTCAACGCGGGGCCGATGGCTTAGAGGCTTACAGGTGGGGTCCACGCGCAGGGGATGGGGCCCGCATTATCCGTTCTCTCTCCTGGCTCCTTTCTTCTTCCTCCCATGTACGCGCGCCTGGCCGAGGGAGGAGCTCACCCCGACGGTGATTGCCGGCGGCACAGGCCACCTCAGACGGAGCCCGAACTACCGGCGGGTTCAGGAGACCGAGGCGCGTCTCGACCGCCGTGGAGCTTGGGGAAGAGCAGATCGTTGACCGCGACGGAGCATGCCGTCGGCCACCGGTGGGCTCGTGGCTACAAGCCACTTGAGGAGGAGGAGAGGCGACGAGGTGGTTCGGTAGTGGTGGTGGAGGCCTCGGGAAGTGGTGGAGCAGAGGGAGAAGGTCAGGGTCGCCGGAATCGGAGGGACTCGAGGCGGCGGCCATGACGGCGATGAGGGGCGCAGAGAGCTCCTCGAGCTTGTTTAACTGGCCAGGCAGGTCTAGTGGAGGGAGTGAGGTCGAGTGGTGAGCTCGGGAGGCTCGGGGGATGGCCATTTATAGGCGGGGCAAGGGAGGCCGAGCTAGCCCCACCGGCGACGCGTGTCCGGCGCCGTGGACACGTGCCCGCGTGCATGAACTCGGGGGCAAACGACGAGGGAGGAGCAGGGCAGAGCTTCACGGGGAGAAGGAGGCCAAAGGGCGCAGGGAAGAAGAGGACGACGACGAATGGATCCAGAATGCTACTGTACGCTCGTGTTCACGCGGCGGCGAGCGTCGGTGAGCAAGCGTACGGAGGGGGAGAGGGGTTCAAGAGAACGGCGACGAGGATAGGAATCCACTGGACATGCTCACGGGCTCTAAGACGACGAGAGGAGGAGGGGGTCCAGCACAAACATTGCTCTGGACGCGGCCACTGCACACAGAGCGCGCCAATAGGCATGCCAAATTGGTGGTCACCACCAGTGCTGGCATGTGGGGGAGGTAAACCGCTGGAAATTGATGTCTAGTGGTAATTCATTCCTGGGTAGATATCAACTGAGGTGGTATCTTGGTGAAAGACGTTCTGGTCAAAAATAAATAACCCTCTACAGTTTACCGCAGTAAACTTCATCAGCTCAATGTGATCGACAGGGAATTATTGGAAGCCAAATAGGTTGTCTGGGATGTTAAGCTGTGGAGGGACTATGATCCTAGGGGTTTGGAGGTGAAATGGACCAAGATAACTCATAGTTGCTTTGCAACTGCCAAAATGTTCCAGAAATGAAGATCATCAAGATGCACTCACATGGAGTGTCCAATTGAGCTCAAATTGGGCAAGGCTTAGTCATATGGTCATATCAATATGCTGTAAAAAGCTCATGTCAAATGGACAAGCCAAATTGGCACATGCTTCACAAACACCTCTGCTGACCAGAAACTTGGAATAATTATGGTGGTCAAATGGCTCAATTAAATGATGCCAAAATGAGTGGATAGATGTTTTATGGGTATAAGAATTATCTGGTAATTTATCAGGATTTGTGAAGCAATATAAAATACACTTGCTTCACAACCTAAAAATATTGCCAGAAACAAAGATTTGCTCCTTTGCTCACATAGATGATTGGATGGGGCTGCAAATGTGTGGAGGGCATTAAAATGAGCACATTAAGGAGTGTGCAAAAGCTCAACTTATTTGGATACTCCTAGCTAGTACTTCCTTCACTAAGCCTTTTGTCTGACAAAAACTTTGAAAATTCACCGAGGAAGATTGGGTAGGCAAATAAATTTGAACTTGTGCATGATGAAATTAGTTGGACATATAAACATGCCCAAAAATGATGGGAGTCAATAGGAGGAATATAAATGACACTTCCTTCACAAAGTGCCATTCAGGGCAGAAAGGAAGAATGAATATTGGGGAATTATTTTTGAGCATGGAAATGAAAAGTTTTGCCATATTTGATCAATATATGACCCAAACAATTTATGAGAATTATTTAGGAATTTTAGGAGTGATGGAAATATAGGTTTTTTCACAACCTAGGGCAATTGGAGTTATTTCTTTAATAGAAAAGGAATATTCCCAATAAAAAGAATATTGGGATTTGGGCTAGGATGGAAATGACAGGGTCTAGGGAAGGATTCTGGAATGACAAGCCACTCTGGAAACAAAGAAGAGGTCATCTTCTTCAGTTCCCAGACACAAAGCCACGGAAAAACAAAACTTAGGCAAAAACCTCGGAAAAACAAAAGAAAAAGAAAGGGCAAAAAATCAGGCTGTGACACATATCACCATCATCGTCACCACGCCATCGTGCTAGCGGAACTCATCTACTTCCTCGACCCTCTGCTGGATCAAGATCTCAAGGGACGTCATCGTCCTGAACGTGTGTAGAACTCGGAGGTGTCGTATGTTCGGTACTCGAGCTGTCAGAACGAGAAGATGTTCGACTACATCAACCGTGTAAGCAAACGCTTCCGCTTTTGGTCTACGAGGGTACGTAGATACACTCTAACCCTCTCATTGCTCTGCCTCTCCTAGATAGATCTTGCGTGAGCATATGATTTTTTTTGAAATTGCATGCTATGTTTCCCAACAGTGGCATCCGAGCCAGGTCTACGCGAAGATGATATCACTAGTAGAAAACATGGCTTACGTTCGGGCCAGATAAGCTCATTAGTCCCAGTTCTGTCACGAACCGGGACCCATAGGCCCATCGGTCCCGGCTCGTGATGCCAGGGGGCCTGCAGGGCCTCTTGGGGGCATTGGTCCCGGTTCGTCTGGCCCCTTTGGTCCCGGTTGGTGGGACGAACCGGGACCAATGGGCCTCACTCCTGGCCCACCACCATTGGTTCCGGTTGGTGGCTTGAACCGGGAGCAAAGGCTGCCCTTTAGTCCCGGTTCATGCCACGAACCGGGACCAATGAGTTGCCTATATATACCCCTCGCCCGCGAGCAGAGCACTCCACTGCTCTGTTTTTCTGGCCGGCCGTTGGAGAGCTTTGTGGTACTCTAGCTCACCTCCTATGCACACGAGGTGTTCGATGGAATGCCCGAGCCACACTACTTAAGCTTTCTCCTCTCCAAGCTCGACCTCCAAGCTCCATTTTCCTCAATATTTGTCTAGGTTTAGTGGTCTGTCACGTCTCGTCCCCGTCTTCACCGCCGTCGATCGCCCACGCCGATCTCATCGCCGGCACCACCGTGGTGAGCCTCTTGTTCTTATCGTCTTTCTGAAAGGAAAAAAATTCTTACTTGTATGTTTATATAGATACTTGTATAATTTTCTTACTTTTATTATTGCTTCTTATTATTTAGTGCGATGGTTTTGGTATCCGCCCCCGTCGGCCCTCGTCCTGTCTATGATTCGGATGTGGTATATATTATCTTTATAACTATTTGGTTCATTTATTGTTTATGACAATTATGCCTACCAACGTGACATAGATTTTATTTATCTAGGAGGAATGTGAACCAGAAATTCTAACCGACCCTATTGTCGAGAGGTTAAATTTAGTTGAAGGAAAACAATTTCTTGAAGGAAAAAATAAAAAATTGAGGAGGAGAAGATGATATTGGAGTTGCATGTTGCGGATGTCGTCGATGATCACAAGATCAATATGGGTGCAATGCGCTTGAAGATTAGAAAGATTAGAAAATATGCCATTCATACCGAGGCTTGGTATCATTATGTCGTTGGATCAATTGTTACCTTGGTTGCGATTTTGATCACATTTGTTTTCGCATTGAAAAGTTTTACATAGTTTCAATGTATGGTTTAATTAATTAGATGCTCTTGAGAGCTATATGTTGTTAGATGAGAACTATGTATGTACTTTGGTTTTAATGTGATGATGAACTTCTATTAATTTGGTCACTTAATTATCTATTCATGATGTTCTGTAATGGTTTTTGACACACTTAATTATATATAATGCACGCAGATGAACTGGCAATGGATGTACGATGAAAAAAACACCTCCGTGTACATTAAGGGCGTGCATAATTTTCTCGAAGTGGCTGAGGCAAACAAGCAGAATGGTTTTATGTGTTTTCCATGCCCTATATGTGGCAATACGAAGTCTTACTCTCACTCGAAAATCATTCACACCCACCTACTTTATAAGGGTTTCATGCCACACTATAATGTTTGGACCAAGCACAGAGAAATAGGGGTTATGATGGAAGACAACGAATAAGAAGAGGATGATGACAACTATGTGCCTCCCGAATACGGTGATGCTGCAATGGGGGAAGCTGTTGAAGATCAAGAGGAACCAGACGATGTGCCCGATGATGATCTCCGCCGGGTCATTGTTGATGCAAGGAGTGCGAAAGTGAAAAGGAGAAGGTGAAGTTCGATCGCATGCTAGAGGGTCACAAAAAAGGTTTGTACCCCAATTGCGAAGATGGCAACACAAAGCTCGGTACCATACTGGAATTGCTGCAGTGGAAGGCAGAGAATGCTTGCCTGACAAAGGATTTGAGAAGCTACTGAAAATATTGAAGAAGAAGCTTCCAAAGGATAATGAATTGCCTGACAGTACGTATGCAGCAAAGAAGGTTGTTTTCCCTCTAGGATTGGAGGTGCAGAAGATACATGCATGCCCTAATGACTGCATCATGTACTATGGTGCGTATGAAGATTTGAACGCATGCCCGGTATGCAGTGCATTGCGGTATAAGATCAGACGAGATGACCCTGGTGATGTTGACGGCGAGTGCCCCCGGAAGAGGGTTCTTGCCAAGGTGATGTGGTATGCTCCTATAATACCATGGTTGAAACGTATGTTCAGAAACAAAGAGCATGCCAAGTTGATGCGATGGCACAGAGATGACTATAAGAAAGACGAGAAGTTGAGAGCACCCGCTGATGGGTCGTAGTGGAGAAAAATCGAGAGAAAGTACTGGGAGGAGTTTGCAGGTGATGCAAGGAATGTATGGTTTGGTTTAATCGTGGATGACATTAATACTTTCGTGGAGCAGAGTAGCAATCAAAGCACCTGGCCCGTGACTCTATGTATCTATAACCTTCCTCCTTGGTTGTGCATGAAGCGGAAGTTCATTATCATGGCAGTTCTCATCCAAGGCCCTAAGCAACCCGGCAACGACATTGATGTGTACCTAAGGCCATTAGTTGAAGAACTTTTATAGCTGTGGATTGGAAACGGTGTACGTGCTTGGGATAAGCACAAATAGGAGGAATTTGACCTGCATGCGTTGATGTTTGTCACCATCAATGATTGGCCTTCTCTTAGTAACCTTTTAGTACATACAAACAAGGGATACCACACATGCACGCACTGTTTAGATGACACCCAAAGTATATACCTGGACAAATGCAGGTAGAATGTTTACCTGGGGTATCGTCGATTCCTTCCGACCAACCATCAATGTCGAAAGAAAGGCAAGCACTTCAAAGGCGAGGAAGATGACCGGAAGAAGTCTGCCATGCGTACCGGTGATCACGTACTTGCTATGGTCAATGATTTAAAAGTAATCTTTGGAAAGGGTCTCGGCGGACTATCTGTTCCGAATGACGCTGAGGGACACACACCCATGTGGAAGAAGAAATCTATATTTTCGGTCCTACCCTACTGGAAAGACCTAGAGATCCGCTCTTCAATCGACGCGATGCACATGACGAAGAACCTTTGCGTGAACCTACTAGGCTTCTTGGGCATGTATGGGAAGACAAAAGATAAAGCGGAGGCACGGAGGACCTACAACGTTTGCACGAAAAAGACGGCATGCCTCCAAAGCAGTATGAAGGTCCTGCCAGCTACGCTCTTACCAAAGAAGAGAAGGAAATCTTCTTTGAATGCCTGCTCTGTATGAAGGTCCCGTCTGGCTACTCGTCGAATATAAAGGGAATAATAAACATGGCAGAGAAAAAGTTCTAGAACCTAAAGTCTCATGACTGCCACGTGATTATGATGCAACTGCTTTCGGTTGCATTGAGGGGGCTTCTACCAGAAAACGTTTGATTAGCCATTGTGAAGCTATGTTCATTCCTCAATGCAATCTCTCAGAAGGTGATCGATCCAGAAATCCTACCAAGGTTAAGGAGTGATGTGGCGCAATGTCTTGTCGGTTTCGAGCTGGTGTTCCCACCATCCTTCTTCAATATCATGACGCACGTCCTAGTTCATCTAGTCGATGAGATTGTCGTTCTGGGCCCTGTATTTCTACAAAATATGTTCCCCTTTGAGAGGTTCATGGGAGTCCTAAAGAAATATGTTCGTAATCGCGCTAGGCCAGAAGGAAGCATCTCCATGGTCCATCAAACAGAGGATGTCATTGGGTTTTGTGTTGACTTCATTCCTGACTGTAAGAAGATAGGTCTTCCTCAATCGCGGTATGAGGAGAGACTGGATGGAAAAGGCACGCTAGGAGGGGACTCAATATTATGTAGGGACGGGCATTCTTGGTCTCAAGCACACTACAAGGTTCTACAGAATTCTACCTTGGTGACCCCGTATGTCGATGAACACAAGAACATTCTGTGCTCCAAACACTCGGACCAGTGTGAGGACTGTATTACATGTGAACACATCAGGAGTTTAGCTGTTGGTTCCAAACATAGCTCAGGTGTGACAACACTATTTCTGATGACCTGTACTCATTGGCGAGGGAACCATCTTCGACTGTAATGACCTACAAAGGGTACGAGATAAATGGGAATACATTTTACACGATCGCCCAAGATCAAAAGAGCACCAACCAAAACAGTGGTATCCGCTTTGATGCAGCAACCAAGAGGGGAAAGGACACATATTATGGTTACATAGTGGACATATGGGAAATTGACTATGGAAATGATATTAAGTTCCCTTTGTTTATGTGCAAATGGGTCAATCTGTCATGAGACGGGGTACAGGTAGACCCATAGTATGGAATGACATCAGTGGATCTGAACAATCTGGGGTACAGAGACAAGCCATTTGTCCTAGCCAATGATGTGGCATAGGTTTTCTATGTGAAGGACATGTCTACCAAACCGAGAAAAAGAAAAGATAAGGAACTGGATACATCATACGATGAGCCAAAGCGCCACATAGTTCTTTCAGGAAAAAGAGACATCATGGGATTGGAGGGCAAGATAGACGTGTCTGAAGATTATGAAAAGCTTCATGAAATTCCTCCCTTCAAAGTCAAGGCTGACCCAAGCATCCTGTTAAACGATGAAGATTATCCATGGTTACAATGCAATAAGCAAAGAACACAAGCAAAGAAAAAGTGAAGACTTTCTATCAACAACTATTATGATGATGCCTTTGATGTAGAATATCACTGCAGTTCCATTTGATCAAATGAAATCCCTTTGTAACAGATGAGTTTTCGTCCGAAACCCTGATACTTCCAAAGAGATTGTCTGTTTTGTACATGAAGTGCATCCAGTTTTTGTCGTAACCCTCTCAACTTTTTAGCACATACTACGTGAGTGAAATGATGATAGCATGGCAACTTTCAACCTTTTCAAAGTTCATTTGAAATGATTTCATAAACCTCTAGTATTATTGAAACTAAAATTGTATAAAATTTATGCAACTAAAATTATCAAAGTATTTTCTGTTCAAAACATTAAAAGCAAAAAGAATTTTCATAAAATAAATAAAAAAAGCAAAAAAGAAAAGAAAATAAATAAGTAGAAACAAAATAAAATAAATAAGTAGAAACAAAATAAACTTTAATAAATAAGTAGAAAGAAAATAAACATTAATAAAGTAAAATAAATAAACTTTAATAAAATAAACAAATAAAAAGTTTTTTCATAAAATAAATAAAAAACAAAAAGAAAAGAAAATATATAAGTAGAAACAAAATAAAGTAAATAAGTAGAAACAAAATAAACTTTAATTAATAAGTAGAAACAAATAAACTTTAATAAAGTAAAAGAAATAAACTTTATAAAACAAATAAAAATAGCAACAATAAGTAGAAACAAAATAAAATAAATAAAGCAAAAAAGAAAAAAAAGTGCCACCTATTGGGCCACCACGGCCTAAATTAGATTGGAAACCTAACAGGCCAGGATTCAGGCCCGCAGAAGGCCCACATGCAGCATAGTGCGTGATTAGGCCCAGTAAGCCTGCACTTCAGAGGAGCTCGAGAGGGTAGCCGCAGTGCGGCTTATAAACCACTCCAAGCCCCTCTCAACTAGTGAGGTGGGACTAAACATTTAGACGCGGGTAGCACAAGGCCTTTGGTCCCGGTTGGTGGCACCAACCGGGACTAAAGGGGGGCCTTGGTACCGGTTGGTGCCACGAACCGAGACCAATGCCCCCCTTTAGTCCCGGTTGGTGCCACCAACCAGCACCAAAGGCCTCTGCTTCCCTCCCTTTGGGCTGCTGAAAAGTGACATTTGGTTCCGGTTGGTGGCACCAACCGGGACTAAAGGGGGCATTGGTCCTGGTTGGTGCCATGAACTGGGACCAAACCTCTGGCTATATAAGCAGGACTTGTAAATTT
>NC_041385.1:53286877-53287987 GCF_002162155.2 Triticum dicoccoides
CGTCGTCCCCACCCCAGTCGCCGCCCGCGCCCCGTGCCGCCCTGACACCGTCGCCGCGTGCCACCCCACGCCATCGCTGTCACCTCACCGCACCGCCCCGACGCCATCGCTGCCCCGTGTCGCCCCGCGCCACCGCTGCACCAACCTCGCCGCCCCGACGCCACTACTACACCACGTCGCCCCGACGTCGTCCCATGCCCCGCGCGCGCCGCCTCTGCCTCAGGTCGGCCCCGACCTTGTCGTCGCCGACGCTGCCCACAGTGAGCCCCCGTGCCCCTGCCCTACCCCCTGCCGCCGCCGCCGCCGTATTGTGTTTTATTTGTTCACGGATGTGATGCTTTTTTTCATATATGTTCATGTATATATGTTGATGTATGGATATATGTATGATGTTCTTTCTTCATGTATGTTGATGTAATGTTTTTTTCTGCATATATATGATGTTTTTTCATAGATGATCATATGAATTTTTTTAAATAGATGATCATATATATGATGTATGCATGGATGTGGATGGAATATGATATTTTCTTGTTCATAGAATATGATGTTTTTTTATTCATAAATATTTTTTTGTTCATGAGAGAGGTGGCCGGGGACGTCGAGGAAGTTGTACTGTTTAGGGTTAGGGTCGTCGAGGAAGAAGGAAAATTAAAAAGAATAAAAGAGGATGAAGGAAGAAGGAGAAGAAGAAGGAGAAGAAGAGGAGAAAAAAATAAGAAGAGGAAGTAGAATAAAAAAAGGAGAAGAAGAAGGAATAGAGGAGAAAAAGAAAAATAGAAATTTCTTCTTCTTCTTCTTCTGCTCTTTTCCTTCTTCTGCTCCTCTTTTTTCTTCTTCTATTTTTTCTTCTTCTTCTTCATCTTCTCTTTTTTCCTTCTTCTCCTCTTTTCTTCTTCTTCTTCTTCTTCTTCTTCTTCTTCTTCTTCTTCTTCTTCTTCTTCTTCTTCTCTTTTTTCCTTCTTCTCCTCTTTTCTTCTTCTTCTTCTTCTTCTTCTTCTTCTTCTTCTTCTTCTTCTTCTTCTTCTTCTTCTTCTTCTTCTTCTTCTTCTTCTTCTTCTTCTTCTTCTTCTTCTTCTTCTTCTTCTTCTTATTCTTCTTCTTCTTCTT
>NC_041385.1:53288713-53308790 GCF_002162155.2 Triticum dicoccoides
TTCTTCTATTTGGGATTCCGTTCCAGAATAACTTTGGAGAGCTTCGTACCATCATGCGCCTGTTACTTTCGCCTAATCATGAAGACATGGTTTTGTTGAATCCTTTAACACTAGACAAACGTGACATGAGGGGGTCAAGGGCCGGGAACTAGGGTAGAGGGTTGTGGATTGCCGAGCGGTCGAGGGTCGTGAACTAGCTAGGGTCAAGAGTCGAGGTTCCGCCTTTTGGTACAAATTTCAGCATTGTCGATATACCCCCTCTCCGATAACTTCGACAGGAGGGGGGGTCAATATACCCCCTCCCCGATAACATATTTTTCTATGTATATGTCATCGTTGTCGATATACCCCCTCTCTGAGAACTTCAACATGAGAGGGGATCGATATATATACCCCCTCCCCGATAACATTTTTTTCTATGTATATGTCGTCGTTCTCGATATACGCCCTCCCCGATAACTTCGATATATCCATCTCTCATGTTTGTATATGAATTGCCATGTTGTAATATTTGCAGGAACTATGGATCATCAAAGAGACTTCGATCAAGAAGAGATATTGGGGGACATAATCCGCGACGGAGGTGATGTAGTCTTGTCGTTTCTCAACGACATCAAAGAAGGTCTACAAGGAGAGGAAGCAGGCTGTGGTGATCAAACAATGGAGGAGGGTCATGATCGTGATGGTGGCTCCGGCGACCGTGATGACGGCTCCGGTGACCGAACGGAGTCGGGATCAGCTGTTGCATAGTCCGGTGATATATATATATTAATCCTGTGCTGACTAGCTAATTGATGCATTAATTGTTTTGGTATGTACATATATTAACTCTTCTTTCTTCTTTTATACAGCCTCCGGGTCAAGCAATACTTCAGTAAAGAAACGAGGCCTGAAGAAAAAGTTGTGCCCGGATGAAAGGTTCACGATCACAGAAATCGTGCATGATGGCCAACCGATGAAACCCCTCCGGACCAAGGAAGCATTTTATGCTCAGTGCGGGGTTCTTATTAGGGACATGATCCCGATCAGCATCGATCTATGGAATGAGCCTACTTCTATGATGTGGTGGGCTCCTACTTCTATGATGAAAAATCATGATATAAAATGGGCTTTTCGTCCTGGGCAGGCGGGAGACGCAGCTGCATGACATTCTTTGGGCCATCCATGACGGAAAAAATCGTGGTAGAAGCGAGGGCGAGGAAAGTTTCGAGGAGTTGCCGGTTACGGTGGGAGGTCAGGGGCCGAGCGATGCGCGTCTCTCTCATACACGTACGCACGTGTGTGCGAGGCATTGGCTCTAACTGAACCCGAGCGAGGCGTTGGGCTCTAACTGAATCCGAGTGATTGCACTGCAGGCTACGCGTTACTGAACCCGAGCGATCGATTGATGGCTGTTAACTGAACCCGATTGAGTGATTCCTTTGCTACTGCTGCTAACTGAAGCCAATTGATGCTGCCCCTCTGGGATGAACAGTGAGTGTTGCCGGGGGGTGGGGGTTTGGATGAACAGTGAGCGGTGGCATTGTCTCTGGATGAACAGGACCCCGTGGTGTGGAGGGCTGGATGAACAGTAGACGGTGGAGGGCTACCTGTGGGGGGTGGTTGAAGAGGACCCCGTGGTGTGGAGGGATGGATGAACAGTAGACGGTGGAGGGCTGGATGAATAGTAGACGGTGGAGGGGTGGTTGAACAGTAGCCGGTGGAGTAGCGCGGGGTGGAGGCTGGATGAACAGGAGCCCGTGGAGGCTGGAGGAGGTCGACGGTGCAGATGAACAGTATACCGTGGAGTCCCGTTTTGCGGTATGCCACACCCCTCCCGATGAACAGGACCCCCATTTCGACCGTAGGAGGTCTGTTTCGTCCGTTTTGCGGTACGCCAGACCCCTCCCGCTCAACAGGACCCCCGTTTCAACCGTAGGAGGTCCGTTTGGTCCGTTTTGCGGTACGCCACACGCCTCCCGATCAACAGGACCCCCATTTCTACCGTAGGAGGTCCGTTTCCTCCGTTTTGCGGTACGCCACACCCCTCCCGACCAAGAGGACCCCCGTTTCGACCTTAGGAGGTTCGTTTCCTCCGTTTTGCGGTATGCCACACCCCTCCCGATCAACAGGACCCCCTGTTTTGACCGTAGGAGGTCCGTTTCCTCCGTTTTGCGATACGCTAGACCCCTCCTGATGAACAGGATCCCGTTTCGAACATGGCCGGTGGAACACAAGGCCGTTTCCTCCGTTCTGCTGTACGCCATGCCTTGTTTTCATCGCCTGTTCCGTCCAAGCCCTCCCGATGAACACGACCACGCATTCTGTTGCCTCTCGATGAACACAACACATTCTGTTGCCTCCCCATGAACACGACGACGATGTTGTTTCTCCGTTCCGACCCAGCCAATGTACACGAGCTCTGGCCGTACGTATATATGCGCGAGTAGGCGTTCGAGACCCCGTCCGTATGTACACATACGTGGCCGTATTTTCTTTCTTGCACCCTGGCCGCTGTACGTATGTGTACATGCTACGTGCGCGCCTCTACTACGACACGTGCGTGCCTCTACTACGACACGTGCGCGCCTCTACATCCACTAGTATGTACATACACGTTCTCGACCAGAATGATAACGCTACGTACGCTTCGACCAGGTGGGTCCCGACTGTCAGGCACTTCCTTGCGTGCGAAGATGTAGATGGTGGGTCCCAGCAGTCAGGGGGGCGAATCATTTTTTTTTGCCGGACGCACTTCCTTGCGTGCGAAGATGTAGCTGGTGGGTCCCAGCAGTCAGGGGGGCGAATCGTTTTTTTTCGGACGCACTTCCTTGCGTGCGAAGATGTAGCTGGTGGATCCCAACAGATAAGGGGAAACGTTTTTTTCGTGAAATACTATGACCTGTCCGGTGGGTCCCTGCTATCAGGTGGAGGAATAATTATTTTGCGCGTAATAAGGAGGCACTTCCTTGCTGCGGCCGTGGACCCAGCTGTCAGCCTCTCTACGTACAGTCCACGTCTGATGGAAGCCTTTCCTTGACCACATTGACCATGCTGCATCGAGAGTAGCAGGGCGGTGGATGACGGCGAGGCCTAGGAAGGGGACGATTCGGAGCCGGGGAAGATGCGGCAATGAATGCCCACGTGTAGAGGAGTAAGAGGGTTCACTCGTTCGGCTATGGTGTGAGGCTGTCGTCGCCGCAGAATAACAGGGGGTGTGGATGCGTAGAGGGATGGCCTGGCCAGCGGTGGGAGTAGTAGGGGGTGGTGAGGCCTCCGCGGCATCACAGCCGGCCACGGGCGGCAGGAGCAGGCGGCACGACCGGCGCTGCTTTGGGCGGCTGGAGCAAGAAGACCAGAGGTTGAGGAAGCACTACGGCTGTTGGATGGACATCTTACAGTCACTGGAGCTAGGTGGCCCGTCTGGTGGGTCCCTGCTGTCAGGTGGAGGAATAATTATTTTCCGCGTAATAAGGAGGCACTTCCTTGCGGCTGCCGTGGACCCAGCTGTCAGCCTCTCCATGTACAGTACTCTTCCGATGGAAGTCGGTCGTTGATCACATTGACCACGCCGCACCGAGAGCACCACGACGGTGGACGATGGCGAGGCCTAGGAAGGGGACGACGTGGAGCCAGGGAAGACGCGACAGTGGAAGCCCACGCGGAGAGGAGTACGAGGGTTAACCGGTTCGGCTGCGGTGTGAGGCTGCCGTCACCGCAGAATAACATGGGGTGTGGGTTAGTAGAGGGATGCCCTGGCCAGTGGTGGTAGTAGTAGGGGGCACTGAGGCCTGCACGACAGCACAGCCGGCCACGGGAGGCGGGAGCAGGCAGTCCCGCCGGCGCTGCTTTGGCGGCTGGAGCAAGAAGATCAGAGATTTAAGAAACACGACGACCGTTGGATTGACATCCAACGGTTTCGTCTGCTAGAATCGTTTGTTGACGTATATAATAACTAAAAAAATCTTGCATACGTGTCAACTAAACAGGCCCATAAGAAACACCACTTCCTCTTTTTTTTAAGAATTTATATATAGCTCATGGCAACTTCTTATGCAATTTATTGCAGCCGTTTTTTTGGTTGGCCAGGGCCAATTTCACATATTTCTGTGGGTTCCAAACTATTTTTAATACCAAAATGTCGAGCCAGATTTAAAGTACTTTGAACATATATTTAAATTAGGTTAATGCCCAGTGAAATAGGAATCTGAAAATGTGAAAAAAATCAGAAATTATAAAGTAATTGCCAATTTGTCATCTGTTTTTATATTTACAACCCATTTCATATTACTTTCAAGATTTGCAGGCGTCTTGAAAGAGTTGCAGCCCATCAGGGCATAGAAAAATAAGTAGGCCTGGATTGGGTATTCTTCAGAAAAAATAAATTGGACTCATTTTCACAAAGAAAAAATAGCTGGGCTGGTCACATGGTGAACATAAAATATAAGCCTGGGCTAGACGGACCACAGCCCAGTTCAAACCCTGCTCCATCTCAACAATACCAAATAAAAAAATACTACTTGAGTAGCTACATCCCAGGTGTCAGCCGGTCTTGTGCTATTCTCTTGTCTATTGACTATATACGCTCACAATGTCGTGGGTCCCAGATGTCAGGAAAATACTAGGAGGAAGCATTTTATTTTTCCATACGTTGACGTGGTGGGCCCCTACTGTCATCCTCTCCACATTCTTCTGCCGATTCCTGTTGTTTGTTGACCAAGTTGACAACACGAGAGGGCGGCGCCAAGGCGAGCGCACCAAAGCGCGCGAAGGACGTCGATGTTAACGATTTACGAGACGGTGGGGCGGCGATGCGTGCGCTGAGGCACAGCCAGCCGTGGGAGGCGGAAGCAGTTGGCCGCGTCGGCGCTGGTTTGGTTTTGGCGGCTGGAGGAAGACAGGACTGAAGAAACACGACAGACTGTAAAAGCAGCAGGAGTACTTAACAACTTTAACTGAAACCAGCAGGGGCACTTAACAACCAAAGCTTAAAGCAGTATGAGTACTTATACAGGTTGAACCGTACAAAGCATGCCTCGAACAGTGCTACTTTGCCGACAGTTAACCAAGGGTGAGGCCGCCAAGCCCCAGGACAAGGCCCAGGCGCCACCCCGCGCATCCAAAACCTTCTGAAAGTGGCTTCATCTCGCAACGTGGTCAATAAACAGGATATTCGCTTTAGAGCCATGGAAAAGCATGAACATAATCTTCTGTCCTATTCTCCAAGATGGACGGGCCTTCATTATTTGAGACCACCCGTGAATAAGTATCTTTTCACCTCCAAGGGGAATTGAGTAGGTCGACATAAACATCATGTTGTGACCAAGCGCAAGTCTGACCCGACCATGGTCAGACATCTGTATAGGAACAATAGAACTCGGCAGTTCCTGTTTCAAGAGGATCACAACTGTAAAACTGTGTATAAGCAATAGTTTTTAACAACATATATAACAGAAAACAACTCATACCATAAGTTTCTCGACACAGTTGGACCTGTTCAACGAGTGCAGCAGTGGCACACATATCCCACGTGTCCTTCCACCATTGAAATGCCCCACAAGGACCTCAAGACGATCAATAAAGTGTAAGAACTTGTGGATGTTGATCTAGTCAACTTCAATGCCATTAGTAGCAGCCGAGTTATTATAGAGTAACAAACGAGCAGACTGCTTAACTCTGAAAAAACCTACATGTGCTACCAAATATAAGAAAATATTAGTTAGAAGTAGCATCTTTGTGAGAGATTCGTTGCTACTTCTAAAGTTAAATTGTGATTAGTTAGACCGAATAGGTGGATTAAGAAGTAATCAAGGCAACAAGCAAGAACCAGATACAAAACTAACATGGATGAACAATTGGAATGACGTCGGGGTGGAAGATCGCAGTGAAGATGAGACCAGGTTCTGCTATTTCCATAAACATTCGTGCGCCAACTTTCAGCCCGTAACACTTGAGAAAGTTTATCAAAGTTCAGCCATTAAAAAAGAAGTGATCTTCTTGGTTCATGAACCCAACTCGGAAGTAATATCCATGGCTTGTCTTCACTGTGACCATTAAACTAGTGTATTCAGTTATGGCAAGGCCGAGCATCTTGAGTACATGTGTTCTGGCGGAGCAAATAATACACTGCAGGAAAAATAATATGAGAACACAGCATGTTCAAAAAAACCCCACCCCCCGGATAGAAAAGAGGATTCTAGGAACATACTGTGCGCGTTTCAAAATGCTGTGTTAGGATGAGAAGGAACAAGTGTGGTGTCTCGCCGAAGGAGCAGAAATCTGTAGGGTACTCGCACTTTGGGCACTGCAACTGAAACACGCTAGATTTAGTATGAAGAAAAATGCATCAACAACGGTGGCTGCCATCCTAGGATTACCTGCGACCAAGGGACTTGGATTTATCGGGGATGGATGAAGAATTCGTACCTGGTTCTCCATGAGAAAACCCTATGCAATAGACGAGCGGGGGTTTTCTCTGAACAAGCAGATGAGGGAGAAGGGGATTCAGGCCCAGTGAAATATTGCCGCTTCGTCCGTCCAGCTTACTGCTAAAGCTGGAAAGGGGGAGGGGTTGTGATTTGACGACTCACTGGGCATTACTGCGGCGCTACGACCGGGGTGTGTCTATCGTGTAGTTGTGCACTCTAATTTGTGCATATGGCACGTGGACCCCGTTGCCGGTTTCCCCACATATCAGCGAAAGGAAGTAGAAAGACAGGAGTAACTAGTTACACATAGATATATTTTTTGACAGAGAGATACTCCCTCTGTAAAGAAATATACAAATCTTTTATATCACAGGCTCACCTTGCCGAGAAATATACTCCCTCTGCAGCGCACGGGCATTATGGGGGTTCAGCTTTTTTTATGGTGGTTCAACTGAGAATATAATACTCAGATAGGCTCATGGTTTTGGACTTTGGGCCGCAGGCCGACCCTGCATGTTTGGGGGCCCATGTGTTCTACCTCAGCACTTTATATTGCAAGCAATCAGTACGGCGCTGGTTTTAGATGCTGTCGGAAGGCGAATACACAAAATTGAATAAAGCACGGCAGCTGTTGGAATGAAATCGAACAACGGTTCCTAACCAACAATCAGAGTTGCAATTCTATCAACGATATACCATGTGATAAATAATACTGTCGTACTACTTATACACATAGGACCCTTGTTTCACCATGCCAGATTATTACATCAAAGTCTCTTGGAGGATAGATCAGTTCGGCAGTTGCGTGCTGCTACTGAAGAATTTCAAAGTTGATTTGGACCAGCTCTCCTTGCCGAGAAAGTTCGATTTTGACATCATCCCCTACCACAAGATATGATTTAGATTTGAACCTTGACCATCCTTTAGCATCAATCATCATGCGACCATCCTTTGTACTTACGGTATATTGAGCAGGTTCATTCACACCAAGGCTGCGCATGGTAAGAGAAACTTGGTCGCGGTCGCCCGGATTGTTGAACGACTCCCTCGTTGCTCTAGGAATTATCTGTTTGCAAACAAGAACACATACCCAAACAGTTAGATCAACATAATGAATCATGTGAAACAACATGGAAAGAAAAAAGAACGAAGCACTTGGGCGGCCAATACTTACCAAGAAGGTGGACATGTCGGTTTTTGTAAGGACTTTGGTATATGAAGTGCGAACTGCAGCCTAGTCTGTTGCCGGTGCAACTGCACGGGCCGGAGCAGATGCAAGTGCAAGTGTTGGTGCAGGTGCCGAAGCCGCTGCTACTGCCGGATATGGTTCTCCTTGTAGAGCTGGTGCCCGTGTTGGAGCAGGTGCCGATGTCGATGCCCGATCCTCTGGTAGATCAGACTGATCCGCTGACACGGTCAGTGCCAAATCCTCAGCTGGATCAGACTGAGCTGATGCCACTGTCAGTGCTAGAGCAACTGCCGGTGCTCGATCTGTGCGAGACATCGGCGATCGTGTCTGGTCTGCTATGATCAGCTTTCTAACTTGACTAGGATCCATGACCGTGATCCAGTTTTTTTCTTCATTACTTTTAAATGCGAGAAGGAGTAATTGTGGCGTTTTTGTTAAACCAAACTGCAGTTCATCATAGGGATTCAGCTTGTACTCAAACAACAGACTGATCCAATTTTTTCCAGTAATATAAGTGATGGATAGTGCCTTCGTTACTGACACGACATAAGAAGTGAAACCTGCAAAAATAGCCATCGTAGAGCAAACCAAATGGTTTATTCTGTGATGAATGTCACATGGCAAAACCTGCATCGTAAAATTGCAAGAAAAGAAAGAAAACATGACATTAAATCAATAAGATTTAGACAGTAAATCTATAAGATTTACTTGATGTGACACGAGTGTATCCTTACCAGGAAATCACTATGTTGAAGTACTAAACAGAAGATTGATCATCCAACTACGCGTGGCATGCAGGGGCCCTGCCTACTCCCACAAGCAGGACAGTCCAAAGGTCGTGACAAATCATATGGACCGAACATCCATGGGACTGGAAATCCTGAAGGGTGCGACAAACCCTGCAATGCATACATATATTGGAGTGTAACCATAATTGCTAAACCTTCCTAAAAAAATATGATCTGGATACTTCAAAATGTATAGACTGAATTGAGTCGACAGACATTAACATAGACCGTTCTTAGGATTGACCACACACCAAAAGCGGCAGTACTAATAAACAATACATGGTTCACAAACACAAATCAAGTACTGAACAATAGTACTTACTACAGACAAGCAAAGTTGCACTAATTAAACTCTGTAGACTATTTCATGCCACCGACCTACGGGATGAACCCCGCATAAATGACTAGGCCATGGACTTCGTGTGAGATGTCTACATGCACCATCACCATCTTGTCAACCTTGGAGAACCTAACAGAGTGATCTTTCCACTCATAAACATGATGATGAAGACAGGCCGCATTAGATTTGTTGAGAAGCTTTACAAGAACCACACCCTTCGTAATCGAAGGCACAGCCAGGAAATTGTTGTGGTCAAGTACAACCTCGAGAACACGCCTGACAAAAATGCTACAGGAAAACACTAGTTCAGGACACGTGGCGACAAGGACACAACAGCTGGATAGTTCAGCAGTAGAACTCATCATCAGGTCTTCCAGTTCACACGGCATGACTTTGAGAACTTCATCTCCACCGCGGACCTGGTTCTAATTCAAACAGAAACCATATTTTATTACTACCTCTGTTCAGAAATATAAGATGATTTTCAATATTATACTCCATATATGACTACATATACGCACAGAAATTAGTGAACAAAGACACTAGCACATGTCTTCAAAGGCATGAGAGCAGAGGGATTACATGCAATATCCGTCACTGAAGCAAATATACCCTCTTAAAAGGTAGCATTGATGTTCATAAAGTACTCCCTCCGTCCCAAAATTCTTGTCTTGGATTTCTCTAAATACGGATGTATCAAGTCACATTTTAGTATTAGATACATCCGTATCTAGACAAATCTAAGACAAGAAATTTGGGACAGAGGGAGTAGTTGAAAGTAATCTATAAGAAATCAGTGTCAACCTCTCGCATGTTTTGGTCAAAAGAGAAATTTAGAACCGTCATTTGGCACACTAAAATCACATGCAAGATCACCCAGAAAGTTGTACTACCAGTACTAGTACTGCGCGTTAGATGAAAAAACACGATCAAGATCGAGAAAAGATCATCAACAAGAGACATTACCTGGACTTGCTTAATGAGGGACCCCGGAGAGGGGGGCTTGGACAGGGCGATGGCTTTCAGCTTGTCTGCGTTAGTCTCGACGGGGTGCTTGCGCTTCTTCGTACCATGAACGTCGACGGTTTTGGCCAGAGCCATAGACATCACGTCGGCCGGGGCTCCGGCGTCCATCCAAGAGAGGAAGCTGAGAGAGAAGAGTGAAAGGAGGAACGAGATGAGGTAGAAGCGAAGCGAGTGGGGGTTTTCTTCAAGAGAGGAAGCTGAGAGAGAAGAGTGAAATGATGGTTGCTTCGTCCGTCCAACTTACTACTGGAAAGGAGGGGGTTTTGTGATTTGACGGCTCATTGGGCATTAATGCGGCGGTTCGATCGGGGTAGTCTACCGTCGCTCTACTACAGAGTAATTTAGTGCATGGCTGGTGGACCCAGGTGCTGGCTGTCCCACACGTCAGCGAAAGTGAGTAATTTAGTGCATGGCTGGAGGAGGATCCGCACAATAGAGCGTGTCCACTGTTTTTCATCCTGAAGAAAAAAATGATTACAGCAAGCGTCTCCACTCTTACGATGGAGGAGTGCGAAACACGACGGCCACTTGAAACATACACAGTGCTCCTACTACTAGGCATGTGCATTGGTTCATAAGTTAGTAGTACTACACAATCTTGTTGCTAGTGTAGTAAGATATGACGATAACAAATGATGTTGCGCGCATGTCAACTATTCCTATATGTAACATAGTACCTCTTTTTCGACTGTCCGATCGAGAATGAACGGTGAGATCAATGTTAACAGAACTAGGTCCACAGCGCACGGAGAGTACGGTGCTACAGTACTCCACGAAACATGAACCATATGAAGCACAAATAGTGTTAGACAGGGTGTATGAAGGGTGCACGGGATGGGAGCAAAACTTCCCTTCTCGACACACTTTTGGGTGTTTGGCAGAGTGCATGAAGGGTGCATAAGTCCACACTAGTAGGTTGACAAAAATACACGAAGAGGAAACAACTATATTGAGATGAGAATGCAACCAAACACACCTCACATGCTTTGTGCTACAGTGACTGATCTGCACCGTCTGAGTTTGATCCAACGGTCATGTTGCGCTGAGATATGGACATGCCCATGCAGAGGGCGCCTAAACACCACCGAAGTCCCTCTGATTCTCGAGGCGCACGACGTTGGTGATGTAGGGTGCAACTGCCCGCAGAGCCCGCTCCCAGTCGGCGGGAGCCAGCTCGTCAAAGACGGCGTCCAATGGCACGAATGGATTCCGGTGACGGAGCCCTGAAAGGATTCGCCCGGCAACGGCGACGGCAGCCCACAACCCCTCCTTGTCCAGCTCCGCCCCCACCATCGCGCGGAGACGGCTGAGCTCCTCGGAGATATAGGTGAAGAAGGAGACCAGGTCAGGAAGCCGCAGCTCGTTGAAGTCGACCGGGTGGTCGAACGGGTTTAGCCCGACGGCCGGCATCGTCGCGCTGGCACGACGGTTAGGCATCGCGCGGCCGCAACACGTACGTGGCAACTTGGTTCACCAAGTGGCTGAGGCGATCCTGGACCTCGTCATGATCGGCCCGCTCGCGCTCTAGCCGGCTCCCCTGACGGCCTATCGTATCTCCCGCTTTCTGCAGCAACACCGCCGACGCCTCGAGCATCTTTGTGGTGGACGCCTGCCGCTTTTGAAGCTCCTCTCCTCCTTGAGCTCACAGAGCTCCACGTCCTTGGCCCTGAGCTCCGCATCCTTGGCATGGAGCTCCTGTGTCAGGCGCCTCACCTCGGACTCCGTGATCTGCTGCGCCGCCATGGCACCAGGTAGAAGCAATGGGGAGAGGAAGCAAAGGGAGCGAAATGGCTGAAAGGCAATGCAATCTACGGGAAGGCGGAGGGAGCCAGCCGAGGAGCGGGGAATCTTTTGGTTTTCACCATGGTAAAACACCAGTCAATGACTTCTCACATCAGGGAGCAGTGGGTTTTTACAGGCGGAGTCATCATGACTAATTGCTGCCGCGCCTGCTCCCGTCAATGAAAAAATTCAAAATCCTGCCGCGCCTGCTCACGTCAATCAAAAAGTTAACAATCCTTCCGCACCCAAACACCAGAGCAACGTCGCGGTGGATATTTAAATTTACCTGCCGGCAAGTAGATAAAAAAAGGGGTGAAAAAACAAATGTGGCGGCGGCCTAGCTAATCGGCCGAACTAGCCCAACTAGCTAGCCACCGTGCTTCACTGATGTACTCGGCGGGAAAGGTGGTCTTTCGTGATTTGATGACTCATTTACTTGCTTCCGCGCTACGACCGAGGAGGACCCAGAAAACGCGTGGTAGGGCATCCCACGTCAGGAAGAATATATGCGTGCACCACCCGAGAGGACCCCGAAACCGCGCGGTAGGGTGTGCGACGTCTCGGCACGGAGGAAAAATGTGTGTGTAAAAATATACTGTATCAGACGTAGTACCTATGGTTCGACCTCGGGACCCAGCCAGTCCGTCGAAAACACCCCACTAGCCACACAGCTTCATCATGCAAACGTGGCACAGAGGATAGATGTGGTTAGCTCCGTCTCAACCAGCCACAACATCTCTTGTTCTAGGCGATTCTTCTATTTTCCAAGCTTTTTTTAGTTGTAATAACACCACGGCAAGCTAGCGCCGCTCTTCGTGTGTGCCCGTGCAAAGGTTAGACAATGGAAAGAAGAGAGATTGAGATCATAGACCTGGGACCCACCAGTAAGTGAGACAACGGTCATGCACGTGTTGACGAGGCACTCCCTCTACTCTACTCAACGCAAGTACTGTATAAAATCAAGTTATGGGACAAAGCCAACAACCGTTCATTTTTTTAGGCTATCGACTTACGCTTTGTAGTCCAGGTTGCCAGTTCGAATCTCGTCTTTCAGATTTGTTAGCTTTAGGTCCAAATTTGATTAATGACAAGTGGGACCCCCGTGTGTTGTTCCGATATTTTAGTGTAGTATGTTTTTTTGAACAAACACTTTGCGCGGTTAGACAAGTAACAGCACGAGTTACACGTATTTTGCAAGTTTACGGACAAAAATGACAGCGGCATAGAATATCACATCCACCCCGCAGCTTAGATAATATGGTGATACGAGTTTTTACACCGTTGGAAGTGAGATCCAATGGCTTGGGAGTAGTCTTTGTAATTATGTGCGATTTCCAAACTCTCCAAAGTTTTTTTTGCAAATAAAACATTCAGGCCTCGTGTGTGCCATTGCATCTTCGATCCAACGACTCCCTGGTGCTCATATTAGGTGCTCCCCGTAGCTTAATTACCCGCTACGGTGATATGAGCATCTAGGTCGTATGATCAGTGATCAGATGGCACATGCGTAGTACTTGTACTTTCTGCGCATTTCCCAAACTCTATCAGCTGTATATTGCAAAAACATTTAAACCTCCTACTGTGGGTCGTTAGATCTCAGTGAACTTGTATCACCATAGAAACTACGGTGCGGGAGCACCTCATACTCTCCCGTGCAAGAAAACATAAGGTGCTATCGTAGCTTGGATGCTATGGTGATACGAGCTTGGAGGTCGTTTGATCTGAGATCCAATGGCATCTGAGTAGTCTTTGTGCTTGTAAGCAGTGGCCAAATTCTTTTGGGGCTTTTCTGCAAAAAACCATTCGAGCCACCGAGGAGGTGTTGGGTCACAAATCCAACGCCTCCAAAGAGCTTGTATCACCAAAGCATCTAAGGTGTGGTAGCACATGATATTATTACATACAGGAGAATATGATGTCCTGCTTCATCTTAGATGCTACAGTGATACGGGCTTCGAGGTCGTTGGATATGGGATCAAAGGGCATCTAAGTAGTTTTTGTACAAATTGTGTGCAATTCTCAAACTCATCAAGGTTTCCTGCAAAAAAAAATTAAGACACATCATGTGAGCTGTATCTCAGATCTACAAGCTCCAAGCAACTCGTATCGGCATATAGCATCTAAGGTATGAGGGCACAAGATATTCTCCCAGGGAGGAGGGGTGGGGGTGCACAACCAATCGGTGGTTGGGAGGGTGGGGATAAATATAATCTAAACAACCTTAAACAGAGCTCCACAATTTTATCTAAGGTTGAGGGGTTGACCCCCGACAATCATAGCTCCGCCTAAACACAACATTTGCATGTACTGTAGTACTAGACTGAATATTCATGTTTCAGTTTCATGTTCATTTTAAATATTGAACTGAGGACCATGGATGTCTTACATTTTACTCCCTTCGTTCCTAAATATTAGTCTTTTTAGAGGCTTCAAATGGACTGGCACATATGGATGTATATAGACATATTTTAGAGTCTAGATTCACTCATTTTGCTCCGTATGTAGTCACTTGTTGAACTCTCTAAAAGACTAATATTTAGAAATAGAAGGAGCATTTTTGAATTCGTGTCATACATGCATGGTTTGGAAAAATAGATGCACTATACTTATTAGATTGTTATTGTGTTTGTGCGTGTGTGTCTGTCTGTGTGTGTGTGTGTGGTCATATGCTTGATACATACAAAGTTTTCTCACCTCCATATTGTTCATCTTTTAAATTTGAATTTGCATTGGAAAACTTACTAGGGATAACATGAAATGTGAAATCCACGTTGAGATCACTATATCACAAGCTCACTCTAATTCAACAACTCGTCATGAATCAATGACCATGTTGAGATTAGTATTTGCAAGGAAAATACGGGTATTGTAATACACATAGATTCGTTCGGCACTTTAAAAAGGTACCTTTCGTATTCTTGAATGGTAGGACCCAACAGCGTACCAGCCAGACCTTGGCTCGTGTTGATCCTAAAACAAACCCGGGCTCATGTCCTTCGGTGGCATGCGTGGTACGCACATTAGGCAACCCCAACCAGTCGAGCCTCAGCGTTTCAAGTCAAAATATCTGGAGCCAGAATTCTAGCCCTAGGAAATTCCCCTCATGTCCCCGGTCCATAATGACTACCGATGAACAACGGAGGGATGCTTTAGTAACTAGACAATGTTACCTACCGTGCCGAGCATGGTTCAATTCCCTCGGTCGCCGCTCGTCAAGGTCACCCATCAACTGCATTGCCCAGTACTACTACTACTACTACACCAGGATGAGCACAGAATTGAGCCCATTTGTTCGTGCCTAGTACTTGAGTTAATATATCAGGCAATGCACTAGAACGGAGGGATTATCCTTTTACTGTGCATATATAATTTGTCTGAAGTCTAACTAAGCAAAATGTTTGACCAAATCCTTTCTTAAGAAATACAACAGGACAGATGTACAGCTTGAAAATTTATTGCATGATGCAGGTTATGATATTGTTTCGAATCCTGGATCTTCAATTTCAGAAAATCCAAAAGTGAGCATAAATTCTTGAAACTGAGCATGGTCACGTGATATGGCAAAAATATTACTTCGTAAGTTTTTACTTCAATTCGAGACAAGCTGCTTATGACAAGTTGCACAAATGAAGAGCCAAGGTATTTTGGAACAAACACCTATCACGTTAAGGCGAACACTTTCACTATTGAAACCGTGGGCGTTTACGTGCCGCCACGAGTCCCCGCTTCTCATCGACAGGTGCCGTCCCTGCAAGCGTGTGAGTCGATGGGAGGCATGCCAGCAGACCGCTGCACCGGCTATCAGGGAGGCGTGCGAGCAGACCGTTGTGCAGACTCACCAGGAGGTGAGCCCTTTGTTGAAAATATGCCCTAGAGGCAATAATAAATTAGTTATTATTATATTTCCTTGTTCATGATAATCGTTTATTACCCATGCTATAATTGTATTGATAGGAAACTCAGATACATGTGTGGGTACATGAACAACACCATGTCCCTAGTAAGCCTCTAGTTGACTAGCTCGTTGATCAACAAATGGTTACGGTTTCCTGACCATGGACATTGGATGTCGTTGATAATGGGATTACATCATTTGGAGAATGATGTGATGGACAAGACCCAATCCTAAGCCTAGCACAAAGATCATGTAGTTCGTATGCTAAAGCTTTTCTAATGTCAAGTATCTTTTCCTTAGACCATGAGATTGTGCAACTCCCGGATACTGTAGGAATGCTTTGGGTGTACCAAACGTCACAACGTAACTGGGTGGCTATAAAGGTGCACTACAGGTATCTCCGAAAGTGTCTGTTGGGTTGGCACGAATCAAGACTGGGATTTGTCACTCCGTGTAAACGGAGAGGTATCTCTGGGCCCACTCGGTAGGACATCATCATAATGTGCACAATGTGACCAAGGGGTTGATCACGGGATGATGTGTTACGGAACGAGTAAAGAGACTTGCCGGTAACGAGATTGAACAAGGTATCGGCATACCGACGATCAAATCTCGGGCAAGTACAATACCGCTAGACAAAGGGAATTGTATATGGGATTGATTGAGTCCTTGACATTGTGGTTCATCTGATGAGATCATCGTGGAACATGTGGGAGCCAACATGGGTATCCAGATCCCGCTGTTGGTTATTGACCGGAGAACGTCTCGGTCATGTCTGCATGGTTCCCGAACCCGTAGGGTCTACACACTTAAGGTTCGAAGACGCTAGGGTTATAGGGAATAGACATACGTGGTTACCGAATGTTGTTCGGGTCCCGGATGAGATCCCGGACGTCACGAGGAGTTCCAGAATGGTCCGGAGGTAAAGATTTATATATGGGAAGTCCTATTTTGGCCACCGGAAAATGTTCGGGATGTTTCGGTATTGTACCGGAAAGGTTCTAGAAGCTTCCGAAGTGGGGGGGCCCACATGAACGTGGGTAGTGGGGGCAAGGCCCCACAGCCCTGGTCAGGGCGCACCAAGATCCCCCTTAGAAGGAATAAGATCATATCCCGAAGGGATAAGATCAAGATCCCTAAAAAAGGGGGATAACAATCGGTGGGGAAAGGAAAGGATGGGATTTCTTTCCTTCCACCTTTGCCAATGCCCCAATGGATTTGGAGGGCAAGAAATAATCCCCCTCCACCTCTATATATAGTGGGCGGCGCATGGGAGCTACAGGCTTGCCCCTGGCGCAGCCCTCCCCCTCTCCCAAGTCCTCCTCCTCTCCCGCGGTGCTTGGCGAAGCCCTGCAGGATTGCCACGCTCCTCCATCACCACCACACCGTCGTGCTGCTGCTGGATGGAGTCTTCCCCAACCTCTCCCTCTCTCCTTGCTGGATCAAGGCATGGGAGACGTCACTGGGCTGTACGTGTGTTGAACGCGGAGGTGCCGTCCGTTCGGCACTAGGATCTCCGGTGATTTGGATCATGACGAGTACGACTCCTTCAACCCCGTGCTCTTGAACGCTTCCACTTAGCAATCTACAAGGCTATGTAGATGCACTCTCCTTCCCCTCGTTGCTAGTTTCTCCATAGATAGATCTTGGTGACACGTAGGAAAATTTTGAATGTCTGCTACGTTCCCCAACACCCTTTGACCAGGCTCCGCCGCCCACCGTCGTCCAGACTGCTCCCACTTTTAATGTCGCCCGCGCCGCAGTTTAAAATCAACCCCGCACTACCCGGTATAGCTACAATCCTCTCTCTTCCTCTCTGATTCTCCTGTCGTCTACCTCCAACTAGCCTGACCTAAACGTATGCCATGCCGCATCACGATGGTCTGCCCTTAGTGTTCCAGTTTCATGAGGAAGACACCCAACCGGAGTCTCAAGAACATAAGGAGCTTTAGGACGAGCTTGAACTGGCCTTGCGGGAAGACGCCGCGCCTGTCCCCGCTCTCGTACCGGCTCCCATCGCCCCGACTGTGCCAGCGCCCATCCCCGTGGCATTGATGGACTGGGAGCCACACATTGTCGCCGAGCTTGATGCCACGAGGTTCCACGAGGTCCCCGCCGACTTTCACGTGCCCGTGCACTTGCCAGCGCATGCGCCTGCGCGTGCACTGGCGCGCACGCCCGTGCCGGTGCCCGTGCACCTGCCTGCGCATGCGCCTGCGCGTGCACTGACGTGCGCGCCCGTGCCGGTGCCCGTGCACACGAATGTCTCCGCCGCGCCGTTGACAGCACCTGTCCCCGCGCGGGTGCCAGTGCCCCCCTCGGCGGCATGGAAGGCCGCCGTCGACCGCTTCCTTGCACCAACGCCAGTCGCCTCCTCCCGCCAGTTGACTCGCTCTGAAGTCCAGAACATTTTGGACTTCCTTGAAGCTAGGCCAACGTCTAGCAGTACGCCAACAACGGCGCAAGACGCCGCCATCGCCGTCGGTCAGTGGCCCGACGACACCCAGAGCACGGCAGAGGAGCCGCCGCATAATCTAAATTTTCCATGAAAAACGTTTGGATTGCCATACTTAAAATCCGAACGTTTATCATTTCTGTTTATTTTATATCGATCGTCGTATAATTTAAAGTCGGAGTCAGACTGAACGAAATATATGGTTTGATCGATTGAATGTTCTGCTAGAGCCGTATCAAATTAAATATAAAACGTCATCAAGCCACATGTATTCCTTGTCATCCAACGACCTAGACTGCTTCAATGTCGAGCGCTCAACATGTTTAGCGTGCAGTTAATTTCATGCCCAAAATAGCGCTAATCACATGACAACAGGCAAATAATATCCTAGTAGTTAATATCCGCATGCACTTAATATACTTCCAAATTAACGTCCATTGCACGTACACACTGACTAGTGCTGCTAGTACGTGAAACTGGTGCCGTGACTTGTGAACGCGTCCAGATATGGTCAACGGCAACATCGCCCACGAGTTCTTCCTGTTTGCCCGTGCGTCTAAACGCAGAAGGGGAGGAGAGAGAGAGAGAGCACACATGGAACCCACTTGGAAGTGAAGGAGAATAGTACTAAAAATAATATTACATGTTATCCATTAATTAGGCCGTGGTAATATAAAAACATTATGTGGACAAAGGGGGTACAACACACATTGCTATTCTACGTATGTTGCCTATTGACGTGCGGCTTGAAGGCCCGGTTGCATGTTCGATCCTCGTCCTTCATTTTTTAATTCGTATATGGATCCAAATTTGTTTCTTGACATGTGGGCCCCTCGATGTGTAGTTTGTAGCAGTTTAATTTGTGGGTCGAAATTTGTTCCATTCCAAGTGGACTATCGGTGTGTAGTTTTGTAGCTTATTTATAATAATTAAAGAGAACAACATAGTTTTTTCAATAATACCATGGTGCGACGTTAAAGGCGAGAAAGGACGTGCGAGAGAGCGATGACCGAGCCAGAGGGAAATCAACTAGGGGAGTTGCGTGGGTTGGAACGGTGTTTAGAGTAGTTGTGGGCCAAATGCTACGAAAATATAATCTAAACCGACCGGAATAAATGCCTACACAAATTAATCCAAGTTTGGAGTGCCCCTCGCAATGTAAATAGCTCCGGCTTTGCGAGGGATGGAGAGGTAGTAGCTTCAAAGGGTGAAAGATACAATGTGAGAAAGCGAGGTCAATCGAGAGACATATAGATAGAGAGACAAAGTGAGTCTGGTCCGACATTCATTGAACAACTATATATGCTCCGGAGAGATATTGTCCGATTGAGCTTTTGGCAAGGGTGAGGGTTGTAAGATAGAGCTTGAGAGATGATCTAGTCACATACGTGTAGATATATTTTGTGCGTGAGAGGAAGCAAGGTCAACTGATCACATAGGGTCGTCGTGCGATCGAAAGAGTGAGACGGGTTGGAGAGAGTGACCTAGATAGACGATGTGCGTGAGAGAGTATACAATGTGAATAGGTCAAATTAGGCTCAAACATGGTGATATATCGTTTTTGTCCGAGAAAGAGCAAGGTCAATCGAGACGTACGGAGAGATAGATAGATAGATAGATAGATAGATAGATAGATAGATAGATAGAGAGAGAGAGAGAGATTGAGTGAGCGTGGCCCACCATGAGGTCGAAAGAGTGGTGGCGGCTTGGATGGACTGACCTAGATAGACAATCTGCATGAGAGAGTATAGAGTGTGTCGATCGAGGCCCGTACAGGGATATATATCATTTGTGTGTGAAAGAAAACGAGGGTTAAACGAGACTCAGATAAAGAGAGCGAGATTGAGGAAGTGTGGCCTGCCGTGCGGAAGAAAGAGTGAGACAGTATCGAGGGAGTGACCTAGATATACAACGTGCATGCGTGCACACTAGAGGTTGGGGGGGGCTAGATAGGCAATGCATGTATTTAGCGCGAGAGGGTGAGAGGGAGGGGGAGAGAGAGAGAGAGCTCGGCATGTGGCGCAATGGCGGGTGTGTGAGGTAAATACATTTGGTAACAGAGTGAAAAAGGGGTTGTGTAGTTGAGAGACTTAGAGATCGAAACATGGAGAGAAAGAATGTACGTGTGTTGGAAACCGATAGCTTCCTAAGGTGGTTAGGAGAGGAAGATTGACCGATACAGGAAGTATGTAGCG
>NC_041385.1:53309009-53353327 GCF_002162155.2 Triticum dicoccoides
CTAAAAACAACATTTGAATGTACATAATACGAGACATAATATCGATGTTTCAATTCGGTGTACATTGTAAGATTTGAACCGAGGACCAGGCATACGGGTAATTATTTCGAATTCGTGCCATACTAAGTTTCGAAAGTTGACATTCACTCAGTTTGTTGTGCTATTTTGTAGGTCATATGTTTGAATCCATCCAAGAGTTTTCTCACTACCATGGTGTTCATCATATAATATGAATTTGTATTAAAAAAGTAGCGTGGATACAGTGCAATTCGAAATCCACGTTAGAATTGGAGATCGCTACGTGACACACACTCTAATTCAAATAACTAACTACGTGACACACACTCTAATTCAAATAACTAATTATTTGACACACTCTAATCCATGTTAGCGTGGGCACCATTTTTTTTCAAATAACTCCTCATTAATTAATTTATAGTACTCCCTCTATTCACTTTTATAAGATCTTGAAGACATTTCAGAAAATGTGCAACACAGTTCATTTTAAGTTGTCTGAAATGACTTACAAAAGTGAACGGATGAAGTATCTCGTTTCGAATGACTAATTATTGCAAGGAAAACACGGGCATGTTAATACATACAGATTCGTTTGCAAATGAAAGAAGATTCGTTTGCATTCTCAAATGTAGGCGCACCAGGCAGACCAGGGTCGTGTCGGGGTGGATGCTGCTTCGGTGCCTTAAAGGCAACTGCCCTTGGGTGACTGACATGTGGGCCAGCCACCTGTTGGGCCCACATGTCATGGACACAAAGGCAGGTGCCTTAAGGCACTGAAGCATAGTCCTGTCGGGGTGGTCGCGTGTGTCGGACGGACGCGTAGCACCCAGCCACCCACCCCCCTCCCCCCAAAAAAAGGACGACGACAATATAAGTTCGCGCTTGCATGTTTTGGATTGAAATATCTGGCGGTCCCAATTCCAGCCCTGCAAAATCTCTCTTCTCCACGTTCCCCTCCCGCGCCCAGATTGTTCAAATCCCTAATTTGCCACCATCCCTCGAATCGCCCCTCGTCTCGTGTCTTTCCCCACCATTCCACACCTCTGTGCCGGACGACAACGACAAAGACGATGGTTGCGCTTCACCACCGCATCGGAGCTACCTCATCTACGCCCTCGTCCACCGCACCGGGTGGTCCACCGACAACGTCGGCCGCCGCAACTGACGTGCCTCACAGACACCAAGTTCCACCGCATCAGGTGCGCTTCACCGACGTCGTCTCCAAGCTTACCAGGACTACTTCCACAAGCACATCGTCACACCTCCGCCCCCCGAGGCCGTTGGGGATTCACCAACGGTCTCGTCCACCGCATCATAGCACTCTGCTGCCACTCAAGATCTGCATCCGTGCGCAGCCAGCCAACGCCAGCGCATCACCCTCAACGGCTCTAAAGTGACCCTCACTCTAGCTAGGCGAGCATGCCCAAACGCCAGCCCGAACTAGGTATCCACACATCACTCCCATCTGCACTGTTCCGACGATGTTTGGATATCCTTTCACTACTCTCTTAGCTTACACGTCTATCCAACTCTGACTTTAACTCTTATTTCTTCTGGAGATATCATCTGAAACAAGCAAATCCATTTTTTAGCGAAGCATGACGGCACTACAGGATCTGGTACACATCCTGCACACCCGTATAACCTTGTAAGTATCTGTCCTCCGGTACAACATCAAGGTCGATTCCTCTTATTTGATCAACCATTCGCCGTGTCAAAAATTCAAAGGGGGATGCAAGGAGCACAAGGCCTGCACATGCAAGCAAGTGGTAACATGGACTTGTACATGGAACATCCCAAGCGCAAGCAGAGCTGCAGTGAGCCTGTACAATGAGCTTGCGTAAGTCCCTGCATTTCAATTAATTCGTACTGGCATTCGTGTATGATTTGTGTGCAGTGGCTCATCCACGAATTCAAGTTACCAGGGGCGAACATTTAACTTAAAAAATACGAAGGCACTTGCACTCCGGAAATCAACATAACTTGAGAAATGTGAAGCTACATGCACTTTGAAAACCAGCTAATGATCCAAAGTAGTTCAGATTATAAACACTAAATGATGCAAGTACCAAAAAACAAAGAATGCAACATGGTGTACAAGGACTACAAACATGTTCTATACCTGCTTGAATTATTCGTTCTCTGGCTAAAAATGTGGAAGTGTAATTGCACGTATAACCAGTGCGCAAACTGCATATCAATATATCTATCCTGCACAAGTATACCAATAGTTTCAAACAACATATTAGAAAAGTATTTATGCTATGTTGTCATGATACGGGGACTTTCTGGTAGATGGCCTCGACGTTTCCTGAAGCTATGAAAATGCACTATAATTTTCTTGTCATCAATGCCTGCAAATCTCTGTCTATCTCAACATAGTAGATCATCATTAGACACTAAATCCTTCAACGAGCTTGCAAAATACTTGCATTAGATCCCTCATTAGACACTATATGTTCATCACCAGGAGCATGTAAAATGTTTGCATCAAATCCTTCATTAGCAGTCTGTTCATTAGACACTTCAGGCTCAAGAACAACATGAGCTTGTATGTTTGCACTAGAAACTTGATTAGATACATCAGATTTAGTCAGTTCAGTATTGATTGGGGGAGTTATAAAATAAGTAGAAATTGGGGGAGTTATAAAATAAGTAGAAATCAGATTTAGGCAGTTTTTGTCACATCCCTAGATCTGGTTTTCCCTAGCCTAGCCTCTCATGTGTGCATCATGTTTAAATTTCAATGAGTTTGAAATGGGGATTGCCCAAACCCTAGCATCAAAGGAATTCACTAGGTTCAACTAAATTTTTTCTCATTGATTCCAAATGGCTTTTAAAAATGTTCATCATTTCTGGATAATGTTGGAAACAATAACCAGAGGTGTTGCACATTTTTCCATGACATATTTGGGCTCTGAATTAAATCATATAGTATTTGAATTTGGGCATTTAAATGCTAGTAAATATTTTAAATGTCCAAATAATCCTAAATTGAAATGTCCCATGTTGGATATATTCTATAGAGTGGGCATGTGCAGTTTGGTGATTTTTGAAAGGGTCTAGGTATTTTTAGAAAAGCCCTAAAGATTACAGAAAAATAGAAAAACATATATAAAAGAGAGAGAGAGCAAACTCACCTGGACTTACCTACAGCCCACCTGGCCCAGCACCGTAGCAGCCCAGCCCAAAGGGGAAGCACCGCCTTCTTCCTCCTCTGCCATGAGGACAAACAAGTGCGTGGTGAGCGCCGACGCTTCCCCGGCCACCTCCTGCTTCCCCGGCCCCTCCTAGCGACGCCACGACGATGCCCCATGTCCCCTCACTCCTCTCCCTCACTCGCTGCACCCTCTCCCCTCCCCTGGCTCTCTCCCTTGAGCTCATCTGAGCGCAGCCGTCGCCGCCGACTAGCGCTCGCGTGGCCGCAACCATTCCCAAGCCTCTCCGACACGCCCTCGAGCATCGCCGCACCTCCCTCGTCCTCTCCATCGAGCCACGCCTCGCCGGGGGCCCTGCATCGACGCCATCTTCATCACGTTCGTCGCCGGCCGCCGGAGATCCCTCTCGCCGCCCCGCTCGCTCCGGTGCTTCCCCGAGCACGCCGAGGCCACCTCTGCAACCGTTGTGAGCTTATGCTCCTTCTCCCCCTCTCTGTTTTCTCGATTGCACGCCGCAGCTGCGTTTTGCTGAGGACCGAAACCCGCCGCCGCCCGCGCTCACCACCGACGATGCTCCGGTGAGCATTTGGTCCCGGGCATGCATCCATCATACTCACCACCGCGCGTAGAGCCTCCCTAGCGCCTCTCTGCGCTCGTTTACGCACCGCAGCACCGATCCCGCAACCACCCAAACTCCGGCCGCCGCCTTGGAGCTCGCCGTCGTCGAGTCCGGCCACCATAGGTCCGACCGCCACCACCACTTGACGCGCGCCAGCGAGATCTCTCCAACGAGCCCAAGAACGGCCTCGTCCGTGCCGTGTGGGCGTTTTCCGAGCTGCGCCGCCGTCTCGGGTCTCGTCGGTGTTGAGTCGCCGGTGGGTTTGACCCCGCCGGCCTGGGTTTGACCCACTTTGACCCCAGTCGGGCCCCACCTGGGTCAATGACATGTGGGGCCGGCACTAGCTGATTAGCTAGATGCTAGTTAGTGCTAATCACCACTGTTAGGTGCTAATTCCCTCGCTAAACTAAACCTGAGCCACTGACATGTCGGCCCAGCCCTGCTGATATTTTTGTTAGGATTAGTTTAACCCTAATCAACTCAGTTAGCTAACTGAGTCACTGACCAGTGGGCCCCACTGGTCAGGTTTGACCTGGCGGCGCCTGTTTACCTGCTGAGGTCAGCATGACCTAATGCTGACGCAGTAAACATTTTCTGGAATTAAAACAAATCAGAAATGATTTATAAATTTCAGAAAATGATCTGAACTTCTAAAATTCATAGAAATTTAACCGTAACTCAGAATGAAATAATTTATATATGAAAAATGATCAGAAAAATCCAATCTATCCATCTGTACCGGTTTCATGCATGTTAGAACAACTTATGAGTACTGTTCAGGACAAATCATATAAATGGCATTTGAATATCCACATATGGGGTTTGAATTTGAATCTTGGATTCAAACCAACTCCATTTAATCTGTTGTAGTTGCATTAGGCCAACACACTCATTATGCCATGTCATGATCATGCATCATATTGTGCATTGCATTGATTGTGTTTCTTCTTTGTTGTCGGTGCTTGTCCCCTCTCAGTAGACGTGTACCGAGGATGTGATCGATGACACCGATGAAGAGCTATACTATCTTCAGAAGTGCCAGGCAAGCAAAACCCCCTTGTTCATTCCGATACAATCCCACTCTCTTGCTCCCACTCTCTTTTACTGCATTAGGACAACAACGATTCATCTGTTACTTGCTATCGTAGTTAAACCCCTTTATCCTCTGCATGACCTGTCATTGCTACAGTAAATAGATGAAACCCACTAGCATGAGTAGGAGTTGTTTGAGACCTATTGTGCCTACTCATTCATGCTTGTTTTTCATGCCTGCTACTACTTAGAGTTGAGTCAGGTCTGATTCATCGGGGACGAATCAGAGGTGTGTGAACATGTCCTAGTGTGTGTGAGCTAAGTGTGTGAACACGAATTGGTAAAGGTAGCGGTGAGAGGCCATGTAGGAGTACAGGTGGGTTGTCTCATTGAAGCCGTCCTTAGGAACTGAGTTCTGTGTTTGTGATCCATGAAACAGCTACTACCATGCATTGCGCCGTGAAATATGACCCCGCTCGACTTCTTAATCACCCTTGCCCTCTGTCCAGGAGTTGCAAGTAGTTTTTGGTGTTTGTAGTATGCTGGAGGCCGTGGGCAGCACTGACCCGAGGGGTGGGCTGTGATGTGGTAGGCACGTGGCCCGGTATACCGGGCGCCCGTTTGGTGTCACGGAACCCTGTACACATCGTTCGGGGCCGTATGTGGAAACCTTGGCCGGACTCCCTGCGGATGGAACCTGAATAGGTGATAAACCTAGACTAGAGACATGAGTGTTTAGGTAGGTCGTGGTCTACACCCACGTCGGCTTCCACTTGAAGTCTGCCGAGCACATGTTGTGTGCAGACGCTAAGTGGTGGAAACATGTATGAAGAAGTACACCCCTGCAGGGTTAACATCATCTATTCGAATAGCCGTGTCCGCGGTAAAGGACTTCTGGGTTGCCTATATCAGTTCATAGACAAGTGAAAGTGGATACTTTAAACTGCGCAAGATAAGCGTGAGTGCTATGGATGGCGTTCTCGTAGGGAGACGGGAGCGGATCCGTAGTGGTGTATTGATATGGTGAATATGTGGACTCGTGTGCGCCACCTCAAAAGAGTTATTTGCAATCATAGTTTAGGATAGCCACTGAGTCAAAGCTGGCGTGCTACAGTTAAACCCCACCATTCCCTTTGTTGATAATGATGCATATGTAGTTAGTTCTGATGTAAGTCTTGCTGGGTACATTTGTACTCATGTTTGCCTATTTTACGTTTTTGCAGAGACTTCCGTCTCACTAGTAGTTCCGCGTGGACTTCGATGTTTAGCTTGTTACCTCAGCTACGATCTTGTGCCCTTGGCAGGATCTTGTAGATAGTTAGGCTTCTCAGCCTTTTTCATTTGTAGATGTCTGTACTCAGCCATGTTAAGCTTCCGCTTGTGCTTTGACTTGTATGCTCTGAATGTTGGGTCATGAGACCCATGTTTGTAATATCTCGCTCCTCGGAGCCTATTGAATAAATACTTGAGTTGTAGAGTCATTTTGTGATGCCATGTTGTATTTGCACATATCGAGCATATTGTGTTTATGTTATTGAAATGCTTGGTATGTGTGGGATCTGACTAACTAGTTGTTTATCCTTGGTAGCCTCTCTTACCGAGAAATGTCTCCTAGTGCTTCCACTGAGCCTTGGTAGCTTGCTACTGCTCCGGAACACTTAGGCTGGCCGGCATGTGTCCTTCTTCGTTCCTGTGTCTGTCCCTTCGGGGAAATGTCACACGGTGTCTACCGGAGTCCTGTTAGCCTGCTACAGCCCGGTTTACCAGAGTCCTGCTAGCCCAGTTGCTACAGCCCGGATTCACTCGCTGATGACCGACACGTTCGTTGTTGGGTCACGTATGCCTGTCCCTGTAAGTTAGTGCCACTTTGGGTTCACGACTAGCCATGTCAGCCCGGGCTCCTTGTCATATGGATGCTAGCGACACTGTCATATACGTGTGCTAAAAGGCGCAAACGGTCCCGGGCCTAGTAAGGCGACACCCGTGGGAATACCGTGCGTGAGGCCGCAAAGTGATATGAGGTGTTACATGCTAGATCGGTGTAGCATTGAGTCGGGGTCCTGACAGCTTTGGTATCAGAGCCTGACTGCCTGTAGGATTACCACGCCAAACTGGTCGAAGTTGAGTCTAGAAATTCTTTAGTTATATAAGGGAATTGATTGTGGGATGGAACGTAAGGCTCTTTTTACTCCTTATACCTTATGCCCTTCTGATCTGAGTCATCTTATCTTTCCTATGGGGTTAAGGAACTAGGCTTTCTCTTCTTTCTATCAGGATCACGTGTTACTAATAAGTAGACCCATAAGATTGTTGGATTTAAGCCTCAGTTCAGTTTCTACCTCTGTATGTTAACTATTGATCTTGAAACCTTGATATTGTGCTTCTGAGTGGTTATCCCACCATTTTTGTAGCATGTCTCCAATCTTTTGAAGCATTTATAGACGTTATGCTGTCCGAGTCATCCCAGGTTTCTAAATAGTCTGAAGCATTTGCAAAATCCCCTCCTCCCGTTTCGAAGTTCCTTTGTGCCCGATTAACCACACTAATTGCTGAGTTGGGGTATTCTACTGCCTCGGCATTTATGTTGGAGCTATTATTATGACCCTAGATGTCTAGAGTATCACCTAGTAATCTAGCCATGCTTTGTGTTCCCAGTGTGAGGATTCTGGCCATCATTCTCGAAAGCATCCCATGATGCCACTTAATAGTAGGTATTCTACTCCTGGGTTTTTGAACCCGAGATTTCCCTACTTACTTCATGTTGATAGTGTTTGCAAGTTCCTTTAGGATATTAGTAACCTTTGCGATAGTCCTCGAGATTCGTGGTATATCCTTCTTCCAATACCATGAACCAATATGGCAAAAGTTCTTTAAACTGAAAGATCACAACAAAAGTGCTCTCGATGAGGTCTCGATTCTATGTTGTGACTCTGCCAGTCCTACCTCTCTGCATGGATTATCCCGAAGAAACTTGTTGAACTTGGTTCGACATATTAATCTATGCATCCACAACTCAGAAAATCATATGTTCCTTTGAGTTGTCCCCCTTTACTTGTATTCCGATCCTTGTCTATCAATTGATAGTCAGGAGTGATTATGCATTCGTGTTATCAATGCCTATTACTCTTGTGGTCCGTCAAGCCATTCTATTCCAGAATGACTAAGAGAAACAAACCCCAGTATCTCATCCATTTCCAGGAATGGGTGAAAGTAGTTGTGCTCCATAGATCAAATTGCTAATCTAGGTTTTGTTCTGCTCTACCTTGTAGTATTACCATCTTTATATTAAGATTATCATGGGAATTGCACACCATTCTATGAACTCTTGATACAGTGATATTTCTCACCCTCATTATTCATTTCTCAGCTACCGTGTTGTTGCAACTGGAACGCCGACAAGTGAATCATGATGTGTGAAATCTATACTCCTAGCAACTCTGTTGCTTGGTAGTTAAATGGACAATAACCTCGTTCTTAGAGTGTTGGTTATTGAATCATCACCCTAAGGTTGATCGTGCTAACTAGTCCTTGTTTTCGGTGCACTCTCCGATCAATGAGTTAGGATTGTGTCAATCCCTTGCTCATTTGTTCATATCATCTTGCCCTTAAAAGCAAGTGTTCTCGAGCTTAGTAACATATCGGTGGTTCGTGATTTTCTGAATATCTTCTCAGAAGTATCACCAGGTCGTCACCTGACCACTATGTTGAGTTCGTGATCAAGTTGGTTTATTCCTGTAAACCACCCCTTCTCCAAGAATTTGTGTTGGGTAACCCTGAGCTAGTTGGTTAAGCTGAATAACAACTTGGAGAGTTGGAAGGTAAAAGCTTGTCCGACTCACTTCATTCCAAAGGGATATCTTTGTGTGTGTGTGTTGAAGAAAGATGATATCTTCATTGATTAATCCTCGTGTTAAATTATTGGACATATTGTCTTATTCAATCTCTGATTTGAGTATGGGCTATTGTCAAATCAAATCAGAACCAACGATATTCTTAATGTTGTCTTACTCATGGTCGATCCCTCGAGAATACACCATTATATCTCTTGGGTCTGACCAATGCTATCACTTGTTCACATAATTATGGAATTCCACTTACATGGAAACCTGGATGAATTGTTGTTGAACCCATCAGCAACATTTTTATCTTCTCCATGATTCGTGCAGAACATCCAGTTAGTATTGGAAATTTATATAAGCATTATCTTCATGACCCGTTCGTGAAGTATATGTTCGGATGAAAGAAGTGACTTCATCTAATTCATGTGCATTTGATGCTAGTTGCCGCCGTGAATTCGAGAAAGCATGTTTTTATCTCCTCTGGAATCATCCCAAGTCAGTTATGCACATGCGAAGTATTCTGTGGTCTGTTAGACTGATCATCTTCATTCCATATGAATTCCGTAGCACACTAAGCCACTGACGGACTTGTTCAACAGAAATGAGTTGTTGTGCTATCCTAGGTCACGCACAAGATTCCGATATCCTCAATGATGGTTCCCCACCGGAACTCGGTAGTGCTTTATTATAAGACTACTACGTGGTCATGCTTGTCTGCGACATCATGTTCACATGTATGTAGCAGAAACGGCTTATGTTTTGGAGTTTGCTACCGTAGTTCATTCCCCGAGATTCTCGCAACGCCATCTCGTTGATTTGTGTTGCAAACTTTCATTTTTATTTCTAGACTTGATGAGTCTAGAATATCCCAACACCAGCCAGATCTGAATCTTAGGCAGATATGATGGTTGGAACATTTTCCCAAGAACTATAATATTGGCCTCTTTGTAACCCGGTAAAATGGATGTTGTGGCCAACACATCTAGCCGGAAGACCCATTATTGTAGGCTCTTGATTGAGAAAGTTGGCTACCTCCCCATAAGGATTTCGTGGGATTTAGTCCCTAGTTGACCCTTATGGATTTTTGAGATCCCGAAGTCCGACCTTTTACTTGATGTTCTAGATATCAAACCATATCTATGAATGGATTACGCTAGCACATCAAGGAGAACATTAGAAGCGGAGTGCTAAATGTCTCTCGGTCGATCATCCAGATTTTGTTTCCTTGGCTCTGCTAAGGTGAAATCTGAGAAGGTGTTATCTTCTTTTGCATCTGCATCATCCATCACCATTCATCATGGTAGTAGGTTGTGTTGCCAGGATCCTTGACACGGATATTGGTAAAACCTTGATGAATATGGAAATGCTTAAAGTTCTTGAGAGCACGCGCAAGTGCTAGGTTTTATCATTGGCATTAATTGCATAGTGCTCTCAGTTTCCTCGATTATGCTATAACCCTTTCAAACAGTGGATTCACTCTCTACCGATGGGGTTCCTCCCCAGTTACCAGAATCATTCCCATCATTTGCATGTTGTTCCCAGCTTGCACCGCCATCGTGCCACCCTATTCTGGATTACCCTTCTCAGTAGTTACTGATCAGGATCATTTTCAAAAAGTGGTCCTACCATGGGTCTCATCCATTTTCGGTGATAAGGAAAATTATCCCTTGTGTTGTCTTCAACTAGGTAATCCACATCATCCATTCTAGTATGAGTATGCCATTCCTTCGAACTCCGCCAATCGATTGCTGTGATTTGCCTTAGGCTGGTATAAAGAGTTTCAACGATCTCTGAATCAAAGGTAATTCTTTCTGCCACTTTAAGGCATAATTCCATGATTCATCCTTCTCTAGGGTGCTCGTTATGGTATCATGGCAACTCAACTGCTTGCTACGTTGACAACCATTCACCATCTCCTCAAGCGTGGAATTGTTGTCTACCTAGTGACCTTCGTCATCTCCTTCACTCCATTCCTCTAGATGTGTGCTTCGCGTCTCAGCTCGTGAGATGTTTCTATGTCTCATTTCGTGAGTGGATCCTGAGTTGCTCGATCTTCGAGAAGATCAATCCTTCTAGAGTTTCTTTTTCCTCTTGTTGTCATGTTGGTAGGAGTTCCTGGAGCAAGACATCGAGACAATGATGGTGATCGAATCAACGTTCATTTGAAGTGCAACCTGGATCATGAAGATTGTGTTAGATTGCGCCCCCCTTCATCTTACCCTCACGACTTGAATCTCGGGATGAGATTCTTGTTTAGTAGGGGTGAGTTGTCACATACCTAGATCTGGTTTTCCCTAGCCTAGCCTCTCATGTGTGCATCATGTTTAAATTTCAATGAATTTGAAATGGGGATTGCCCAAACCCTAGCATCAAAGGAATTCACTAGGTTCAACTAAAATTTTTCTCAGTGATTCCAAATGGCTTTTAAAAATGTTCATCATTTCTGGATAATGTTGGAAACAATAACCAAAGGTGTTGCACATTTTTCCATGACATATTTGGGCTCTGAATTAAATCATATAGTATTTGAATTTGGGCATTTAAATGCTAGTAAATATTTTAAATGTCCAAATAATCCTAAATTGAAATATCCCATGTTGGATATATTCTATAGAGTGGGCATGTTCAGTTTGGTGATTTTTGAAAGGGTCTAGGTATTTTTAGAAAAGCCCTAAAGATTACAGAAAAATAGAAAAACATAAATAAAAGAGAGAGAGAGCAAACTCACCTGGACTTACCTGCAGCCCACCTGGCCCAGCACCGTAGTAGCCCAGCCCAAAGGGGCAGCACCGCCTTCTTCCTCCTCTGCCAGGAGGACAAACAGGTGCGTGGCGACTGCCGACGCTGCCCCGGCCACCTCCTGCTTCCCCGGCCCCTCCTAGCGACGCCACGACGACGCCCTGTGTCCCCTCACTCCTCTCCCTCACTCGCTGCACCCTCTCCCCTCCCCTGGCTCTCTCCCTTGAGCTCATCCGAGCATAGCCGTCGCCGCCGACCAGCGCTCGCGCGGCCGCAGCCATTCCCAAGCCTCTCCGACATGCCCTCGAGCATCGCCGCACCTCCCTTGTCCTCTCCATCCAGCCACGCCTCGCCGGGGGCCCTGCATCGATGCCATCTTCATCACGTTCGTCGCCGGCCGCCGGAGATCCCTCTCGCCGCCTCGCTCGCTCTGGTGCTTCCCCGAGCATGCCGAGGCCACCTCTGCAACCGCTGTGAGCTTATGCTCCTTCTCCCCGTCTTCATTTTCTCGATTGCACGCTGCAGCTGCGTTTTGCTGACGACCGAAACCCACCGCCGCCCGCGCTCACCGTCGATGATGCTCCGGTGACCATTTGGTCCCGAGCGTGCATCCATCATACTCACCACCGCACGTAGAGCCTCCCTAGCGCCTCTCTGCGCTCGTTTACGCACCGCAGCACCGATCCCACGACCACCCGAACTCCGGTCGCCGCCTTGGAGCTCGCCGTTGTCGAGTCCGGCAACCATAGGTCCGGCCGCCACCACCACTCGACGCGCGCTAGTGAGAGCTCTCCAATGAGCCCAAGAATGGCCTCGTCCGTGCCCTGTGGGTGTTTTCCGAGCCGCGTCGCCGTCTCGGGTCCGTAGAGTCGCCAGTGGGTTTGACCCCGCCGGCCTGGGTTTGACCCACTTTGACCCCGGTCGGGCCCCACCTGGGTCAATGACATGTGGGGCCGGCACTAGCTGGATTAGTTAGATGCTAGTTAGTGCTAATCACCACTGTTAGGTGCTAATACCCTCGATAAACTAAACCTGAGCCACTAACATGTGGGCCCAGCCCTGCTGACATTTTTTTAGGATTAGTTTAACCCTAATTAACTCAGTTAGCTAACTGAGTCACTGACCAGTGGGCCCCACTGGTCAGGTTTGACCTGGCGGCGCCTGTTGACCTGGTGAGGTCAGCATGACCTAATCCTGATGCAGTAAACATTTTCTGGAATTAAAATAAATCAGAAATGATTTATAAATTTCAGAAAATGATCTAAACTTCTAAAATTCATAGAAATTTAACCATAACTCAAAATGAAATAATTTATATATGAAAAATGATCAGAAAATCCAATCTATCCATCTGTACTGGTTTCATGCATGTTAGAATAACTTATGAGTACTGTTTAGGACAAATCATATAAATGGCATTTGAATATCCACATATGGGGTTTGAATTTGAATCTTGGATTCAAACCAACTCCATTTAATCTGTTGTAGTTGCATTAGGCCAACACACTCATTATGCCATGTCATGATCATGCATCATATTGTGCATTGCATTGATTGTGTTTCTTCTTTGTTGTCGGTGCTTGTCCCCTCTCAGTAGACGTGTACCGAGGATGTGATCGATGACACCGATGAAGAGCTATACTATCTTCAGAAGTGCCAGGCAAGCAAAACCCCCTTATTCATTCCGATACAATCCCACTCTCTCGCTCCTGCTCTCCTTTACTGCATTAGGACAACAACGATTCATCTGTTACTTGCTGCGGTAGTTAAACCCCTTTATCCTCTACATGACCTGTCATTGCCACAGTAAATAGATGAAACCCACTAGCATGAGTAGGAGTTGTTTGAGCCCTGTTGTGCCTACTCATTCATGCTTGTTTGTCATGCCTGCTACTGCTTAGAGTTGAGTCAGCTCTGATTCATCGGGGACGAATTAGAGGTGTGTGAACATGTCCTACTGTGTGTGAGCTAAGTGTGTGAACACGACTTGGTAAAGGTAGCGGTGAGAGGCCATGTAGGAGTACATGGTGGGTTGTCTCATTGAAGCCGTCCTTAGGAACTGAGTTCTGTGTTTGTGATCCATGAAACAGCTACTACCATGCATTGGGCCCTGAAATATGACCCCGCTCGACTTCTTAATCACCCTTGTCCTCTGTCCAGGAGTTGCAAGTAGTTTCTGGTGTTTGTAGTATGCTGGAGGCCGTTGGCAGCGTAACCCGAGGGGTGGGCTGTGATGCGGTAGGCACGTGGCCGGGTATACCGGGCGCCCGTTTGGTGTCACGGAACCCTGTACACATCGTTCGGGGCCGTATGTGGAAACCTTGGCCGGACTCCCTGCGGATGGAACCTGAATAGGCAATAAACCTGGACTAGAGACTTGAGTGTTTAGGTAGGTCATGGTCTACACCCACGTCGGCTTTCGCTTGAAGTCTGCCGAGCACATGTCGTGTGCAGACGCTAAGTGGTGGAAACATGTATGAAGAAGTACACCCCTGCAGGGTTAACATCATCTATTCGAATAGCCGTGTCCGCGGTAAAGGACTTCTGGGTTGCCTATATCAGTTCATAGACAAGTGAAAGTGGATACCTTAAAATGCGCAAGATAAGCGTGAGTGCTATGGATGGCGTTCTCGTAGGGAGACAGGAGCGGATCCATAGTGGTGTATTGATATGGTGAATATTTGGACTCATGTGCGCCTCCTCAAAAGACTTATTTGCAATCGTAGTTTAGGATAGCCACTGAGTTAAACCCCACCATTCCCTTTGTTGATAGTGATGCATATGTAGTTAGTTCTGATGTAAGTCTTGCTGGGTACATTTGTACTCATGTTTGCCTATTTTACGTTTTTGCAGAGACTTCCGTCTCACTAGTAGTTCCGCGTGGACTTCGACGTTTAGCTTGTTACCTCAGCTACGATCTTGTGCCCTTGGCAGGATCTTGTAGATAGTCAGGCTTCTCAGCCTTTTTCATTTGTAGATGTCTGTACTCAGCCATGTTAAGCTTCCGCTTGTGCTTTGACTTGTATGCTCTGAATGTTGGGTCATGAGACCCATGGTTGTAATATCTCGCTCCTCGGAGCCTATTGAATAAATACTTGAGTTCTAGAGTCATGTTGTGATGCCATGTTGTATTTGCACATATCGAGCATATTGTGTGTATGTTATTGAAATGCTTGGTATGTGTGGGATCTGACTAACTAGTTGTTTATCCTTGGTAGCCTCTCTTACCAGGAAATGTCTCCTAGTGCTTCCACTGAGCCTTGGTAGCTTGCTACTGCTCTAGAACACTTAGGCTGGCCGGCATCTGTCCTCTTTGTTCCTGTGTCTGTCCCTTCGGGGAAATGTCACGCGGTGTCTATCGGAGTCCTGTTAGCCTGCTACAGCCCGGTTTACCGGAGTCCTGCTAGCCCAGTTGCTACAGCCCGGATTCACTCACTGATGACCGACACGTTCGTTGTTGGGTCACGTATGCCTGTCCCTGTAAGTTAGTGCCACTTTGGGTTCACGACTAGCCATGTCAGCCCGGGCTCCTTGTCATATGGATGCTAGCGACACTGTCATATACGTGTGCCAAAAGGCGCAAATGGTCCCGGGCTTGGTAAGGCGACACCCATGGGAATACCATGCGTGAGGCCGCAAAGTGATATGAGGTGTTACATGCTAGATCGGTGTAGCATTGAGTCGGGGTCCTGACAGTTTTACAACACCGTCAGGTTTAACTATTGGCCAGAAATTGAAGAGTTGAATTAGATATAATCAGGGCTGTGATGTACCTGCTCGTTGCGCATGCTACTCTTGCAAGCTGCGACTGTCCGTTTGCGCAAGCTCAATGCCATGCCCGTGCTGCCGCCGCTACCTCCCACGCAGGCTACACCCAAGGTTGGATCTTCATCTTCTTGTCCTTCCGTTTGCTTGAAGCCCGGTGACCGCCCTCCAACGAGGGCGCGAGGAAGTGCTGTGCCAGTCTGTCCAGCGGGGGCTAGGTTAGGAGTGAACCAGACTGGAGGCTGGAGTGAATGAATTGGGATTTTTCTTGCTGTCGATCGATATGGGAGGCGCTCGTTTGTGCCACGAGCCTGCTATAGGGCCTGCCTTGCACTTATGTTATTGGACCATCCAAATTGAAACATTTTTCTTCATTTTTTACATTGCCTGCTTGTGCGTTATGACGAACAAAACTAGCATGGGCCAACCTGGACGACTCAAACTAGGTGCACACTTTCCAGCCACCTGAGGCGGCTGCCCATACCAGCCAATATGGTGGCGTCGCCCCTTTTTGCATGTATGATTGGGTAGTGAAAAATATTCCAGTGGCGCTTTTGATTTACCTACAGAATGGTTGAATTGCTTGTTTCTACGAACTGAGTTCATCAATAATGTGAAGGATGCTAGTCTTTTCATCCTATTGTAGATTGCTTAGATCTCGATATGCCAAAAGTAATCGCATGAAATATATAGTAAAAGTCAGTGTGATGTGTTTGGCTACAACTAGTCTGACTACACGTCCTCATATAACATATCAAGGATGCACCATATTACCAGATTAACCATTCGACTTACCCATGCAGTGTGGGAAGAAAGAAGTATTGGGACTGCGTATCCAAGCAATTGATGCCATGGACTCCTTCGTACAACCTTGTAAGCGAAAAAGAAGTTGCAGTGTGCCTGTACAAAGAACTAGCGTAAGCTCAGTTACCTACTTCTCGGAATTTTAGTTAGCCACTTATTGCAAAATTATTCAATTACGTTGCTTGGCTTAATTTAGTTTGCTATTAATTACATAATGGCACAGCCTGTTAATCATATTGTAGACTGCACCTATCTATGTGTTTGATACTTACTATTAAGAATTACCTGTTTGCCTTAACTTAAATATCTACTTGTTTGTTTAACTGCTTTGCTACTGCAACAACGGGTTACAATGATGTTAATAACTAGTTTTCAGCATCCAATTGAAACTCTTTAATTCCTTGTTTGTTTAACTGGTTTGCTGTTATAACTCCCAGTTGAGATGTTTTGCTAACTTCAACTTTTCTGAATCCAATCGGAACTTTAATGGCAAAATAGGTTAGCCCAAGATCGAAGAGCGAGGTCCCCATGGATGTTGCATCATCCCACAGCACTGGCACTGGCCCAATCGTGCATTATGAATTGCCAACTGTTGATGCTCTAGAGGCTAAACTAGTGGTAGAAAGAGATTCTGCTTCTGCACTTAGAGATGAAGTTGACATGTTGAGGAAGCAAACAACACAATCACAAGCAGTACTCAAGACAACGATTAAATATTTGGTGGATTTCAAAACGAAGCAAGCTCAGAGTGACCAGATTGTTAAGGTCCTGAAGGAAAAAAGGAAATTAAATTCCTACTTGGTAAATCATAGGTGAAATGTTCTTTCTGTCAGGGAACGTAGTTACTTCGAAAATTTTCCTACGCACACGCAAGATCATGGTGATGTATAGCAACAAGAGGGGAGAGTATTGTCCACGTACCCTCGTAGACCGAAAGCGGAAGCGTTAGAACAACGCGATTGATGTAGTCGTACATCTTCATGATCCGACCGATCCAAGTACCGAATGTACGGCACCTCCGAGTTCAGCATACGTTCAGCTCGATGACGATCCCCGGACTCCGATCCAGCAGGGTGTCGGGGAAGAGTTCCGCCACGACGGCGTGGTGACGATGATGATGTTCTACCAATGCAGGGCTTCGCCTAAGCACCGCTACGATGTGACCAAGGTGGAATATGGAGGAGGGGGGCACCGCACACGGCTAAGGAATGATCACGAAGATCAACTTGTGTGCTATGGGGTGCCCCCCTGCCCCCGCATATAAAGGAGGGAGGGGGAGGTGCATGTCACAGCCCTAGAGTTTGTTTGCAAGTAGTTGCATAATCATCCATGCATCATGTCTAAATTTATTGGAAACTTGAAATGGGGATGCTTAAACCCTAGCACCAAATGAATTCAACTAGGTTCAAAATAAAATCTTTTTCTTTGAACTCAAAATGCCCTCTAAAAATGTTCAACATTTCTGGTTTGAGGTGAAAGCATCTACCAAAAATGGTTTATATTTTTGCAGGACATATTGGGCTCTGAACTAAATCATACTCTATTTGCATTTGGGCATTTAAATGCTATTAAATATTTTAAGTGCTCAAATAATCATAACCTAAAATGTTTACTGTAGGATATATGCCCAACAGTGATCATGAGTAGTTTCATGATTTTTGAGAGAGCCTAAGTATTTTTAATAAAGCCAAACATCTGCAGAAAAATAGAAAACAAAAAATAAAAGAGAGAGAGAGAGAGAAGGACTACCTGACGCTCACCTGGCAGCCCACTTACCTGGCCTTCTACTGTAGCAGCCCAGCCCACCACCGCAGCCATCCCTGTCGTCTTCCTCCTCGGACAGTAGGACGCAGGCACGTGGCCGGAGCGCGCGGGCACACGCCCAGGCCACCTCCTGCCTCTTTGCCTGTCTCCCCGTCCCCTGAGGATGCCACGCACCTCCCTGCCTCTCTCCCTCACTCTTCTTCGCTCCATCCCCTCCTCTGGCTCCCTCTCTCTCCCACCGAGCGGAGCTCGTCGCCGCCGCTTGCTGCTGCCGCCGCCACCGCCTCCCCCTCGCTTCTCCGACGTGCCCAAAAGCTTCGCCTCGACCCCCTCTTCCTCCTCACCGCGCCAAGCGACGCCGGGAGCCCTGCAGTGACGCCGACGCCGTTGTCTTCAACCTTCGGCTTCGAGATCGCCGGAGATGCTCCGACGCCGTCCGGCCTCCCCCGAGCACGCTGAGCTACTCATCGACCTCGCCGTGAGCTCCTCTGCCGAACCCCTCTCTTCCCCGCCTCTTTTGCGCCGCGTAGCCCTAGTTTCACCGGAGCCGATAGCTCCTCGCCGCCGGCCATGCCGCCACCACGGCTACGGCCGCGCAAGCTCGCCTCCGAGCACGTCAACGCACTCAGAGAGTCTCCAGGAACTCGAATCACTCGCCCGTTAGGCCTTCCCTGCACCGTAGCCGCAACCCCGTGCACACCCGAAATCCGTCCGCCGCCGCGAGCATGATTCCGGCAAGCTTGGGCCGTCCCAGCCCCTCTCGCCTGCCCTAGCAGATGCGCGCGAATGCTAGCTCGCCGTAGAGCCAAAACCCGCCGCAAACCGCCGCCTGTAGTGCGAGCCCGAGCAACTCCGGCGTGCCTCCGCTGTGTTCCGTGGTCGCCGCCAGCAGATCTCCGGCGTGACGACGTGGCGACTTCATTAGCCACTAACAACCCATTAATCAAGTTCAGTGAGACTGACAGCTGGGCCCCACTGTCTAATTAAATGTAGATTAGTTTCTGTTTAGTTTTAATTAATCTCAGTGGGCCCACGCGTCAGCTTTGACCAAGCTGACGTGGCTGTTAACTGGGCCCACATGTCAGTGACACTAACCAGCCCCAGTCACTGACCACTGGGCCCCACTGGTCAGGTTTGACCTGGCAGCGCCTGTTGACCTACTGAGGTCAGCATGACCTAATGCTGACGCAGTAAACATTTTCTGGAATTAAAATAAATCGAAAATGATTTATAAACTTCAGAAAATGATCCAAACTTCTAAAAATCATAGTAATTCAACTGTGACTCCAAATCAAACAAATTATATATGAAAAATTATCAGAAAAATTCAAGGAATCCATCTGTACCATTTTCATGCATGTTTGAACAATGTTTGTCCTCTGTTTTGGACAAAACAAATAAAGGGCATTTAAATAATCATATATGGAGTTGGAATTTGAATCATGTATTCAAACCAACTTCATTTAAATCATAGCTAGGTGCACTAGCCCAAAACACATTCATATTGCCATGCCATAGCATGCATCATATTGTGCATTGCATTGATCGTGTTTCTTCTGTGTTTGCCGGTGTTGTCCCCCTCGGTAGACGATGTTCCGACGTTGTGATCGTTGACACTGATGAAGACTCAATGCTATCTTCAGAAGTGCCAGGCAAGCAAAACCCCCTTGTTCATTCCGATACAATCCTACTCTCTTGCCCTGCTCTCTTTTACTGCATTAGGACAACAACGAGTCATTTGTTACTTGCTGCGGTAGCTGAACCCCTTTATCCTCTGCATGACCTGTCATTGCCACAGTAAATAGATGAAACCCACTAGTATGAGTAGGAGTTGTTAGAGCCCTATTGTGCCTACTCATTCATGTTTGGTTGTCATGCCTGCTACTGCTTAGAGTTGAGTCAGGTCTGATTCATCGGGAATGAGTCAGAGGTGTGTGAACATGTCCTGTTGTGTGTGAGCTAAGTGTGTGAACACGATCTGGTAAAGGTAGCGGTGAGAGGCCATGTAGGAGTACATGGTGGGTTGTCTCATTGAAGCCGTCCTTAGGAACTGAGTTCTGTGTTTGTGATCCATGATTCAACTACTACCATGCATTGGGCCCTGAAATATGACCCCGCTCGACTTCTTATTCACCCTTGTCCTCTGTCCAGGAGTTGCAACTAGTTCCTGGTGTTTGTAGGATATGTGTTGGAGGCCGTGGGCAGCGCTGACCCGAGGGGTGGGCTGTGATGCGGTAGATACACCATGGCACGGTGTACCGGGCGCCCGTTTGGTGTCTCGGGAACCCTGTTCACATCGTTTGGGGCTTTGAGCGAAACCCCGGCCGGATCTCCTCGCGGATGGAACCCGAATAGGCGATAAACCTGGACTAGAGACTTGAGTGTTTAGGTGGGTCGTGGTCTACACCCACGTCGGCTTTCGCTTGAAGTCTGCCGAGCACATGTCGTGTGCAGACGCTAAGTGGTGGAAACATGTATGAAGTACACCCCTGCAGGGTTAACATCATCTATTCGAATAGCCGTGTCTGTGGTAAAGGACTTCTGGGTTGCTTATATCAGTTCACAGACAAGTGAAAGTGGATACTTGAAAATGCGCAAGATAAGCGTGAGTGCTATGGATGGCGTTCTCGTAGGGAGACGGGAGCGTATCCATAGTGGTGTATTGATATGGTGAATATGTGGACTCGTGTGCGCCACCTCAAAGAGTCGCTTGCAGTCGTAGTTCAGGATAGCCACCGAGTCAAAGCTGGCTTGCTGCAGTTAAACCCCACCACCCCCTTTGTTGATAATGATGCATATGTAGTTAGTTCTGATGTAAGTCTTGCTAGGTACATTTGTACTCACGTTTGCCTATTTTATGTTTTTGCAGAGAGACTTCAGTCTCACTAGTAGTTTCGCGTGGACTTTGACATTTAGCTTGTTACCTGAGCTACGATCTTGTGCCCTCGGCAGGATCTGGTAGATAGTCAGGCTTCTCAGCCTTTTTCATTTGTAGATGTCTGTACTCAGACATGTTAAGCTTCCTCTTGTGCTTTGACTTGTATGCTCTGAATGTTGGGTCATGAGACCCCTGTTTGTAATATCTCGCTCCTCGGAGCCTAATGAATACATACTTGGGTCGTAGAGTCATGTTGTGATGCCATGTTGTATTTGCACATATCGAGGATATTGTGTGTATGATATTGAAATGCTTGGTATGTGTGGGATCTGACTATCTAGTTGTTTATCCTTAGTAGCCTCTCTTACCGGGAAATGTCTCCTAGTGTTTCCAATGGTAGCTTGCTACTGCTCCGGAACACTTAGGCTGGCCGGCATGTGTCCTTCTTTGTTCCTGTGTCTGTCCCTTCGGGGAAATGTCACGCGATGAATACTGGAGTCCTGCTAGCCCAGTGCTACAGCCTGGATTCACTCGCTGATGACCGACACGTTCGATGCTGGGTCATGGATGCCTGTCCCTATAAGTTTGTGCCACTTGGGTTTACGACTAGCCATGTCAGCCCGGGCTCCTTATCATATGGATGCTAGCGACACTATCATATACGTGTGCCAAAAGGCGCAAACGGTCCCGGGAAAAGGTAAGGCGACACCTGTGGGAATACCGTGCGTGAGGCCGCAAAGTGATATGAGGTGTTACATGCTAGATCGATGTGGCATTGAGTCGGGGTCCTGACAGCTTTGGTATCAGAGCCTGACTGCCTGTAGGATTACCAAGCCAAACTGGTCGAAGTTGAGTCTAGAAATGCTTGAGTTATATGTAGGGGAATTGATTGTGGGATGGAACGTAAGGCTCTTTTTACTCCTTATACCTCATGGCCTTCTGATCTGAGTCATCCTCTTCTCTTCTATGGGGATTAACAACTAGGCCTTCTCATCTATCTATCAGGATGACGTGTTACTAATCCATAGACTTATAGAATTGTTAGTTTCAAATCTCAGTTCAGCTTTTACTAGTTCCGTATGTTAACTATTGATCTCGAAACCTTGATATTGTGCTTCTGAGTGGTTATGCCACCATTTTTGTGAATGTCTTAAATCTTTTCTGAGCATTTACAGCTGTTATGCTGTCCGAGTCATCCCAGGTTTCTAAAATAGTCTGAAGCATTTGCAAAATCCCTTCCTTCCGTTTCGATGTTCCTTTGGGCCAGGTTAACCACACTAATCGGTGAGTGGAGGTACTCTGTTGCCTTGACATATATGTTGGAGTTCTTATTATGACCTAGGTGTCTTAGGGGATCATCTAGTAATCTAGCCATGATTTGTGTCCCAGTGTGATGATTCTGGCCTTTATTCTCGAAAGCATCCCGTGATGCTACTTAGTAGTAGATATTCTATTCCTGGGTTCTTGAACCCGAGATTCACTCTACTTACTTCATGTTGATAGTGTTTGCTAGTTCCTTTAGGATATTAGTAACTTTGTGATAGTCCTCGAGGTCCGTGGTATTTCCTTCTTCCAAATACTATGAACCGCTTATGGCAGATGTTTATTGGATCAAAAGATCACAATTAGAGTACTCTTGAGGAGTTCTCCATTCATAAATTGTGACTCTGCCAGTCCTCACTCTCTGCATGGGTTATCCGGAAGAAACATGTTGAACTTGGTTCAACATACTAATCTATGCATCCACAACTCAGAAAACCGTATGTTCCTTTGAGTTGTCCCATTTTAGTTGTCTTCCGACCCTCGTCTATCAATTGATAGTCAAGAGTATGCGTGCATTCATTCATCGATGCATGTTACTCTTGTGGTCCGTCAAGCCATTCTAGTTCGGAATGACTAGGAGAAAAAAACTCCAGTACCTTGTCCATTTCCAGGATTGGGTCAAAGCAGTTGTACTCCGCAGATCAAATTGCTAATCTAGCTTTTGCTCTGTTCTACCTTGGAGTATTACCATCTTCATATCAAGAATGTCATGGGAATTGCACACCATCCTATGAACTCTTGACACAGTGATACTTCTCTCCATCATTATTCATTTCTCGGTTCCCGTGTAGTTGCAACGGGAATATCGACAAGTGAATCGTGATGTGTGAAATCAATACTCCTAGCAACCTTGTTGCTTGGTAGTTAAAGGACAATAATTTCATTCTTAGCGTGTTGGTTCTTGAATCATCATTCTAAGACTGTTCGTGCTACCTAGTCCTTATTTCTGGTGCACTCTTCGATCAATGAGTTAGGGTTTCAATCCCTTGCTTAATTGATCACATCATCTTGCTTCGGAAACAAGATTGTTTTCGAGCTTAATAACATATTGGTGGTTCGTAATTTTCCGAATATCTTCTCGGAAGTATTACTAGGTTGTCACCTGACCGTTATGTTGGGTTCGTGATCAAGTTGGTTTTTCATAAACCACCCCCTTCTCCAAAGTTCTGTGTTGGATACCCTGAGCTAGTTGGTAAACTGAACAACAACTTGGAGAGTTGGAAGATAAAAGCTTGTCCGACTTAGTTCATTTTAAGGGATATCTTGTATGTGTGTTGAAGAAAGATGATATCTTTATTGGTTGATCCTCGTGATCAATTGTTGGATCTATTATCTTACCCAAACCATTGATTTGAGTATGGGCTATCGTCAAATCAAATCAGAACCAACGATATTCGTAATGTTGTCTTACTTGTGGTTGTTCCTCGAGCATACACCATTATATCTTCCGGGTCTGACCAATGCTATCACCGTGTTCACATAATTATGGAATTCCATCTTCATGGAAACCTGGATAAATTGTTGTTGAGCCCATCGACAACATCCTTACCTTTTCCTTAATTTTGTTGAACATCGAGCTAGTATTGGAAACTTCTATAATCATTATCTTCATGACTAGTTCGTGAAGCATATGTTTTTACAAAAGAAGTGAGTCCCTCTAATTCATGTGCACTTGATGCAAGTTGCCGCCATGAATTTGAGAAGGCTTGTTTTACCTCCTTTGGAATCATCCCAAGTCAGTCATTCACGTGCGAAGAATTCTGTGGTCTGTTAGACTGATCATCCTCATTCCATATGTATATCCTAGCACAACAAGCCACTGATTGAGTTGTTCAAAGATAAAGGGGTCTGTCCAAGGTGAACTCTTTGGACTTCCACGCGTGGAGACTTCGATGTCATTAATGATGGTTCCCCACCTGAACTCGGTAGTGTTTTATTGTAAGACTACCATGTGATAATGTTTGTCTGGGACAACGTGTTCACATGTGTGTAGCAGAACCAGCTCATGTTTTGGAGCTTGCTATCGTAGTTCATTTCCCGAGAATCTCGCAACGTCATCTCGTCAATTTGTGTTGCAAACTTTCTTTTTCTTTCTAGACTCGATGAGTCTGGAATATCCTGACACCAGCCAGATCTCAATCTCAGGCAGATATGATGGTTGGAACATTTCCCAAGAACTATAATATTGGTCTCTCGATAACCGGTAAAGTGGATGTCGTGGCTAACACACCCAGCCGGAAGACCTATTATTGTGGTATCTTGATTGAGGCAGTTGGCCACCTCCCCATAAGGACTTCGTAGGATTTACTCCTTAGATGTTCCATATGGATTTTATTTTGTGCTCCCGAAGTCCGACCTTTTACTTGATGTTCTGGGAACCAAACCATTTTAATTAATGGGTTGCACTAGAACATCAAGGAGAACATTAGTAGCGGAGTGCTAAATGTCTCTCGGTCGATCATCCAGATTCTGTTCCCTTGGTCTCGCTAAGGTGAAATCTGAGAAAGTGTTATCTTCCTTTGTATCTGCATCATCCATCACTATTCCTCATGGTAGTATGCTGTGTTGCCAGGGTCCTTGACACGGATGTTGGTAAAACCTTGATGAATATGGAAATGCTCAAGTTCTTGAGAGCACGCACAAGCGCTAGGTGTTACCATCAGCACTAACTGGGGTTGCTCTCAGTTTCCTCGGTTATGCTATAACTTTTCAAACAGTGGACTCACTCTCTACTGTTGAGCTTCTCCTCAATTAGTAAAATCATCCCTTGTGTGGTTTTCAACAAGGTAATCCACATCATCCATTCTAATCCGGGTATGCCATTCTACCGAACCCCTCTAAACGATCGCTCGAGAATTGCCCTAAGTTGGTGTAAAGAGTCTCAATGATCTTTGAATCAAAGGTAGTTCTTTTTTCCACTTCAGGGGATATTTCTACGAGTCACCTTCCCTTAAGTGCATCGTTATGGTATCATGGCAACTCAACTGCTCGCTACGTTGACAACCGTTCACCACCCTCTTAAGTGTGGAATTGTTGTCTACCTAGTGGACCTTCGCCATCCGTTCCACTCCATCCCTTTGGATGAATGCTTCGTATCTCATCTCGAGAGATGTTTTACCTCTCACTCCATGAGTTAATCTTGAATACTCGATCTTCAAGAAGATCGTCTTCTGTAGAGTCTCTTTTTGTCGTCATCGTGTTGGATGAAGACCTTGCAAGCAAAGACGTCAAGATTGTTTTGAGCCAACAGATCAACACCTCGAGAAGACAGTTGGATCTTGGAGCTCATGTTATTAGTTTGTGTCCCCTTTGTCTTCTTACCTCACGCCTTGAATCTCGGGGCGAGATTCTTGTTTAGTGGGGGTGAGTTGTCACAGCCCTAGAGTTTGTTTGCAAGTAGTTGCATAATCATCCATGCATCATGTCTAAATTTATTGGAAACTTGAAATGGGGATGCTTAAACCCTAGCACAAAATGAATTCAACTAGGGTCAAAATAAAATCTTTTTCTTTGAACTCAAAATGCCCTCTAAAAATGTTCAACATTTCTGGTTTGAGGTGAAAGCATCTACCAAAAATGGTTTATATTTTTGCAGGACATATTGGGCTCTGAACTAAATCATACTCTATTTGCATTTGGGCATTTAAATGCTATTAAATATTTTAAGTGCTCAAATAATCATAACCTAAAATGTTTACTGTAGGATATATGCCCAACAGTGATCATGAGTAGTTTCATGATTTTTGAGAGAGCCTAAGTATTTTTAATAAAGCCAAACATCTGCAGAAAAATAGAAAACAGAAAATAAGAGAGAGAGAGAAGGACTACCTGACGCTCACCTGGCAGCCCACTTACCTGGCCTTCTATTGTAGCAGCCCAGCCCACCACCGCAGCCATCCCTGTCATCTTCCTCCTCGGACAGTAGGACGCAGGCGCGTGGCCGGAGCGCGCGGGCACACGCCCAGGCCACCTCCTGCCTCTCTGCCTGTCTCCCCGTCGCCCTGAGGATGCCACGCACCTTCCTGCCTCTCTCCCTCACTCTTCTTCGCTCCATCCCCTCCTCTGGCTCCCTCTCTTTCCCACCGAGCGGAGCTCATCGCCGCCGCTTGCTACTGCCGCCGCCACTGCCTCCCCCTCACTTCTCCGACGTGCCCAAAAGATTCGCCTCGACCCCCTCTTCCTCCTCACCGCGCCAAGCGACGCTGGGAGCCCTGCAGTGACGCCGACGCCGTTGTCTTCAACCTTCGGCTCCGAGATCGCCGGAGATGCTCCGACGCCGTCCGGCCTCCCCCGAGCACGCTGAGCTACTCATCGACCTCGCCGTGAGCTCCTCTGCCGAACCCCTCTCTTCCCCGCCTCTTTTGCGCCGCGTAGCCCTAGTTTCACCGGAGCCGATAGCTCCTCGCCGCCGGCCATGCCGCCACCGCGGCTACAGCTGCGCAAGCTCGCCTCCGAGCACGTCAACGCACTCAGAGACTCTCCAGGAACTCAAATCACTCGCCCGTTAGGCCTTCCCTGCACCGTAGCCGCAACCCCGTGCACACCCGAAATCCGTCCGCCGCCGCGAGCATGATTCCGGCAAGCTTGGGCCGTCCTAGCCCCTCTCGCCTGCCCTAGCAGATGCGCGCGAACGCTAGCTCACCGTAGAGCCAAACCCCGCCGCAAACCGCTGCCTGTAGTGCGAGCCCGAGCAACTCCGGTGTGCCTCCGTCGTGTTCCGTGGTCGCCGCCGGCAGATCTCCGGCGTGACGACGTGGCGACTTCATTAGCCACTAACAACCCATTAATCAAGTTCAGTGACACTGACAGCTGGGCCCCGCTGTCTAATTAGATGTAGATTAGTTTCTGTTTAGTTTTAATTAATCTCAATGGGCCCATGCGTCAGCTTTGACCAAGCTGACGTGGCTGTTCACTGGGCCCACATGTCAGTGACACTAACCAGCCCAGTCACTGACCACTGGGCCCCACTGGTCAGGTTTGACCTGGCAGCGCCTGTTGACCTGCTGAGGTCAGCATGACCTAATGCTGACGCAGTAAACATTTTCTAGAATTAAAATAAATCAGAAATGATTTATAACCTTCAGAAAATGATCTAAACTTCTAAAAATCATCGTAATTCAACCGTGACTCCAAATCAAACAAATTATATATGAAAAATTATCAGAAAAATTCAAGGAATCCATCTGTACCATTTTCATGCATGTTTGAACAATGTTTGTCCTCTGTTTTGGACAAAACAAATAAAGGGCATTTAAATAATCATATATGGAGTTGGAATTTGAATCATGTATTCAAACCAACTTCATTTAAATCATAGCTAGGTGCATTAGCCCAAAACACATTCATATTGCCATGCCATAGCATGCATCATATTGTGCATTGCATTGATCGTGTTTCTTCTGTGTTTGCCGGTGTTGTCCCCCTCGTAGACGATGTTCCGACGTTGTGATCGTTGACACTGATGAAGACTCAATGCTATCTTCAGAAGTGCCAGGCAAGCAAAACCCCCTTGTTCATTCCGATACAATCCTACTCTCTCGCCCTGCTCTCTTTTACTGCATTAGGACAACAACGAGTCATTTGTTACTTGCTGCGGTAGCTGAACCCCTTTATCCTCTGCATGACCTGTCATTGCCACAGTAAATAGATGAAACCCACTAGTATGAGTAGGAGTTGTTTGAGCCCTGTTGTGCCTACTCATTCATGTTTGTTTGTCATGCCTGCTACTGCTTAGAGTTGAGTTAGGTCTGATTCATCGGGAATGAGTCAGAGGTGTGTGAACATGTCCTGCTGTGTGTGAGCTAAGTGTGTGAACACGATTTGGTAAAGGTAGCGGTGAGAGGCGATGTAGGAGTACATGGTGGATTGTCTCATTGAAGCCGTCCTTAGGAACTGAGTTCTGTGTTTGTGATCCATGATTCAGCTACTACCATGCATTGGGCCCTGAAATATGACCCCGCTCGACTTCTTATTCACCCTTGTCCTCTGTCCAGGAGTTGCAACTAGTTTCTGGTGTTTGTAGGATATGTGTTGGAGGCCGTGGGCAGCGCTGACCTGAGGGGTGGGCTGTGATGCGGTAGATACACCATGGCACGGTGTACCGGGCGCCCGTTTGGTGTCTCGGGAACCCTGTTCACATCGTTTGGGGCTGTGAGCGAAACCCCGGCCGGATCTCCTCGCGGATGGAACCCGAATAGGTGATAAACCTGGACTAGAGACTTGAGTGTTTAGGTAGGTCGTGGTCTACACCCACGTCGGCTTTCGCTTGAAGTCTGCCGAGCACATGTCGTGTGCAGACGCTAAGTGGTGGAAACATGTATGAAGAAGTACACCCCTGCAGGGTTAACATCATTTATTCGAATAGCCGTGTCTGTGGTAAAGGACTTTTGGGTTGCTTATAACAGTTCATAGACAAGTGAAAGTGGATACTTTAAAATGTGCAAGATAAGCGTGAGTGCTATGGATGGCGTTCTCGTAGGGAGAAGGGAGCGGATCCATAGTGGTGTATTGATATGGTGAATATGTGGACTCGTGTTCGCCACCTCAAAGAGTCGCTTGCAGTCGTAGTTCAGGATAGCCACCGAGTCAAAGCTGGCTTGCTGCAGTTAAACCCCACCATCCCCTTTGTTGATAATGATGCATATGTAGTTAGTTCTGATGTAAGTCTTGTTGGGTACATTTGTACTCACGTTTGCCTATTTTATGTTTTTGCAGAGAGACTTCAGTCTCACTAGTAGTTTCGCGTGGACTTCAACGTTTAGCTTGTTACCTCAGCTACGATCTTGTGCCCTCGGCAGGATCTGGTAGATAGTCAGGCTTCTCAGCCTTTTGCATTTGTAGATGTCTGTACTCAGACATGTTAAGCTTCTGCTTGTGCTTTGACTTGTATGCTCTGAATGTTGGGTCATGAGACCCCTGTTTGTAATATCTCGCTCCTCGGAGCCTAATGAATACATACTTGGGTCGTAGAGTCATGTTGTGATGCCATGTTATATTTGCACATATCGAGCATATTGTGTGTATGATATTGAAATGCTTGGTATGTGTGGGATCTGACTATCTAGTTGTTTATCCTTAGTAGCCTCTCTTACCGGGAAATGTCTCCTAGTGTTTCCAATGGTAGCTTGCTACTGCTCCGGAACACTTAGGCTGGCTGGCATGTGTCCTTCTTCGTTCCTGTGTCTGTCCCTTCGGGGAAATGTCACGCGATGAATACCGGAGTCCTGCTAGCCCAGTGCTACAGCCTGGATTCACTCGCTGATGACCGACACGTTCGAAGCTGGGTCATGGATGCTTGTCCCTGTAAGTTTGTGCCACTTGGGTTTACGACTAGCCATGTCAGCCCGGGCTCCTTATCATATGGATGCTAGCGACACTATCATATACGTGGGAATACCGTGCGTGAGGCCGCAAAGTGATATGAGGTGTTACATGCTAGATCGATGTGGCATTGAGTCGGGGTCCTGACAGTGCGGCCGGCCCCTTGGGGTGCGCCTGGAGGAGTCCTACTCCCATCGGGAGTAGGACTCCCCCTCTTGCCTTGTTGGAGAAGGAAGGGGGAAGGGGGAAAGAGGAAAGGGGGGCGCCGCCCCCCTTCCTTGTCCTATTCGGACTAGGGGGAGGGGGCGCGCGGCCTGCCCTGGCCGGCCCTCCTCTTCTCCCTTAGGGCCCATGTAGGCGCATTAACCCCCGGGGGGGTTCCGGTAACCTCCCGGTACTCCGGTAAAATCACGATTTGACCCGAAATGATTCCGATATCCAAATATAGGCTTCCAATATATCAATCTTTATGTCTTGACCATTTCGAGACTCGTCGTCATGTCTGTGATCACATTTGGGACTCCGAACAACCTTCGGTACATCAAAAACTATAAACTCATAATATAACTGTCATCGTAACGTTAAGCGTGCGGACCCTACGGGTTCGAGAACTATGTAGACATGACCTAGAACAGTTTCCGATCAATAACCAATAGAGGAACCTGGATACTCATATTGGCTCCTACATATTCTACGAAGATCTTTATTGGTCAAACCGCATAACAACATACGTTGTTCCCTTTGTCATCGGTATGTTACTTGCCCGAGATTCGATCGTCTGTATCCAATACCTAGTTCAATCTCGTTACCGGCAAGTCTCTTTACTCGTTACATAATGCATCATTTCGTAACTAACTCATTAGCTACATTGCTTGCAAGGCTTATAGTGATGTGCATTACCGAGAGGGCCCAGAGATACCTCTCCTACAATCGGAGTGACAAAACCTAATCTCGAAATACGCCAACTCAACATGAACCTTTAGAGACACCTGTAGAGCTCCTTTATAATCACCCAGTTACGTTGTGACGTTTGGTAGCACACAAAGTGTTCCTCTGGTAAATGGGAGTTGCATAATCTCATGGTTATAGGAACTTTGTATAAGTCATGAATAAAGCAATAGCAACATACTAAACAATCAAGTGCTAAGCTAACAGAATGGGTCAAGTCAATCACATCATTCTCCTAATGATGTGATCCCATTTAATCAAATGACAACACATTTCTATGGTTAGGAAACATAACCATCTTTGATTAATGAGCTAGTCAAGTAGAGGCATACTAGTGACATTAAGTTTGTCTATGTATTCACACATGTATTATGTTTATGGTTAATACAATTCTAGCATGAATAATAAACATTTATCATGAAATAAGGAAATAAATAATAACTTTATTATTGCCTCTAGGGCATATTTCCTTCAGTCTCCCACTTGCACTAGAGTCAATTATCTAGTTCACATAACCATGTGATTTGACACCAATATCCACATTTGTATGTGGATAACACCCATAGTTCACATCGTCATGTGACCAACACCCGAAGGGTTTACTAGAGTCAATAATGTAGCTCACATTGCTATGTGATTAACACCCAAAGAGTACAAAGGTATGATAATGTTTTGTTCGTGAGAGAAATTTAGTCAATGGGTCTGTCACATACAGAGCAATATGTATTTTGCAAATATTCTATGTCTTGAGTGCTCTGCATGGAGCTACTCTAGCTAATTGCTCCCACTTTCAATGTGTATCCAGATTGAGACTTAGAGTCATCTGGATCAGTGTAAAAGTTTGCACCGATGTAACTTTTACAACGAACTCTTTTATCACCTCCATAATCGAGAAACATCTCCTTAGTCCTCACTAAGGATATTCTTGACCGCTGTCCAGTGATCTACTATTAAATCAAAATTGTATTCCTTTGCCAAACTCAGAGCAAGGTATACAATATGTCTGGTTCACAGCATAGCATACTCTATAGAACCTATGACTAAGGCATAGGGAATGATTTTTCATTATCTTTCTATTTTCTGCCATGGTCGGGTCTTGAGTCTTACTCAACTTCACACCTTGCAACACAGGAAAGAACTCCTTCTTTGATTGTACTATTTCAAAAAAGTTATCAAGGTATGTACTCATTGCAAAATCTTATCAAGTGTCTTGATCTATCTATATAGATCTTGATGCTCAATGTGTAAGCAGCTTCACCGAGGTCTTGCTTTGAAAAACTCTTATTCAAGTATCCTTTCATGCTATCCAGAATTTCTATATCATTTCCAATCAACAATATGTCATCCACATATAATATTAGAAATGCTATAGAGTTCCCACTCACTTTCTTGTAAATACAGGCTTCTCAAAAAGTCTGTATAAAACCATATGCTTTGATCAACTCATCAAAGCGTATATTCCAACTCCGAGAGGCTTGCACCAGTCCATCAATGGATCGCTGGAGCTTGCACACTTTGTTAGCACCTTTAGGATTGACAAAACCTTCTGGTTGTATCATAGATAACTCTTCTTTAATAAATCCATTAAGGAATGTAGTTTTGACATCCTTTTGCCAGATTTCATAAAATGTGGCAATTGCTAACATGATTCGGACAGACTTAAGCATCGATATGAGTGAGAAAATCTCATCGTATTCAACACCTTGAACTTGTCAAGAAACTTTTCACAACAAGTTAAGCTTTGTAGATAGTAACACTACTATCAGTGTCCGTCTTCCTCTTGAAGATCCATTTATTTTCTATGGATTGCCGATCATCGGGCAAGTCCACCAAAGTCCACACTTTGCTCTCATACATGGATCCTATCTCAGATTTCATGGCCTTCAAGCCATTTTGCGGAATCTGGGCTCATCATCGCTTCCTCATAGTTCATAGGTTCATCATGGTCTAGTAACATGACCTCCAAAATAGGATTACCGTACCACTCTGGTGCAGATCTTACTCTGGTTGACCTACAAGGTTCGGTAGTAACTTGATCTAAAGTTTCATGATCATTATCATTAGCTTCCTCACTAATTGGTGTAGGAATCACTGGAACTAATTTCTGTGATGAACTACTTTTCAATTCAGGAGAAGGTACAATTACCTTATCAAGCTCTTCTTTCCTCCCACTCACTTCTTTCGAGAGAAACTCCTTCTCTAGAAAGGATCCATCTTAGCAACGAATATCTTGCCTTGGGATCTGTGATAGAAGGTGTATCCAACAGTTTCCTTTGGGTATTCTATGAAGACGCACTTCTCCAACTTGGGTTCGAGCTTATCAGGTTGAAACTTTTTCACATAAGCATCGCAGCCCCAAACTTTAAGAAACGACAATTTTGGTTTCTTGCCAAACCATAGTTCATAAGGCGTCGTCTCGACGGATTTTGATGGTGCCCTATTTAAAGTGAATGCAGCTGTCTCTAATGCATAACTCCAAAACGATAGTGGTAAATCGATAAGAGACATCATAGATTGCACTATATCCAATAAAGTACTGTTATGACGTTCAGACACACCATTAAACTGTGGTGTTCCAGGTGGCATGAGTTTGTGAAACTATTCAACATTGTTTTAATTGAAGACCAAACTCGTAACTCAAATATTTGTCTCCATGATCAAATTGCAGAAACTTTATTTTCTTGTTACGATGATTCTCCACTTCACTCTGAAATTCTTTGAACTTTTCAAATGTTTCAGACTTGTTCTTCATTAAGTAGATATACTCATATCTGCTCAATTCATCTTGTGAAGGTCAGAAAATAACAATACCCGCCACGAGTATCAACACTCATTGGACCGCATACATCAGTATGTATTATTTCCAATAAGTCACTAGCTCGTTCCATTGTTCCGTAGAACGGAGTTTTAGTCATCTTGCCCAAAAGGCATGATTCGCAAGCATCAAATGATTCATAACCAAGAGATTCAAAAAATCCATCTTTATGGAGTTTCTTCATGCGCTTTACACCGATATGACCCAAACGGCAGTGCCACAAATAAGTTGCACTATCATTATCAACTTTGCATCTTTTGGCATCAATATTATGAATATGTGTAATACTACGATCGAGATCCAACAAACTATTTTCATTGGGTGTATGACCATCAAAGGTTTTATTCATTTAAACAGAACATCAATTATTCTCTGATTTTAAATGAATAACAGTATTGCAATAAACATGATCAAATCATATTCATGCTCAACGCAAACGCCAAATAACATTTATTTAGGTTCAACACTAATCCCGAAAGTATAGGGAGTGTGCGATGATGATCATATCAATCTTGGAACCACTTCCAACACACATTGACACTTTACCCTCAACTAGTTTCTGTTTATTCTGTAACTCCCGTTTCAAGTTACTAATCTTAGTAACCGAACAAGTATCAAATACTCAGGGGTTACTATAAACACTAGTAAGGTACACATCAATAACCTGTATATCAAATATACCCTTGTTCAGTTTGCCATCCTTCTTATCCACCAAATATTCAGGGCATTTCCGCTTCTAGTGACCATTTCCTTTGCAGTATAATCACTCAGTTTTAGGCTTTGGTCCAGCTTTGGGCTTCATCGCGGGAGTGACAACTTGCTTGCCATTCTACTTGAAGTTCCCTTTCTTTTTCTTTGCCCTTTTCCTGAAACTAGTGGTCTTGTCAATCATCAACACTTGATGCTCTTTTCTTGATTTCTACCTTCGTCGATTCCAGCATCACGAAGAGCTCGGGAATCGTTTTCGTCATCCCTTGCATTATAGTTCATCACTAAGTTCCAGTAACTTGGTGATGGTGACTAGAGAACTCTGCCAATCACTATCTTATCTAGAAGATTAACTCCCACTTGATTCAAGCGATTGTAGTACTCAGACAATCTAAGCACTTGCTCACTAGTTCAGTGATTCTCCTCCATCTTTTAGCTATAAAACTTGTTGGAGACTTCCATATCTCCCAACTCGGGTATTTGCTTGAAATATTAACTTCAATTCCTGGAACATCTCATATGGTCCATGACGTTCAAAACGTCTTTGAAGTCCCAATTCTAAGCCGTTAAGCATGGTGCACTAAACTATCAAATAGTCATCATATTGAGCTATCCAAACGTTCATAACGTCTGCATCTGCTCCTGCAATAGGTCTGTCACCTAGCGGTGCATTAAGGACATAATTCTTCTATGCAGCAATGAGGAAAAACCTCAGATCACGGATCCAATCCGCATCATTGCTACTAACATCTTTCAACACAATTTTCTCTAGGAACATATCAAAATAAACATATGAAAGCAACAACGCGAGCTATTGATCTACAACATAATTTGCAAAATACTACCAGGACTAAGTTCATGATAAATTTAAGTTCAATTAATCATATTACTTAAGAAGTCCCACTTAGACAGACATCTCTCTAGTCATCTAAGTGATCACGTGATCCAAATCAACTAAACCATGTCCGATCGTCACGTGAGATAGAGTAGTTTTCAATGGTGAACATCACTATGTTGATCATATCTACTATATGATTCATGCTCGACCTTTCGGTCTCCGTGTTCCGAGGCCATATCTGTATATGCTAGGCTCGTCAAGTTTAACCTGAGTATTCCGCGTGTGCAACTGTTTTGCACCCGTTGTATTTGAACATAGAGCCTATCACACCCGATCATCACGTGGTGTCTCAGCACGAAGAACTTTGGCAATGGTGCATACTCAGGGAGGACAATTCTTGATAATTTAGTGAGAGATCATCTTAAAATGCTACCGTCAATCAAAGCAAGATAAGACGCATAAAGGATAAACATCACATGCAATCAATATAAGTGATATGATATGGCCATCATCATCTTGTGCTTGGGATCTCCATCTCCGAAGCACCGTAGTGATCACCATCGTCACCGGCGTGACACCTTGATCTCCATCGTAGCATCGTTGTCGTTACGTCATCTATTGCTTCTACAACTATCGCTACCGCTTAGTGATAAAGTAAAGCAATTACAGGGCGTTTGCATTTCATACAATAAAGCGGCAATCATATGGCTCCTGCCAGTTGCCGATAACTTCGGTTACAAAACATGATCATCTCATACAATAAAATATAACGTCACGTCTTGACCATATCACATCACAACATGCCCTGCAAAAACAAGTTAGACATCCTCTACTTTGTTGTTGCAAATTTTACGTGGCTACTATGGGCAGAGCAAGAACCGTTCTTACCTACGCATCCAAACCACAACAATAGTTCGTCAAGTTAGTGCTGTTTTAACCTTCGCAAGGACCGGGCATAGCCACACTCGGTTCAACTAAAGTTGGAGAAACAGACACCCGCTAGCCACCTGTGTGCAAAGCATGTCGGTAGAACCAGTCTCGCGTAAGCGTACGCGTAATGTCGGTCCGGGCCAATTCATCCAAAAATACTGCCGAACCAAAGTATGGCATGTTGGTAAGCAGTATGACCTGTATCGCCCACAACTCACTTGTGTTCTACTCGTGCATATAACATCAACGCATATAACCTAGGCTCTGATACCACTATAGGGGAACGTAGTAATTTCAAAAAAATTCCTACGCACACGCAAGATCATGGTGATGTATAGCAACTAGAGGGGAGAGTGTTGTCCACGTACCCTCGTAGACCGAAAGCGGAAGTGTTAGAACAACGCGGTTGATGTAGTCATACGTCTTCACGATCCGACCCATCCAAGTACCAAACGTACGGCACCTCCGAGTTCAGCACACGTTCAGCTCGATGGCGATCCCCGGACTCTGATCCAGCAGGGTGTCGGGGAACAGTTCCGTCAGCATGATGGCATGGTGACGATGATGATGTTCTACCGACGCAGGGCTTCGCCTAAGCATCGCTACGATATGACCGAGGTGGAATATGGTGGAGGGGGCCACCGCACACGGCTAAGGAACAATCACGAAGATCAACTTGTGTGTTATAGGGTGCCCCCCTGCCCCCGTATATGAAGGAGGGAGGGGGGAGGTGCGGCCGGCCCCTTGGGGTGTGCCTGGAGGAGTCCTACGCCCACCGGGAGTAGGACTCCCCCCTCTTGCCTTGTTGGAGAAGGAAGGGGGAAAGGGGAAAGAGGAGAGGGGGCCGCCGCCCCCCTCCTTATCCTATTCGGACTAGGGGGGAGGGGGCGTGCGGCCTGCCTTGGTCGGCCCTCCTATTCTCCCTTAGGGCCCATGTAGGCCCATTAACCCCCCCGGGGGGGGGGGGTTTCGGTAACCTCCCGGTACTCCGGTAAAATCCCGATTTCACCCGGAATGATTCCGATATCCAAATATAGGCTTCCAATATATTAATCTTTATGTCTTGACCATTTCGAGACTCCTCGTCATGTCCGTGATCACATTCGGGACTCCGAACAACCTTTGGTACATCAAAAACTATAAACTCATAATATAACTGTCATCGTAACGTTAAGCGTGCGGACCCTACGGGTTCGAGAACTATGTAGACATGACCTAGATCAATTTCTGGTCAATAACCAATAGCGGAACCTGGATGCTCATATTGGCTCCTACATATTCAATGAAGATCTTTATCGGTCAAACCGCATAACAACATACGTTATTCCCTTTGTCATCGGTATGTTACTTGCCCGAGATTCGATCGTCGGTATCCAATACCTAGTTCAATCTCGTTACCGGCAAGTCTCTTTACACGTTACGTAATGCATCATTCCGTAACTAACTCATTAGCTACATTGCTTGCAAGGCTTATAGTGATTTGCATTACCGAGAGGGCCCAGAGATACCTCTCCGACAATCGGAGTGACAAAACCTAATCTCGAAATACGCCAACTCAACATGAACCTTTGGAGACACCTGTAGAGCTCCTTTATAATCACCCAGTTACATTGTGACGTTTGGTAGCACACAAAGTGTTCCTCTGGTAAATGGGAGTTGCATAATCTCATAGTTATAGGAACTTTGTATAAGTCATGAATAAAGCAATAGCAACATACTAAACGATCAAGTGCTAAGCTAACGGAATGGGTCAAGTCAATCACATCATTCTCCTAATGATGTGATCCCATTTAATCAAATGACAACACATGTTTATGGTTAGGAAACATAACCATCTTTGATTAATGAGCTAGTCAAGTTGAGGCATACTAGTGACATTAAGTTTGTCTATGTATTCACACATGTATTATGTTTCCGGTTAATACAATTCTAGCATGAATAATAAACATTTATCATGAAATAAGGAAATAAATAATAACTTTATTATTGCCTCTAGGGCATATTTGCTTCACTTTCCCTTGTTGAATAACCTTTGTGTTGTCTGTTCATGTAATCTATCAAACCATTTGTTTTAGAGATCATGTAATAATTGTTTTTTTTGTTTTTTGGTTTGTAATTTTATTTGAGCAGAAGTCTGTATTAATTGATAAGACTCAGAGACATTTCATTTGGATTGTTTTGCCAGACCTACAAATATGCCAATCGGGCTGAATGTGCATTCAGCAATAGTAGTAGTATAGATGGACCATAAATGGCACGCATCGGAAAGGGCCAAGATGCTGGCTAAAAAAAGGATGTTGTTGTAGCCAAAAAAAAGTGCAGCAGCCTGGCTTATGTATGTTAGTTGATATTATTGACCCATATACTCAATAAGTGTTTATATGTCTGTTAGTTCTGTACATTCTTGGTTGATTGACTCGGTATTTGAATCTTGATACATCGCTTGTGTACATATCTAAATGGGAGTACACATTATGCTGCGTGTGACATTTGAGTTGGACATGAAGTGTTCCAAATATTCGAATTCACCTTAAACTGGATTCTAGTTTCTGAATTTCAGTATCGGCATTTGTAAACCATATTCATATATGACAGTGGAATACATCTTTTTCGTCCTTTTGAAGATATATAAAAACACATAGAATGATTTATAAAGATTCATATAGGAATACAAAATGGATTCGAATTTAGTTGTCAGGGTAAACATGGATGCTTATTGTCCTAAAATTCGAAAGAAGCAGCAAAATGTCCACTCCCACGGCGGCTGCCCGAAGCCAAGTGTTTGGGAGATGGAAATTACTGTCTACCCATTACATGGACAATTCATTGGCCCGATTTCCACTACTCTAAATAGGGGTAGGTCAGTAACTTCAATTAGACGTGACACGGCCGCCTCTGAGCCCATTCCGACATGGTGGGCGTCAAACATGGGCGGCAAAACACATTTGATTCAAGCTCGTCCGAATGACCTCTATTTCTCCCTCCATTCCCAATTCATACACGGTGGGCGGCAAAACAAACTCGACTCAGCCGAAATCGATGTAGGCAAATATTTTCAATAGGGGCAGGTTTGTAACTTCAGTCAGACGTGACAGAACCGCCCTACCTGTCAGGCCCGTTCATACACCGTGGGCGCAAACCATGGGCGCCAACCACCCTCTCCTCGCCCGAGATCGCTCTGGGAAAATATTGGCGAGATGCGAGATTACCGTCCTATCCCCAACCGACGAGACGTCCAAATTTTAAACGGGGGCTAAGTTTGTAACTTTCCCATATTTGAGACAGGCGCGTCCCAAAAACATGGTTCCCCATACCTCTCCCTCCATTTTCCCATTCATACACCGTCCGTGCTAGAACACCCCATCCCCACACCAGCCTCCGTCCGCCACCCCATCCATCGCCGTCGTCCTCCACCACATCCATCGCCACCGTCCTCCACCATGCCGGAGTGCCTACCAAGACCGCGTCGTCCACTGCAAGAGATGGACGGTTCTCATCCATGGCGACGGACCAATAGCCTTGCATCGCGTCCTCTCGCTTCATCGGCACCATCGTCCTCTTTGCCAGGGCCGCTCACATGACCTTCTCTTCCACCGCAATGGGACTTATCCCCCGATGCACCCGTCTACCATCGCAAATCTGCTTCAATGCAACCGACAGCCATCGCACCCCCGATGCCTACACAGCGCCGCAAGAGAGGTGGTACTTCATATCTCCTCAACATTTTGATCTCAACCAGAAGATAGTTCTTAACTTGGTTACTCTACTTTCTTTTCAGCTCTTAGAATTTAGTTCTTAGTTCAAATCAAACAATGGATGCTAAATATCATTTCACCGGTTTGCAGCTTCAAATCTGCCATGGCACAACCATAATACGGTTTAATTGATCATGCTTACAGTTTAATTGATCATGTTGGTTCCGTGGTAGTTTCTTTAATAGAAATCGGAGGGGAAACCCTCTTTTGCTAAAAAAATATGATTAGAGTTTCCCCCTTTTATGATCACTATACGATCAAAATACGTGCTTCATGTCATAATAACACTGCTCCACCCATCAAGCTAAACAAGCTTAGATGTTCAAATACGAATCTGATATTATTAAAACAGAGTTGTTTAATTGGTCAGCTAATAAATTAGTTTCAAAAATGCATGTTCGCCGCTCGGGTGTGTATCCCTGCAGGGTGCCCACGATGGGCCGGCCCACCCTGGGATTTTGGGTTGTCCCAGGCCCCGATTCCCCTCTATTCTGCTGCGTGCTTCCGATCTCTACTCGCCCCCAGCCACCTGCATCACCGGCGACTTGCCGTCCGCAGACGACATGACTCTAGGAGGAGACGCCGGACTAACAGGAGGCCAGGAGCCGCTCGCCCAACAGCGTCACCACTGCCCGGGCACGCCGCCGTGCCTACCTTCCCAGTCCGTTCAGGGCTCAGGCGTGCAGCACCCACCAAGCCAACCCGATTTATCCTGAGATACGTCCTCAACATTCAGCAGCCAGTCTTCATCACCCATTTTCTAATTGATTCATTACTCATTAGGCAGGACTGTCATTAGGGTTTGTTGTGTGCTCAGTGCTACCTACACATAATGGTTCAGATGTATTTCAGTAATCTTTAGTACCTCTAAAGTTCACAGGGTTTTCAAAATTCCGGCCCTCGGAACATAAACTAGTCATTTTGGATTGTTGGTCGTAGTGACATTGACTCAGATTACTACTGCAAGCCAGGTTTGTTGACAATTTTACTTGTCTTTCTTACTCATTCGATATAATATCCAATTATTCACGTCGATTAGTTGCAAACAATAAGTGCTAGACAAACTTCTTCATGCAGATTTTGGACGGTCTCTTACTGCAGTTACAATTCTGCATACTTGTCCTAATAAGCTCACAAGTAAATGATTGATTCACTACATCTATGCTTGCCTGGTCATATTTGTTGTCAATATTCTTTTAGGGTGGACCACCCTGTTTCTAAATACTGGAACCATAGACATGAGTGAATAATATTTCTCTATGTGATCTCTTCCATCATGTGTGGGTAACGAACACGGCATTATATAGAAAGAAAGTGTCATTTCCAGCTTTTACATAGGTTTCGATCTTTTACATGGAATACAATCTGCCTACTTGCTTTGTGTCGCACTACCAACACTCCACCCTTGAAGCTAAACATTACGACACTCATAATTGCTTAGTTTATTTGTTCAAATACGAATTGCCTATGATTCTAATGTTCCTACTTCAGTTTTGAAATGTGTGTCTGCCTGTTATAGAGACATAAGGGGTTTCTATTTCTGTGTGTGGTCTGGTCAGCACGGTCGGGGAGGTGAACTTTGCATATGCAGGGGTTTATAGGGAGACACTCTCTGAGTTGAATCCGAATGCATTCCATAGATAATCTGACTACTTTTTATGTTTTCATGAATCTCAGATTCTGAATAGGATCATAATGATTATGAGCTTGCACGCATGAAAAGAATAAAGCAAAACAATGCCATGGCTGTCAAACTTGGCATTAAGGGACTGAAATCAAGTCTGGATGCAATGCAATGCAAATTCTCTCCACCTACAGATTCATGCTCAGAATATGATCCTAACAGCGATTCTGAGCTAGAGGGAGACCTAAGTCAATGTAGCTCCCTAGTGGAGGAGTCATAGGAAGATGCCCTATATTATTCACCCATCAAGGTACTTGCTCTAACTTTCCAAGGTTACATTGCTCGCACATATCTTGCAACTGATGCTTTGCATTGCTTCTACTTTGTTGAACTGCCATTAGCTTAGTTTACACATCGTGTATATGAATACGCCCTGCCTATCCATTTTCAGTACATATTCCATCTGTCATCATATCATATTTATGCATTCAAATGCTGTTCTTGTGTATTAGACGTTCAAAAGGAAGAGGATGATTGCTAATCGTGGAGGATCACAAGCAAAAGGAAAAGGTTGTGGCACCTGATAAGTCAAATAGCCCATTAGGTGTAGTTGCAATATCACTTGACCCACAAAATACCCCAACTCTAGCAGACTCTAGCCCTACTACACTGGTCATTTCTGATGCCCCAACTCAGCAGACCCCAACTGCAGCAAACAGTATGATTATGCCAGTTGACATAGCACCAGTTGTACGATGCAAAACCCCCATTCCAGCAAAGAGTACACCAAATCTAGTTGCCAAATCCCTTTTCGAACCAGAGAGAGCCCCAATTGCAGCAAATAGGACCACTGTTCCATTTCTTCCCAGTTTAGAAGACGAAGCTTATGTTGTTGTCAGGAACTTTGTGCGCATCTTTCCTTCATGGAAAGATTATACCGCAGACACAGAACAATTTCCAGTCTTCCTACGCAACTTACGCGTAAGTAATGTACTAATGTTATTCATGGTCATTACTGCATATGTTTCTGCTGACAGAAGACACAAGATTTCATTCTTTTAAATAGGCGATGAGCAGACTGGATTGTGATGACGAGCAAGGGTTGGTTTCGCTTTTCAAGCACTCGTTGATGAGGTATCGTTCCTACCTAAGGCAAGCGCACTTCGATGGCAAGCCTCTGAACGAAATTTCTGTAAAGTCTCCAGTGCTACATTTATCCGACGGTGACTGGAATAATATTGTTACACATTGGTCTCGGCTGTAGCGTAAGGTAATGTCCATGATATCACATCACAATTTGAACTACATTTCTGCATTTGCGTTAATGTCTCTCTTGTACGAAAACTGTTAGCAGAAGAACATTCATTCTCAAGGGACCACAGAATCTCGCAACTATACTGCGCACTGCATTCCTCTTGTGATTACCTCTTGCCCTGTATGACCATACTTACTTTCATAGCTGTTTGATTATGTAGCATCACTGCACATGTTAGCCTCATAACCGTCCATATCCGTATGGACTCTTACACAAATTTAGAATCAACCCAATGCTTTTGAAGAGGTTTAGCTCTGCAGTCCTCTCGTAAGGACTGAACGTGGTCTATCACTGTACTTACATTAACAGCTACTCCCTCTGTCCCATAATATAATAATGTTTTGTACAGTACACCAGTGTTCAAAACACTCTTGTATTATGGGAAGAGGGATTGGTTCATTTTGTAGCATTCTGCATCTTATCTCCCTCGCCCACCATTTACTAAAAAAGATCAGATCTATATTTAATCTTACCAACAAGAAGAATACACAGACAATGCCAGTGTAGAAGTGTAGCCCATTGCTCTTGTCAGTACATTTTGTCCTATAACGCTTGTACTTCCAGGGATTGGTAGTTGATTATGTAGCATCAATCTGCATCTTATCTTCATTATCCTCTATCCCTTCCAGTATTATCATATCTATAATTACTCTCTACAAAATGTAGAGTACAGGCAATGCTTATGAAGAAGATTCTATGCTGAAATTCTTGAGTTATCCTTCCCTTGACATGGAGAAGGGCATTATAAAGCTGGTGTTAACTGTTAATGTAAGTCAGTCCTTCTAAAGCCTTTATCCTCAACTGTTGTTTAATTTGCTCATACTCCCTATTGTTTACTGCTATTTAGTTTGCTGTTTCTACCAAAATGCATGTTCGTAAGAACCATAAGTTCTAAGTTTTACTTGTAAAACCAAATTCCTTATTCATACCATGCACATTACTTAATACTCCCTATATGTATGCTTGGTTTTGTGGATCTATAATCCAGTGCGTGGTGAAGCAGCCCACGTTTGCACCTTGTCATCTCCTGTTTTATCTTCCTGATGTGGCTGATGATTTGAACAACATGTCATGCACATTATCCAAAATAGATACAATGATTTTCTTTGCCCTTCATCTATGCTTGTTATGTTGACATGGTAATACAGTAGTGTGGTGAAGCTCCCCGCATTATGAACAATGCCAAATTATGCTATTGATATTTTGAACTCACTCTTTATTTTCTAATTTGAAATTGGATAGAATTGACAGAACAGTTATCATCTTTGTTTATACACATGCAAAACCTGTCATCTCTCTGCTTTGTTTCAGGGTGATATGCCTAATGGCATGCACAAATCTACTAAACGCTGTGAGACAAACCCAACATATATTGCAGCAAAGAAGGCAAAACATCTTGAAGATAGCGAGACAACCCCAAAGTTTTGTCTTGATGCAGTGTTCACGTTACTTGAGACTAACAGTCAGACAAGCTCACAGAATTCATTGTGTGAATCAGTTCGACTTCTTCAGTCCCAAGTTCTAGCAGAAACGCATTGTGCAACTCAACTTCGACTTGAAGTCCTATCTCTAAGAAAGATTGCGGAGAACACCAACGAGAACCTCATCGCTAAACAACTACAGCTGGAAGCTATGACCGACATGCTAGGCCGGTCTCACAGTCTTGCCCGGCAGCTTGCGCAGTAGTTCCCCCACAAGGCTAACCTTTCTTGAACTGTCTTGGAAGTGGTCTCGGTTCAGTATTATTTTGTTACGCTGCAATCACTACTCGGAAAAGGGCTATAGATGAAATGGATACTAATGGCGCACCTGTCATGTGGTGCGCCACTACTATATAGTAGTGGCGCACCGTGTGCAGGTGCGCCATTAGTGTGGAAGACACTAATGGCGCACCAGGCACATGGTGTGCCACTAGTAACAATTTTTTTCCAAACATACTAATGGCGCATCCTGGCACAGTGCGCCATTACTAGTGCCAACTAGTAATGGCGCACCGGCCACAGAGTGCGCAACCACTGTTGTTTTTTTATTGTTTTTTTGCAAAACTACTAATGGTGCACCGTGGCACAGTGCGCCATTACTAGTTTAAACTAGTAATGGCGCACTCTACCACGGGGCGCCATTAG